>NC_091437.1:89364962-89725485 GCF_964237555.1 Oryctolagus cuniculus
TCTTGTCCATTGCTTTGATCATACCCACAGCAATTGTCCGTCTCATATCATGGACAGCAAAATGACCCAGAGGAGGATGGTCTGAGAAGCTCTCAACACACATGGACTTGCCAAGAACCATATCAACAATGGCAGCATCATCAGATTTCAAGAATTTAGGGCCATCTTCCAACTTCTTTCCAGAATGATGGTCAATCTTTTCCTTCAGCTCAGCATACTTGCAGGCAATGTGAGCTGTGTGACAATCCAGTACAGGGGCATACCCAGCACTGATCTGATCTGGATGGTTCAGGATGATCACCTGAGCAGTGAAGCCAGCTGCTTCCATTGGTGGGTATTTTTTCCTGAATTCCCCCAAACCTTTGATGATTTTTCTTTCCTGGTTGTTCTGTCAATACTTGAGAGAAGAAGCTTGAAGTCTCCAAGCATAATTGTGGATGTGTTTATCTTCTACTTGTTTTATGGGGTTCTAATTGCTCATTGGACCATTATTTTTCCAACTAAGTAAAATGTTATTAGATTATTTTGCTAATATCTGTTATCAACCTAATGTTGGCTTCTATTGTCTTTTGTCAATTCAGTTTAACATCCTGCTGGTTCTTGGTGCAAGGAGTAATTTTCTACTGAAAATCATATTTTTGCATTATTTTATGAGACTCTGGAAGGAGAAGTCCATCCTTGTTATCACAGGTGGAGATAGAAATCCAAGTTCCTCACAAGCTTCAATTTACACATGAGTGGAGAGAGTATTATTTGTCACCTCTGGGTGAGAGCAGAAATTCTGACTCCCAATGTGTTCTTCTCTGATATCATGCTGCAGGTGAACTCAGTAGTGGGGGACAAGTTCAGGGTCCCTGTGTTTTTTTCATAATATTCACTGTTATCATGTCATAAAAATGGGACTTCCCTTATACCACTCCACAAGGATGTTAGGTCACTCATTACAATATCACAAGAGGAGAAAGTTAGGCTCCCCAGTTGGCCATTAAAATTGTGGGTGAAGAGGCCTCAATTTTTATTTATTTATTTTTTGTGGTTATTGGATGGAGTAGAGTAATGATTGTCTTAAAGTTCTCTGTGTAGAGACTATGTCTCTATTGGTCCTTTGGCTAGAGAGAACAGGATCTTCTCAGGGCCTTCTTTGTTTGAGATCTCAGTTTCTGAGTTGCTAACTTCTTTAGCTACCTTTCTGAAAAAACAAACAAACAAACAAACAAAAAAACAGGGAAGTCCCCACCATGTCTTTCCTGGTGTCCCAAGGTCCCTAGCTGGTCTATCTCTGGTTCTCA
Source organism: Oryctolagus cuniculus (assembly GCF_964237555.1). Taxonomy (NCBI): domain Eukaryota; kingdom Metazoa; phylum Chordata; class Mammalia; order Lagomorpha; family Leporidae; genus Oryctolagus; species Oryctolagus cuniculus. Next base: position 89,366,252 of record NC_091437.1, read on the forward strand.
ATTTTTAATTTTGAATATTTGTTTAATGTACAAAATCTATAGATTTTAGTTGTTCTTGGTGGAATAAATAGGGGATATATGTCTATTCCACATTTCTGAGAGTAGGAGTCTTAATGACTTTTTATCACCTGGCGCTTAATTAAGGGTAAGGAGTGTGAAAATGCAGCAAATACCTGTGTAAACTCTGGAGACCATGGAGATGAGTACTCTGATGCATTTATGGGCCCAGGAGATGGCTACCCCATTCTGACAACATTTTATCCATTGGGATATATTTCACATTAAAGTAGATAAGCATTAACTTACTTCTTTGGGTGTATTTTGAGAGGATGGAATTGCTTTTCTCCTACTCTCTTTTAACTTATTTAGTTTCCCCTCATTTAGACCACCAGACATAAGGTATTCAATAACCCAGTAATACTAGAGAACCCATACATCTAGATGATATGAGATTACATGTGGATCCAGTTTTGTTCACCCCTACATCCTCAGGAAAAGGTAAAAATCAAGCAAACAAGTAAGACCAAAACACAAAATTCTGTGTTGGGAGAAGTAAAAGGAATGCAAAGAGAAGCTTAAACAATGCTAGCAATTGTTTACTAACCTGCTTAATGGGGAAGGGGAATTTCAATTTGTTATGTTTTCCAATTTCTATGGTATAAATATTCTAACTGTAGTTGACCACAAGCTACTGGTATGTATGCACTTGATGTGGAGTTGGAAACAGTTACTAACAACTGGCTTTCAGAGTTTGTGTGTGAGCTACCGTATACCATTGCAAGAGTTGTGATTGACAAAATTTTTTGAAAAGGGGTCCTGACTGCCCCCCTCTCTATCCATTATTTAGCTTCTAGAAGAAATTGTTAGTAGAAGTCTCACTATTTAAATATACTTATTTTAGGGCAAAACAAGCCAAGCCTTTTTTTATTCCTTAACCATTAAACTTGTCCTGGAACTTACAGAGCTCTGTAATATGATGTCATCAGTACTTTGTGGGGAGGGATTCTTGTAAAGGATTATGTGTCTGTATCATGTTGTAAAACAAAAGCAAAACCAAAGTTGAGCTTCAACAGCTTAAGTTTAACCAGTGGCCCAAGAATGGATAAGAAGGAGCCTAGCTCACAACTCAACTTTTCAATCTGTTAAACACTGAGGAATCATACATGAAGGAAACAGTAATGAGGAGAAAGAATGTGTTAATAAGTGGGAGGAATATTCATAGTTTTTCTGGGAAAAGAGTGGTAGGATTCTTAGAAATGGGGAGTCTTTTTTTTTTCTGGTTGTTGACATGGTAATTATCAATGGACATGGTGCTGCTTTGTGTTATTTAGCATGGAAATTACATTGCCTTGAGGTTTGAAACCTTCTAGAAGTTACTCTGGCAGCCATATTATGTCTAGCTGGTTCTGATTGGTTAGCCTGTGGGGGAACTTCTGGGTGCTAGGTGTTCTGGTCCTAAAGGGAATCAATGTTAAAGTAGGGTAGAAACTTGACTAGGTCACACAGGCCTTGACCGAGGTCACATAATCATAAAGTCATGGGAGGGGCCAGTGCTTTGACATATCTGGCAACACAGACACCTGTAATACCTGCATCCCATATGGGCACCAGTTCATGTCCTGACTGCTCCACTTCCAATCCAACTGGAGTTGGGATAGCATAAGAAAAGCAAAGAAAGGTGACCCAAGTGTTTGGGCTCCTGCTTTCCAAGTAGGAGACTCAGATGAAGTGCCTAACTCTTGCCTTTTGCCTGGATCAGTCTTGGACATTGTGACCATCTAAGGAGTGAACCAACAGATGGAAGATCCCCCTATCTTTCCCTCTCTCTCTCTCTCTCTCTCTCTCTCTCTTTCCTTCTATCTCAATGTAACTCTGATTTTCAAATGAATAAATAAAATCTTTAAAAAAAATCCACGCAAGAGGTAAAAATGGCCATGTGAGTCAGTATCAGAAAGGCCTGAAGAACATTATTCAAGTCTCCCACTGAGTCAGAGGGAAGCTATTCTTTCCTTCTGCTCTTGGAGTGTGGAGGTGTATGCGAAAGCCAGGACTGAGTCCATAACATGCCAAACAATTCCTCTGTATTTCACAAGGCTTATGTTGTGCTAAGGCCTACAAAGAATCCTTACCACTTTCCCCATAGTTGCTGGTTCCATGTTTATTTAGTGATTTTTGCTTCTCAAACTGAAGAGTATTTTTAGGTAGTACATGACCATAAAAGTCACAAATCTTAGATTCTGTAAACTTTGGTGTGGAAATATATGTGGGAAGAGGGAGAAGGAGTTAATATAGAAATAATTGGAGGGGCTGGTATTGTGGCAAAACAGGTAAAAGCCACTGCCTGTGATGTTGACATCTCATATGGGAACTGTTCCACTTCTGATCCAGCTCCCTGCTAATAGCCTGTGAAAAGTAGCAAAAGATGGCCCAAGTCTGCGGGCCCTTGTTATTTGCATAGGAGACCTGGAAGAAGGTTCTGGCTCCTTGCTTTTTGCCTGGCCCAGCCCTGGCCATAGCAGCTATCCGGAGAGTGAGCCAGATTTCTCCTCTCCATCTCTCCCTCTCTCTGACTTTCAAATAAATAAATAAATCTTAAAAAAGGAAATAATTGGAAAGCATTCATGATCAATATGTTATCTGACTATTGTTGGCTGAATATTATTTTTGACATGAATTTAATAAACATAGTACCAAAAAAGAAAAGAGCCAGAATTGACCAAAACAATTTTACTGCCATAAGCAGAAACATGAGAGCAAAACTCAGTTTTGTATGTTCATGGATGTCTTTAAGGAATGTCTACACAGAGGTAGGGCAGAGGCACATAGAAGATTTAAATTTCACTGAAAACCAGCTCAAGGCTGATCATCACCAAGAAGGGAATTCTAACTGTGCTTTACTTGCTGTGGGACTTTGGGCAAGTCAGTAAAATACAGATAATAATGATATCCACTTCTTGTAATGTGTGATGATTAAATAAGTATACAGTTTCTCAAACACAGTAAAACTTAAAAGTACATGTTTAATATTTTTATAAAGTATGTCTTAAAACTTCGTATCATTATTGAATCATTTGCCTTTAGTTTTCTATCTTTAAAAAGGAAGACCAGCAAGACTTTTCAAGGGCAAACATAGCCTTTTTACTCTGGACCCCAGAGATTCAGACAGGGAGCCCTATTAGAATGAAGACTTCTGAAGAGGGAGGAAGACAGAAGCTGAGATTTGAAAACAAATGACATCCAGAAAAGTCAAACACCCAACAGTTTGTAACCAAAGCCAATATAAGGTGATTTCCTTCATTTTTCAAGGTCGTTAAGTAATTCCATCGGCTTGTCTGGGATTAAAGACTATTGTGCTCTTAATGATATAAATGATAAGTTATAAAGTGAATACACTAGATATAAGGCACTTTTGTCAGTACAAGCATCAGTGTACTTGTGTTCTTAGGGTTAGAGAAACAAGGTAGAGCAGGGAATGCATGGTGGGAAAAGTTGGGCTGGGTAAGATAGTTATGAAGGAGATAGACTCTCATCTCCAAACTCTGTGTGCCATTTGTATTTGGTGGGAATTTAAAACCAAATTTCTTGTTTCTAAATGGAGAGAAAATAGATTATTTAATTATTTTAGTGTTTTTATCAGAGGATGGGGTCAGGGAAATATTTTAGGGTGGTGCTTTGCATGTTTTTGTCATTCTCTATAGGCTACAACTATCTTCTAAGTTTATCATTTCTTTAAGCTATGAGAGAATTATTCAAAACAAGAGAAACATATCATTACTTTAGAGCCTCCAATGATGTGTACAAAATACAAATTCAACAATTAAATTACATTAAATTAACTTAACCCTGGCAGCTATAATTTTTCTTAAAAAGCACAGCAGAGTATTAGGCATGAGAGAATGCCATGTGAGCTCTATTATTTTTGCTGATGATTTTAGTTATTTAATTTTTTGATTCCCAAAAGAATTACGATGCTCAAATACACTTTTGATGTCATTTAAGTCTTTAATATTAAGTATGTCTAGTTGATACAGTTGTAAACATTTTCCATTTGGCAGTGTCTATAATATTATCTTGTCTGTTTCAACTGTATTAGTAAAAAGAATCAGTAATGTATTAGAAGCATATAACAGTAGTCTAAAAACTACCAATATAAACTGATAACTATTATAAAAACAAATTATTACCATAAGATATTGTTTATAGCTTGTTTAAGATATGCATATTCCATATATTCATTTTTAACTAATATAGGACCATGAGCTGTTCACATTATGAAATTTTCTAAAATATTTATTTTACTTGAAAGGTAAAGAGAGAGAAGGAGAGAGAGAGAGAGAGAGAGAGAGAGAGTTTCCATCCATTGGTTCAACTTTACAAATGCCTGCAAAAGTCAGGGATTGGCTAGGCCAAAACCAGAAGCCCAGAAATCCATTTGGTTTTCCTATACAGGAGGCAGAAGCCCAAACACTTAATCCATCATCTGCTGTCTCCCCAGATACATTAGCAGGAAGCTGGATTGGAAGTTGAGGTGCTAGAACTCAAATCAACACTGCAATATGGGTCGCAGTTGTCTCAACTGGTTGCTTAATACATTGTGGCACAATGTCCATCCCAAGAACCATCCATTTTCTGCACCTGACAGTGGTTGACATAACATAGTTGTACTTTGGGTTAAATTAAGTGAATGTATCATTCTCAGAATGCAGATTTCTCAGATTCCGTAATAACCTCTTAGTGTAGTGTCATATTCAGGGAAAAATAATTAGACTTATTCTTTCTTCCCCCCCGTTTATGCATTTATTTTACTTCTCTGAATTTCTCAATTTATTTTTAGATCACCAGTATAAGATGTAATTGATTTATAAAAATTAAACACTGCCTAGAGCTATCACAGTTACCATCAGAAATAACCATGGCTATATATGCTATGGTATACATATGAAAAATTATTTGGTTTGCCAGTTTATTTGACTAATGATATTAAAAAATTGAAGTCAGGGCTGACACGTGACTTGAAAGTAAAGCCACTGCCTATGATGCTGGCATCCCATATGGGTGATGGTTCAAGTCCCAGCTGCTCCCCTTCCTATCCAACTCTCTGCTAATGTTCCTGGAAAGCAGTGGAGAATGACCCAAGAACTTGGGTGCCTGCACCCATTGGGAGACCTGTATAAAGCTCCTAGTTCCTAGTTGTTGCAGCCATTTGGGGAGTGAAACAGTGAGGGAAGATCTGTCTCTGTCTTTTTCCTGCTCTCTCTCTGTAACTCTGCCTTTCAAATACATAAAATAAATCAGAAAAATTGTAGTCATTGTAGTCAGGAAACTTGTATTATTGTTCTGATTCTGCCACTTGTTTGTCTTTTAAACTTTGGAAACTTGCCTAATCTCTTTGTACTTAGCTTTTTCATATGTAAAGTAGAGATAATATAACTATATTAATTAGATGAGGGTAAAACTGAAATAAATATTGTATGTATACAAAATACTTTTAAAATGGGAATATATAGGTGTCAGAAGTTTTAACTGCCAGGATACCTTAGAAACTGATTAATGAAACATGGTTACTTTATCACAATTTCTTAAAAGTTTGTAGTATTAAAGTCATTGTCTTATGGAAAGATCATCACTTACTACCTAACCAGCTGTAGTCCGGTTCCTAAAATGTGCTGAATTAATCAGGAATGTGAAACTACCAATTGAAATGTGATTTCATGCAAACAATTTCAACATCTGTGCTATAAAGTCTTTTTTTTTTTTTTCTGACAGGCAGAGTTAGACAGTGAGAGAGAGAGAGAGAGAGAGAGAGAGACAGAGAGAAAGGTCTTCCTTCTGTTGGTTCACTCCTCAAATGGCCGCTACGGCGGGCATGTTGCGCCGATCCAAAGGTAGGAGCCAGGTGCTTCCTCCTGGTCTCCCATGTGGGTGCAGGGCCCAAGCACTTGGGCCATCCTTCACTGCCTTCCCAGGCCACAGTTGAGAGCTGGACTGGAAGAGGAACAACAGGGACAGAATTGGCTAGAACCCTGGGTGCCAGCACCACAGGCAGAGGATTAGCCAATATAGAGGAGCTATAGCCGGCTGCTATAAACTCTTAAAAGATATCATCATTTTGTTTTCATAAAAAGCAATCTTTCCCATATGTCCAGCTGACACAGACATTCCTTGTGCCCAAGGCTTGTAGAAATGAGAAACACTAGTTCCTAAAGCAAGCAGTCCCTCAATCACAAGGAATCTTGCCAGGTTTAACAGAGCTCTGAGCATATTTTCTCACCCCTTTCCATTGCTTTTAAATCATTTGGAATTGAGTTTAGTCTTGTGTGGAGAAGAGTAATGGTAATTTTTCCTTTTAGTGGTGTGTGCATGTGAGAGACAGAAAAAGGGAGAAAGAGGCAAGCAGATGGAATGAGAGAGAAAAACAATGGATTAGTAAGTCCTATAGCTTCTCTCTTTATGTATTTTACCCATTATGCATTAAAATTTTTAGTGAGTTGGTTAAAAAAATTTGGTCATCGCAGCTGTAGGAGCAAAGAATATTGTAAAGGTCATTGTAGGATTCTAGGTTTAATATTGGCTGGTGGTTTTGGTTTGCTCTGTGCTACCACTGTGAGAACTTTCTGTAGAATTCTCCATTGTCCCTGTGCCTGCTATGCTTTCCTGCAATGGCATCGGGACACTAGCTTTCCATTTTCCTGTTATGCGTTGTTTTGCTTTGGTGATTGAGTGGTAAGCAAGACTTTTGCTAATCAGGAGGAGAGTGGTAACCAGCCCAGGTCATTTCCATAGGGCTAGGAGATTTTTCTGAAGATAAAGCCAAAATTGTGTAGACTCACAAAACAAATACAAGATGTAGTCTGGTTCACTAAATGATTTGAGTTAATAAGGGGGAGGGATTCTGGTGGAAATAAAGAGGAAGGAATCAAATCTGGAAGCCATTGTTAGGATCTTTTCTAACTAGCAGGAAAAGTGATTGGAATCTAAACATCATTTTGGGCCTCAGCTGCAGCCACTTGGCTGGCTTTTTCACCCTGAGGACTGTATACTTGTTTGCTATATATAAGTGAAATCTCAATTATGTATCATTGTGCAAAACCAATGATCATATCCCCTATGAATAAAGTTTAATTTAGAAACATTGACCTGGGCGAGGGAATTGGAAGAATTTCCAGGCTTGCCAGCACTTGGTCACAGCCCTGAGGGCTAGGAAGGAGGTAGTGTGATTTCTTCCATAGGCCTGTTTAGGTTTGAGAATCTCACCTGGCTTAAAAGACCCTGCACCTGAAATCCATGTAGCCACTCAGCCAGGCTGTGATCATGGAGAGAAGTGGTTCCAGGACTTTTAAGAACCATCTGGCATACATAAGAGATCTTGCTGGCACACACTGCCACAAGCTTGTCCCAGAGGTAGGAGCTAGAAGGAGAGAAAGGCCCATAATATCTTGTCTCTAACCCCTACCTAGGTAATGCCCAAACTGCCAGTGTGAAGACCACACTTTGGTAGCTTCCCATCTCAGAAACAGTGAGCTCATAACTTCTGGGTGGTGAGAGTGTCAGGGAATCATCTTTCTCACTTGGAAAAAAAGCTTTTTTCCTTTAAGAACTGGAAGGATGAACAAAATAAAAAGTAGCAAATGCCCTAACTGCTGCTGAGATCCTTTCAGTCCATGTGCTCTTTGTAGTACCCCATGAGCAAGGAAACACGTTCTTAGAACACTGGGACAGCTGGAACAAAATACCATAAGCTGGAGAGCTTATAGACAAGAGGAATTTTTTCCTTCACTATTTTGAGAGGCTGCGAAGTCTATAGTCGGAGTGCTTTCAGATTCCATGCCCAGTGAGGAACAATTTCCCGTTTCATGGGTCAGTCCCTTCAAAATGTGTTTTTATGGGAAAAAGGTAACCAAATTCCCTCAAACCTCTGCTATGAGGGCACTAATCCCATGCATGGAGTATTCAAATCCCATTGCTTAATCACCTCCCAAGGGTGCCACCTCTCACTGCCATCACATCCATGATTGGATTTCAAACAAGAATTTGGGGGGACACAGGAATTCAGGACACAACAAGTATTATCTAAGTTTTGGTAGAATATGAAAGTGGAACCCAGAAAGGCAAAGTTAAAAGCACCCAAATAACATGGCCTCGTTCCAGTCACTTCCCAGGGTTTTCCACCGAGGAGGACATCCTCCCACAGACCCCTTTCCAGAATCTTCATATTAAAATGTTTTAAATCCAGGTAAGAAATGTCACTGATGGAATTAAACCCACTCAGTAACAGTGCCATATGCAATATGTTTGGATTTCAGCAAGTTGATAAAAATTACTTAAATAATATATGCTAGATAGATAGGAGTGACCAAGAATCACAAGTCATCTTTAACACAGAATTGTATTTTTGACAACTTCTTTCTTCCTGTCCAAGTGGCCACGCCCTCCGTTCATCAGCTTCCCTGAAACATTTCTCTCTGAGGACAGCTGACACCTACTCCTGCCCAGAGTAAGAGCTGTGGGGTTGGTGGTGGGTGCACAGACAGCAGTCTCATCATCATCATGTGAGAACTTGTTATAAATGCTGGACCTCAGGCCCTACCCTGGAAGGAATTAGAATCCTCATCTTATCAAGGATCAGTTTCAGACAAAAGATGACAAGAAGAAAGAATTGAGGGGAAAAAAAATCCTATACTACCCCCACACAGCTCTGTCTCCTTTTTCTGGCCTTGATATCATGTACATTTCATGTCTGAAAATTCTTTGATGGCATTTCTACCAGGTAGTCTGACTGCAAGAAAGTAACAAATGACTGTTTTTTGAGTAAGTGGTTCCTAAATCATGACTGTAGGCTCAGACATCTCCTGTGTCTCAGGCTTTTATCTGAGTATTTTCACAAATAATTTTACAGGGATCTCTAATTTGACACATGTAAATGGATTTCTTGCTTATGTATGCTGCACCTCTTTTTTTGGCACCCCATCTTTCTGATCATTGAGTTTCCCTAATTGCACCTTCAGTCAGTTATCACATCTTAAATACTTGATAATTATGGATTCCTCCCATTCCTTCTGTCCTGGCTATCAGCTCTAATCCTAATTTGTTCATTTGGTTATTTTTTCATTGATTTATTTCAATGATTCCATTTATTGACACCTTATCTATTGTTTTGTGTCTCTTCATTCTATTCTTTATACTGTTTCCAGAATAAATGTCCAAATATTAAAGCTGATCAAAACATTTTTTCTCAAATAGTTTTTTGTGGCCTTCAGGATAGAATGTAAACTCTGTAGAGTATTTTCCAAGGTGCTTTATTATCTGATCCTTGTCTGCTTCTTTACTCTCATTTTCTGCCTCTGTCCTCCTTGAGCTCTCTATGATTATAATCCAGGCTTACACTATGAATTGCAGTTCTATAATGGATGCAATTTGTTGTCTGTTACAACCAGAGTTGGCTATTCTCTTTCCATCCTTTCCTCACCTGCTTATCTTATAAACATTTTCTCTCCCTGAGGGATTCAGGCTTGTGTGTTGCTGTCAAGAAAACTTTGATGCTTCTGGCTTGAGTTAGGTGCCCCTTCCATTTGTTACCACAGATCTTCTGTACACCTCCTTCACAGCAATTATGATGCCATAACACAACTGTGTTTATTGTGTCCACCTGTGAGCTCCTTTAGAAGAAGTCCAGAGACTCTTCTCTTTTTATCCCCATTATATATTATAGTGCAGGAACCATTGTGAATCTCATTACATATATTTTAATTGATGAATTCATAATTCAGAGGCAGTAATTCTGAAACAAGAGTTTAGAAGGAAGTTGAAGATTGTGAATACCTCTCCAGATCAGGAATCATGTCTTGTTTACCAGTGAGCTCTCAGAGCTTAACACAATTGAATGTACTATGTACCCCTTAAGTATTTCTTAAAGAAATATAGAGTTAGATGTAGATGGAATGACCGATGACTAGAGGTTGTTAACAGGTGGTTAGCAAAAGTGCTGCAAGAAAATTTTGATTATCTGCTTGATAAAGGCACTATTGCCACTATTATTTCATTTGTCCTGCTGTGTCTTCTACTCCTTGTACCTGAGTATGCTTACAGGTAAACCTGCAGGCCCAGGCCTTTGCTAATTTGAATCTAGGTATTACAAGGATAGGAGCTATGACAGTACCCTCAGTCCTACCATTCTGGGATCGAGTTTTGTTGATCTGGTGCTTCAGCAAGAAGTTTTGTGACTATATTTCAGCAGCTTATTAATAACAGCCTTTGGTGAGCAAGGCACATTTGGCAGGGTTATTTTATCAGCGCTCCTATCATTGTCAATTTCCACTGCTATATCCCAGTATGTCCTACTTTCCAGGCTTCACTTCCTCTATAGATAGTTTTAGGCATCTTTTCATGCCTTTCTAGTATCATACACTGCTACAGTTCCTGTTCTTGAATTATTAGAATTATCGACTACTCAATCATTTCTGCATTTATGTGTATGTGTGTGTGTATTCACTTCTGCCCAACCCTGTCTTTCATCAGATAAGACTAATAGTGATGATGTTTCCTAAAGCACAAGGAGGCAAATCTGGTGGTAAATGGAGTAGTCCTGACAATCCATTTCATCCACAGGATAAACAATTCATCTCCAGGACTCTCCTAAGCACATTTTCCTAGATGCAGTTTTGTTACATAGGTATCTCCAGTGTTTTCACATGTAATTATCAATATTTATATATTGGTAAAGTTTCTGGAGTTTCTCTAAAACAAAATCCTTAAAATACAATAAATATCCATGAGTTCATACTGACATAAAGAAGTTAATTAATAAATAAAAAGAAAATTTTCCTTACAGAACAAAGTCAGTTAATGTGAAAAAATGAAGAAGTTGAAAATCGCCAATAGAAAACCATTACAGTAATAACTGAAAGTGTACTAATGGATGCTAATATTAATGGGAAGAAGTCTGAGGAAAAACACAATATTTGCATAGTCTCAAAGTAGCCAGCCCCCCCCCCCCCCCCGCCCCCCGCCTCAAAGATAGTAACTGCAAAAGGAAGGATAGTAAGTTTACTATGGAGGGAACTTTCAGGCATCATTTTGCCAAATGTTCAAAGTTAACATCATCCCTGTTATACTTCACTGACAAGGGCACATCATTCTTGGTTTTGTTGCTAACATAATTGTGATATAATGACACAGAAAATATATTGGTAGCAGTACACAAAATACAAAATACTTGATTGATCCTCTTTTTTTAAAAACTTTTTTGACAGGCAGAGTGGACAGTGAGAGAGAGAGAGAGACAGAGAGAAAGGTCTTCCTTTGCCGTTGGTTCACCCTCCAATGGCTGCCGTGGCTGGCGCATGGCAGCCAGCGCACCGTGCCGAACCGATGGCAGGAGCCAGGAGCCAGGTACTTCTCCTGGTCTCCCATGGGGTGCAGGGCCCAAGCACTTGGGCCATCCTCCACTACACTCCCTGGCCACAGCAGAGAGCTGGCCTGGAAAAGGGGCAACCGGGACAGAGTCTGGCGCCCCAACCGGGACTAGAACCCGATGTGCCGGCGCCGCTAGGCGGAGGATTAGCCTAGTGAGCCGCGGCACTGGCGATTGATCCTCTTCAAGTGTCAAGTCATGAGAAACAACAAAAGACTGTTACAGATCAGACAACGAGAGCCAAGGCATTGTCAGAGATTGGAGAAGATTAAGGAGATGAACACCTTAAAAGAGGAAAGGATTTTAAGTGAAAAAATTGTACAAAAGTTAATAATCCATAGTTTATTATATTACATCTTTGTTAATTTCTATGTTTTGAAAATCATGCTGTGATTAGACAAGATCTTTACATTAGGAGAAGTGTGATAAAATAGCAATGATAATTTTCTGTATTTTTATAACATTTTGGTATTCATTTCAAAATAATAGTTAGGTTATTAATTTCAAAATAATGCAGTTGTGTTAAAGGAATATAAAGAGCTTAGAGCAGGGTATGAGATACAGGGAATGTTAGCTAAACTCTAGCCACACTTTACCTATTTCCTTGCAGCTTCAGTTTGCAATGTTAGCTGAGTTCACGGATGAACTTGTAGACCACATATACCTACACTCTGACCAAGTGTGATCCTTATGTGACAAACCCCATTTTACCAACATGTTGCCGTCTCCAGACAAGGTACAGAAAAATGGCACTGTATTCCTTGCAAGATTCTTAACCTTGTGGGGAAATAAAATTGCAAATGCTTACTTCTTGCTTTGTTTGGCCAATGTCTACTTTAAGAGTCTGCTTGACTGTCCCTGAATGTAGATAGGGAATCCTTGCAAGATTGCTTGGAGATAGTCAAGAAGGACTCAGGCATGAAAGACTGCATTTCTCTAATCTTCCAGAGCTCTTGGATGGCACCACTGACTCAATAGATAAGAAAAATGTTTTCTAAAAGCATTTGACAAGATTTGACATCAAAGATTTATATCTAAAGCAGAACCAGGGAATGGGAGGTAAAATAGCATATTGTACAGAAAACTAATTTAAGAATAGTAGACAAAAAGCAACTATAGATGGCAAACTCAGCTTCAAAGGGGGTTAGAAATAGCATGCTTTCCAGAGCTTTGAGAATAAGACCTACATATTTGGGGACATGTGCAGAGGAGAAAGGATCATTGAATTTGCTGGTGATGCTAAAATTGAAGTCTTAGCAAATAATAAGGTGCAATATTATCAGATTGAAAAGGATTTGAATTGCTGGTGATTAAGGCAGAGGATGCCAAATGCAGTTCAGGTATAAAGATACAAACTAATAAGTACAGGATCAAGGAGCCAATTATGCAGAACATACACCCTGGAAAGGATTTGGAGGATATTGTGGGAAAATCTGCAAAACCATCAGCATAGAGCAGACTTGCATTAGAAAAAGCAACCTGGATTTAGCAGGTTATCTCATCAAAGGGGAAGGAGATGAGAAGAGAGGGATACTACTCCTTTGTAAGGCCTTTACTTGATTCCTGTTTTGAATATAGTGTCCACTGTTGGACTTAATAGGAAATGAAAAAAATGAGGTGTGGGGGTAGGGGTGCACAAGTCAAATTTCTAATTGGAAAATTATTTCCATTTTAGTGGCTTTGGGAAATAAAGGATTTATTTGATGTTTTAAAAATTGAGTGTTTTGAGAAAACTTTAAAATATGATGCATATTAACAAATCATTGTTTAGATCTGTGTATTGTTCTAGGAATATGCTTTTAAAAACGCAACTGAAAGTGTACCGTACTATGGATGTGTTGGAATGTGCATATAAAGGCAAAATTCATCCCCAGGGTTGATACAGAGGAAACAGAGCAGAACTATTTAATGCTACATAGAAGAAAAAAAAAAAAAACTGCCAGAAAAGGCTGGGGAAGTAGAAGTGTAAATGAATTGAAGAGACACTTAGATTTATTTTTGGTGAAGGAGGTGATTAAAAATCATTGTTAAAAAAAATCCCAGGGAAGAGTGAGAACAAATTTTAAATGACCAGTTTTGACAAGCAAAGTTTTCCTAATTGCAACATCTTCCTGTCTAAACTAGAATGTAGTTATGTAAACAAGCCTTGAAGTTTTCATTTATTTATGTTTGTGTGCGTTGCTGTCTATTCTGCCATTGGGAATGTGGAACCATTTTAATATAAGTACCGTGTATGCCAATTTCACATAGCTCACTCTAGCATTCTGTTTAACATGGTCTACTAGGTTCAGTATGTATGAGTGAAGCAGAGTGCTGGCTGCCTCCATTGGCACACAGCGTAAGTAAAAGCACAGTCAATTTTACTGGTGATTTGGGATTAAAGAATAATTCTCATCTGAAACATGCAGACAAGTAAAGCAAAATATTGAACCTTGTTTATCCTTTGATACCTCTATGTGGTTATCTCATTTCTTCTCTTTACTTTGCATGATAAAAAAAATCCCAGAAATTTCTAGGAGGAAGAAACTTTAAGAATCACCTAGTATGATTTTTAAATTATATAACAGGAAAATAAAAGAGGGTTTAAGTCATTTATCTAACTTTTCAAATATGATTGGAAGAAAGCCCAAAATTAGAGTTTTGATTCCTAATCAGACATTTTAACATTTAAGGCTGTGGTATACTAAATTTATAAAACCATTTTAACAAATATTGTGCCATATTTCTGCAATTAGATTTAATTTGTCTTTCCATTTATATGTTTTCATTTTCAAATTATTGTATTTATTTTTCAGAGCAATAATCCTAAAATGTCTTGTAGTACTGCAGAATAGAAGCCATTTGTACAGCAATGATGAAGGCCAAGCAATACATATTATTTCTAGGATCACAAGTATGATCCCTGGATATTGAGCTGGGAGGGGACAAGCTATATCAATGAGGCATAGTCCTGCCTATGGAACCATAAGCCTCAGGGAGTACATTGTGGACTTGGGAGTCCAAACTACTTTGTGTCTTGTAATAGCTTTGATGCCAACTAATACAACTGGGGCAAATCATTCCTTTTTCTTGAGTCTGTTTCTCCTTAAATGAAATAGCAGTACTAGAGATCTCCAAAGGTCCTAAAGTTATAGATTATAGCATGTGATTATAACGAGGATGCCTCTTGTAATAGAGAATGAGGAGGCAGGCACTGAAAATGGTGCTGGTGGTGTGTGGTGAAATGTATATTTGGACATATTTTAAGACAATATCCATTTGAACTCAACATGTGCCATCTCAATATTTTTTTTCTTTTTAAAACAAACCACATTTTTAGGGTTAATATTACATGAAAAGAATGTCTTGCATTTGGGGAAGTGATATGTAAAAAATATATAAAAAGTCCTCAAAATTCAGTCACACTCAATATAGACAGATATTCACAATGTGAAAAAACATCCATGCTCCTGAGACTAACTGAAGGAACAACTCTTATATCATGTTTTTTGGGATCTGTGAAGTAGAAGTATGCAATCCAATGTACCATAAAGACAGTGATGTGTTTGTGTATTTCCACTGAGCCTTGTTCACCTATTAATTTGTTATTGTCTCCTGCTAGAAAATCTCTATATTGTTAAAATCTCTAAAATTAAAACATTAACATCAACATAATGTGATACCACAATGGAAGGACTCTATACCAACTAAAATCTTTTCATGCAACTTCTTTAAATGTTATGTATGCTGGGAGAACTTTGTTTTACTGATGAATATCTGTTAAATTATTCATGGGGTACATGTTCAAAACAAGGAAAGAGGAGTTGAAATTTGCAAATGACATTTCATTATTTGATACTAGAATATGGCCAGCCACAACCTATGCCAGGCTTTGAACTTCACACTGTTACTGTAAAGTCTCCTAAGGAATTGAGATTGTCTGAAATACCTGTTTTCTGAGTCTGATTTGAAAATACAGTGATAAAATGATTGAATTATTTTGTACCAGCAATCCATAGACATTTTGGAATATGCCAACCACCAGGCATGTGGCAGTTGGATCCATAATTTATTCTGTAATATTTTGGAAGGTTGTTATAGGAGTTTTGTAAGATGTTTCATTTTTTTGTGCTTTCTGAAAAATTAAGTGAAGCTTAAGTAAATGTTGTAGTAAGGCTGAAAAGAAACAAATTTCATAATTACCTTCCTATTTCAGTAGTTTAGAAGCTAAATCTTTCAGAATTAGCTGCTATTAAGATGAGAGTATAATTGTTGATTTTCTTGCTACTTTTTTGTAGTACTTTATTCATAAGGGGTATGTTTTGATGTTGCCTAAGGGACATTGTTACCCATTTATATGTGACCATATCTATATAAAAAGATTATGCTATGAAAATATTTATTGTGGATTTAATTAAATAATTCTTAATAAAAAACAAGATCATAAAATATTATGGCGAGGCTGGCGCCGCGGCTCAATAGGCTAATCCTCCACCTGCGCGAGTGAGATCCTGGTGGAAAGAATGGGTCATCAAAGAAGGAGGTACCTTTCTCTGAAGGGAGGAGAGAACTTCCACTCTGACTACAACCTTGTCTAAATATGATCAGAGTCGGTGAACTCAAAAGGCTTCCATAGCCTTGGCAACTCATGACAAGATCCTAGGGTGATTACTGATGCCATAAACAAGAGTGTCAATTTGTTAAGTCAACAACAGGAGTCACTGTGCACTTACTCCTCATGTAGGATCTCTGTCCTTAATGTGCTGTACATTGTGATTTAATGCTATAACTAGTACTCAAACAGTATTTTTCACTTTGTGTTTCTATGTGGGTGGAAACTGTTGAAATCTTTACTTAATATATGCTAAACTGATCTTCTGTATATAGAGAGAATTGAAAATGAATCTTGATGTGAATGGAAGGGGGGAGGGAGAGGGAAAGGAGAGGGTTGCGGGTGGGAGGGAAGTTATGGGGGGGAGCCATTGTAATCCATAAGCTGTACTTTGGAAACTTATATTCATTAAATAAAAGTTTAAAAAATATGGCAATTACACGAGTATAAACAAACAAAAATTTAATATTTTGCCTATTTTTTGTATTCAAGGAGTGGATTCATTGACACTTTATTAAAAAGAAGTTTTTTTTTTAAATGTTGACATCTCTGTTAGTTCTGATTAAATATACTGAATACACAGCACTGATATTATCACAAGAAACATCACATGACATGTTAAACTTAAAGATTGAATTTGGATAAATTCAATAATAATCAGCAATAGTATGAACCAGAACACTTATTTATGTTTAAACTTAAAAACAATGCAAACAATTACTAAATTATTGTTATATTAAAGATAATTCAATCTATATGTATTTCTTGATTTGCACATTGATGTAATGAGTTCCAAGACTTTTACACTCAATCCTAGATTATTGGGTAAATCAGTATATGAGCTTTAAATGAATGGTATAAAGAAAACCTCAGAATTTGTGTTAAATCTGCATTTGAGACATAAACTCTGCACCTAATGATTAGTGATATTCAAACTGATAAGGTAGTAAAAAAACAATAGAACTTCTTGCCAGAAACTTCTCACTTTTCTAGGCACCCTCACCCATTTCACTCAATATCACTTTTACTAGAAACGACCATACCAAATATAACCTACACAAAAATAATAGTTTTGCTTCACTTGCTTCACCTACAGTGCCAGGGGGATGGATTTAATGATCTTATAGGTCTTTTCAATCTCTCTAATATTTGTGAAATGGCAACTGTCAATGTTGAACAAGAAATTGCTGAAATAGCACAACTTTTTGAAATGGATAATATCTCATAGGACAAGAGTCCAGAAATGGAAAGAACAACCATAAACCTCGCTGAAACTCATCTCAACAGGATGCCAACTTTACTCTTCAGTTAATAAAAAACAACCAAGTTTAAAAATGCTACCTGTCAGTGAGTCAAAATCAGCCATGTTGAAAATCTCAGCACCAGCTCTTGCGTATGTCAAAAAGAATGGTAACTCTGTCTTAGTGTGCTTATTTGTCATTTTGACATTTCTATTGCATGAACATTTGGTTTCTAATTTTGTAAGACTAAGAAATGAGATCTATTGTGTGTGTCTTAGAATTCATTCAGCGTTGGATATTACTTAGACTCTGCCTATTTGTTGCTAAATAAAACTATAATTTTTGTGATATCATTTAAGTAGATCTTTGTAGAAACAAGGAAGCAAACTAAAGCACTTTCAAATTCTTCTGGTAAATAAAGCAATTAAAATATTCGATCCTAATTTACAACACAAGGGCTGAATATCTAGATATCATCAGTATTGCACAATTGATTTTTAAAATGGAGGTTCTGGAGAATGAGGAATACATCCTTGAGAAAAAGAATGAACAAAGAAATGAATCCAAGGTACTTTCATGTTCCCATAGATGTTTGACTAAGTTTCTATCATGTAACATGAAATTAGGCAAAAGTCACTGCAGGTTAGCATTGTGGCATAGCAGATTAAAAATGCCCTTGAAACACCAGCATCTTGGATTGCTGATTTGAGTTCTGGCTGCTCTGCTTCAGGTCCAACTTCCCTCTAATATGCCTGGGAAATCAGCAGAGGATGGCCCAAGTAGTTGGGCTTTTACGGCTACTTGGGAAACGCAGGTGGAGTTTCTGGTTCCTGCCTTCAGACTGGTACAGGCCTGGTGGTTGTGGCCACTTGGGGAGAGAATAAGCAAATGGAAGATATTCTCTCTCTCTCTCTCTCTCTCTCTCTCTCTTTCTTTCAAATAAATAGCAAAAATTAGAAAACAAAAACTTTTTGAAATGGTAAAAGTCACTGAAGAGGAGTTGAATTATTTTAACCATCCTCCATATTGAGTCTATCTAAACTATAGTTCTGGTTTTGCCAAATATAAACAATCCTAGCAAAACAGAACTCAGAAGAGTCAAATCTGTATACGGGGAGAAATAGAGGCAGACAGAGACCTAAAATGCAATCTGTGTGGTCATTCTTTGATTAGTGTGACCAATTAAGATTGCTTATGAGAAGATAAGGTCAATGTATCCACCAGAGCCTCCCCCAATTTTTATTGCATAATATCTATAATTCAGAAAAAGAATTATGAGTATACCAAGGGGTCAATAAAAAACTTATATAAAATTTCCAGGTGACCCATTCGATGGCTTTATTGGACATAAACTTTCAAATAGCTGTGATGATTATCATGTTCAAAACAATGTACAGTAAAGTAAAATATTTCAGTGAGGGTTAAAGTTCAAAAAAGAATAAGAGAATCAAAAAATACCAAAATAAAAATTTAAAACTAGTGTATGGCAGGATTCCAGACTGGAAAGAGCAAAATAAAGAGTTTATAAACGTCAATATACCTTAGGAAATAATCAAGTCCAGATATGAACACCAAAAAGGATGTGAAATTTAAGGAGGCATAAGAGACATATTGGAAGTGTGGAAGCCTCTGACATGTGCAACAGATGTCTCATAAGGAGAGGAAAGAGAACACACAAAGGAAAAGTATTTGAAGATATTGACAAAGTGTTTTTCCCAAACTAGTAAATGACATCAATTCAAGAAGAAATATAAGCCCCAAGTAAGATAAACACAAATAAACAGCAGCATAAAATTTCTGAAAAAATACAGAAATCAGAAGAAAATAAAATATATTATCTTCAAAGGGGCAGCACCAAGAAATACAGCAATTTCTTATAAGACACAGTGGAAGCAAGTAGGCAATAGAATGACAATTTTAGAGTTGAAAAAATCGGTGACAACATAAAATTTTATACCCTGGAAAATGATCTTTCAATAGGACAGGTGATGTATAGACTTTTTCAGAAGAAGAGACTCTGACATAATTAATTGCTGAGACCCAAAGTTAAACACACACACACACACACACACGCACACACACACAAAGGCTTTTCAGGTAGGAAAAAAATTATTTTAAACAGAAGCACAGACTTCAGAAATTGATGCCCCCCAACAACAAAATGGTAAATATGTGTATAAAAGCAAGAAAGCAAGCAAGCAAGAAAGACTAAACAAAACAACTAAACACATAAAATTTGTTTAAATAAACAGAAATAAACAATGTCTTATGAGATCTCAAATACTTATAGGATTAAAAAGCATGGTAACAATAACATAAAAAGAGAGAGGTAAATATGTATATGAATCATTTACTGAAACTGACCACACCCTGGGCATAAAACCAGTTCTGAAAGAACCAGTGTATCTCTAAAGTTTTTTCTATGAAAATATACATTCATTAAAACAAATAAATAAATGAGAAAAAAAGAAAAAAAACTTTCAAAGAATGAAAATAGAGGCCAACTTTGAAGCACACATTTGGGTGTAGATATGTGTCCCAGCTGCTCAGCTTATGAGCCAGCTCACTGCTAATGGCCTGGAAACACAGTGGAAGATGGCCCAAGTACTTGGGCCTCTGCTACCCATGTGGGAGACTTGGAAGAAGCTCCTGGCTCCTGAATTCG
Source organism: Oryctolagus cuniculus (assembly GCF_964237555.1). NCBI lineage: Eukaryota > Metazoa > Chordata > Mammalia > Lagomorpha > Leporidae > Oryctolagus > Oryctolagus cuniculus. Next base: position 89,386,159 of record NC_091437.1, read on the forward strand.
TTCTGGTCCTGCCTCAGCTTTTGCAGCCATTTGTAGAGTGAACTAGTAGATGGAAGAACTCCTTCTGTCTCCTTCTCTCTCCATAACTCTAACATTCAAATCAATACATAAATCTTTACAAGAATGAAAATCATTCAGAATACCTTTTTTTTTATTGTAGAGTCAATCCCTAATTAAAGAAAGCTCTAGACCTAGATGATTTCACCAAAACATTATTTGAAACACTTAAGGCATTCTTACACAAATTCCTTCAAAAAATGAAAATAGAAGATCAAATTCTCAAATGGAATTGTGAGGTCAATGTGATCAAACCTGAAAGGGATATTAAAAATAAAAATTGTACTCCAATTTCACTTATGAATAGAGATATAAAAGCTCTAAATAACATAATATCAAATTGAATCCAACACACAAACAGATTAATATATCATGTCCTAGTTGAACTGATTTCATTAATGCAGGATTGATTAAAGTCATAAAATTAATCAATATGATTCAATACATTAACAGAATACTGCAGAAAAAGTATTTGATAACTTTATTAAAAGTTGCAAACTAATTTGATAAAATTCAATACTCAATAATTCTAATAAATACAGTCATGTGCATAATGACCTTAGGTCAAAACACACTTAATATATAGTGATGATCCCTTAAGATTAAAGGAGCTGAAAAATCTCTATCAGGTAGTAATGTCAATGCTGTGTGAATTCACAGTACATGTGTTTGTGAGTGATTCTGGTATAATAAAGTTTATGTGCTACCAGTTGTATGAAAGTATGGCACATACAATTAGGTATAGTACATAATACTTGATAATAAATGTCTGGAGTATTATTTGCTATACTATATTTTTGTCATTATTTTAGAGTGTACTTCTTCTATCTACTGTGAAATACTATGACATGTAATACCAGAAGCAATCTCAAACATCTTGTGTTTATCATGTCTCTTGATTGTGTCATTTTCTCTTGTGTTTGACTTAATCTGGTGAAGTTTTGTTCATCACGTCCCTAAGAACAATATATCATATATATATGATGAATGTGAAGATATATATATATATATATATATATATATGAATGTGAAGATATACTGTGTGTGTGAACTTGCTAAAGATGTTTCAGTGCAATGGCTTGAATTTATTTTCTCTAAGGGCTGTGAGTTAAACAGTCTAGTGTTGTGGTGCAGCTGAGCGCTAAGGAATCATGGGGGAAGTCAATGATTTCATTTCATTTTCTTCTTCATGGTTACCACATGTGATAAGCCCCTTCTTTTTCCAGTTTACAGGAAAATAAAACAATGGATGATTTGCAAGAGATATTTTCTTCTAAACAAATGAAGCTGATGCCTTAACTGTAGCCCAAACTTTATTCTAAGAAAAGTTGGAAAATGTAAGTTCTGTCTGGATGAAAGTGAGCTTTAACTTTTATTACTATGGACAAATGGGAGAAGGGAAAACAGATTTTGGTAGACAATTAAAAGCCTGTACCACATATTTGTGAATAAAGTAGTCAGCAGATATCTAACAAACTACTCCAGACTGGGATGAAAAATAGGTAGAGTTTCAATTGTGGAGACAACAGCCTTATGCTTGGTCTATCATTAATTGAGCCTTTTTCTTTCACTCATTCTTGAGTGAGAATGACTTTATAGAATTTAGTTTCTCTCTGATAGGTTTCCTCTCACTGTTCCCAACAAGAGAATCTATGATAAATTTAATGATACACAAACTAATATTGATGTACAGTAGAATTTGCTTAATAGAATGCTAAAATAAACACCTTTGGGATTTAAAATCTTGTATAATATGACAAACCATTCGACTACAATTACTCAAAATGTTGACTTTTATTTTATTGGTTTTACTTAAAGTAAAATGCAAGTTATTTTGTAATGGAGTGGTATTAATTATACAAGCTGTTAGAGTAGATGGGGTGCTATTAATGAGTTAGCATATAGAGATTGCATTTAGTCAGAAATTATTAAATGGGCCTGCCTACCAGTTATGATTAAGTACTCCTGATAGTAGCAATGACCTCATAAAACATCTTTGAGAAGACTTCCAGAAATTTGTTCACTTTCAAGCAAAAGAGGTTTCCACCTTGTTTCAAGGATGAGTTCTTTTCTTAAAATCACATCAGTTTGAAAAAAAGCCTTCTCAAATGATAGTTCTCATATTGTCATTAGAAATAGGAGGAAAGAGAAAGGGTGTAAATAGCTAAAGTATCCCTTGGGTATCAACTGCCAAAGGACTCCCTATGGAGGTTTCTATAACGCCCTCACCAACAATTTTTCCTTATACAATGATAGGGTCCATGACTTACTGCATCAAAATATAGCATTACAGAAAGAACAGAAGCAGAAAAGTCACTCGCACCTGTCCCCTGCCCTTTTCTTATGAATTAAGTCATAAAACCTAGGAAGGGTTTTCTGACCTGATGTGGATCATGTAACTCTCATGCAAGAAGCATCTTTTCTCTGCTTGGAAAAAAGAAGCATCTTTGTCTTTGAAGACACAGGGACATAGAGACTAATCTGAAAAAAATGTTTAAAAAGGCCTTGCTAACTCCACTTCTCCTGCCCACAGTTTATTACTATTAGATTATACTTTTTTTATTAAACCATACTTCTCTACATCCACTCACTTCTTCATCAAAGCCAGCATAAAAATACTTTATTTATTTCTTTGGGTTTTCATTTCTTGGTAAAAGCTCTATGTAATATAAAACTCACATTAAATGAATTCCTATGCTTTTCTCTTACTAATCTCTCATTGGTTATAGGAGCCTCAACTACAAACATAGGATGGCTGAGGAAAAGATAATTCTTTTCCTCACAACTACACTGGCTAATCTATCTGCAAGACAGACATGAAGAAAATGTAATTTGATTTTTGGCTGGATATATTATGGCCCTGATGTGTAAAGGGTCTGTTCCTAATATAAAAGCAAGAAAGAGTAAGATAAAGACATCCATGTGCATCCTATCCTTGGTCAACTACCTTTTCTATGAAAACCATATGATCAAGATGCAAACACAGGGAATAAACTAAGGCAAATGAACTCTCAATCACTGTTTAGGGTAAAGGCCCCAAAACCTTGATACTAGATTCTAGTAACATAGTGTGTGGCCCATGAGAGAGTTGCCTGATTTAGTCTTAGCCTTAGAATGGAAGTAGAATGTTTTGCTTGGGTACTCTGAGACTCCTCCAGGATACTATGTACTAGAAGGAAAGTTGCATGTGAGTTAATAAATGGGTGTGGCAGTGACTAGAGGAGATGGAGAAAGCTTGCAATGTTATTCCTATGAAGAGGAAAGAGAAGAAAGGAGATTTGGATGGGTGGGGTGTCAGGTTTTGTTTTTTTTTGTTTTTGTTTTTGTTTTTGTTTTTTTTTTTGACAGACAGAGTAGACAGTGAGAGAGAGAGAGACAGAGAGAAAGGTCTTCCTTTTTGCCGTTGGTTCACCCTCCAATAGCCGCTGCGGCCGGCGCGCTGTGGCCGGTGCATTGCGCTGATCCGAAGCCAGGAGCCAGGTGCTTTTCCTGGTCTCCCATGTGGGTGCAGGGCCCAGGTACTTGGGCCATCCTCCACTGCACTCCCGGGCCACAGCAGAGAGCTGGCCTGGAAGAGGGGCAACCGGGACAGAATCCGGCACCCCAACCAGGACTAGAACCCGGTGTGCCTGCGCCGCAAGGCAGAGGATTAGCCTATTGAGCCACGGCGCCGGCCGGAGTGTCAGTTTTAAGAATATTTTGGGCAAGCTGATGGGAGTTCCTTGAGCCAACGTTACCTATCAGAGGATTCCCTTCATTATAAAAATCCCCTTTTTAGCATCTTGACAACATAAAGTCATTCTTTTAAAAAAACATTTCTAAGTTTATTTGAAAGGCAGAGTGATATATATATATAGAGAGAGAGAGAAAGAGAGAGAGAGAGAGAAGGGAGAGAGAGAGAGTTTCTATCTTATTTATTTATTTATTTGACAGGTAGAGTTAGACAGTGAGAGAGAGAGACAAAGATCTTCCTTTTCCATTGATTCACCCCCCAAATGGCTGCTACAGCTGGCACTACGCCGATCCGAAGCAGGAGCCAGGTGATTCCTCCTGGTCTCCCATGCGGGTGCAGGGGCCCAAGCACTTGGGCCATCTTCCACTGCCCTCCTGGGCCACAACAGAGAGCTGGACTGGAAGAGGAGCAACCAGGACTAGAACCCGGTGCCCATATGGGATGCTGGCACCGCAGGCGGAGGATTAACCAAGTGAACCACGATGCCAGCCCTCAGATTTTCTATTCTCTAGTTTACTCCCCAAATGGTTGCAATGACTGGGGCTGGGCCAGACTGAATTCAGGATCCGGGAACTCTGTCTGATTCTCCCATGTGGGTGGCAGGGACCCAAGTTCTGGTGTCATCTCCTGTTGCTTTCCCAGGTGCATTAGTGGGGAGCTGGATCAGAAGCAGAGCAGCCAGGACTCAAACCAGAACTCCAATATGAGATGTCGGTGTTGCAAACAGCAGCTTAACTCACTGCTCCACAATGCCAGACCCTCTGTGTCTTCCATTGAATGAAGCTGTATGAAATGTGAGCTCAAATGTGTACTCAGAAAGTTGCAGGTGGGACAACACATTATATTCCTTAAAGTAGGAGATGTGAACAGAACATGCAAATGGCCACAAACTACACTGGAAATCCACACTTGTTTCACCAATTCCTTTCTCTAATTGATGTAAAATGTGAGGGAGAAGGTAGGTGTATAAAAAACAGTGAAAAAATACTTTCTTTAAAATTCACAGGATGGGAAAAATCAGTAAATGTTATCAGGTATTTTTAGATTCAGGAAAGACATCCTTTTGTCCAACAACCCCATGAGCGTCAAATAAAGAAGTAGCTTGGATGAGCCAGAAAAGCAGACTCAGAGAACGTGTGTATTCTTCGTATGCTAGGAGAGAGTGAAATGGGGCTCCAGAAGAATTGTCAGTCACTTCTCCTTTGAGAGCAGTTCCAGTGTTTGCTGTCACTGCTGCATAGCAGAAGCAAGCTATATCCCAAAGGGAACATATACATGTAGCAGGACTGAATTTAAATTAATTGATTAGCTTGCTAGTATTTTTAGATCAACAATTGTATTAGTCATCTAATAGCTGCATCACCAATTGCTCCAAAACTTAGTAGCCTAAACAACAAACACTATTATCTCTAATTTTCTCAACATCAGGAAACCAGGAGGAAGTAACTGGGTAGTTCTCACTCAGGTCATTTATTCAAGTCATCCACTAGGACTGTGGTTATTTGGACATACTGCTTCCAAGTTCTGTCTTGGTAAAGTTGATTGGAGGATTCAGTGGACTGCACGTGGGTCTCTCTTTGCCTTACTCATAGCCTAGTGTCTGGCTTCCTCCACAGTGAGAAATTCAAGAACGGAAGACTATCCAGACAGAAGCTATGGGCTTTTTATAGTCTAACATTGGGAATGACATCCGTTCTGTCATATTTTTATTGATACAAGTGAATCACCAAGACCAGCCCACACTGAAGGTGTGAATACCACTCCTTTGGGAATGGAAGACAAACAATTTGTAAGTGGGTCATATATTCACATGTTACACAATTCAAAATATATCAGCCATTCTGAAAGCCTTCGAATGGAAGGAACCCTGTTCTTCCAAGGAACCCCAGTTCTCTTTGTTGGGGTTATCAGTTTCTTGTGCATGTGTGTGTGTGTGTGTGCATGTGTGTATCCCAGACACAGTCCATGATGTTATAAGCAAATACTGTGATCAGCTTGACTCAGTGGAAAACTCCATCCCCAGTCAGTGTCCTTACCTTTGGTCAATTCAGATTAGCACTACTTTCTATGTAGGGTGGGGGATAAGAATAGGGAATGACCTTCCACATTCCTTCCCTTATAGACTCTTGCCAACTTTGACCCACTTAGAATTGTAGCATGTGCCCTTTAAAACATTGGTTTAACAAAAGCTATTTAGTTGTAGCTGTTTTTCCCCCTTTGGAACATTCTTTGTGGCTTTCTTTCACCATTAGCCAGTGCCTTAGGCAGTTAGAACTAAATTGAGTTGCTTTTGTTATTAGCTGTGGTTTGTGAGTCAGCTTACTGCTTCTAAAACAATTATAGAAGGAAGCTATTATTTTAAATAGAAATTTGAGTATATTTAGAAGAAAATGAACCATGTATTTTCCTCTGGCTGCTCCTGCTTTCCAATCTCATTTCAAAAATGAAAAGACTACAAAGAATGCATAAAGGGAGGGAAAGAGGAAGAAGGGAGGAAGAAATGGTCCAAAAGTAAGAGAAAGTGAGAACTAAAGATTGAAAGATGTGGAGACAAAGACTTAAAAGGAGTATGACAATGCACAAAGATTGGGGAGATCACATCACATTTAAAATTGTACAAAGCATACGGTTAAGTTATTTTTATTATCTTGAGATTTCTCAAAATGATAGGATTTATGCGGCATATTATGCCTACCCATATTAGCCTAAAGAGATCAATTCTGAATAGCTTGGTCCTTTTCAAGATCGGTAATATGTTCTGTGACTATTTCTGGGGAAATGATGCAGGATAATAAAATCATTGTTTGCATATGTGTGTTTGTCCCAGATATGTCACAAATGGTATTGATTCCCAGATTTTGAAAAAAATGAAATATAAGCTGAAACTAAATCATAAAGCATGTTTTCTTTGACCTAATTCATATCCAGCTAATAAGAGATTGATTTTTGCCCTATGATTCTAGTATTTGAGGATGGTGGATATTCCTCTTGAGTCAAAAAGTTCACACATAATTAATGTTTATGAATAAACCTCATTTTGGTTATTTAGTTTTATAACTTGTTAAATTTAACTTTTAATTGACAGATAGCAATTGTGTAAATTTAGGGGTGCAATGTTAATTTTTGATGCATGTCTATCCTTTGTAATGATCACATTGGAGTAGTTAGTGTATCCATCACCTCAAACATTCTTCATTTCTTTTTGGTGAAGCATTCACAAATTTCTTCTAGCTATTTTGAAATAAACAATACATTATTATTGACTGCAGTCACCCTACTGTGCAGGACAAAACCAGGACCAATTCCTCTCATCTACTATTACTTTGTTCCTATTGTTGGCCAGTGTCTCCCTCACCCTCTCACTACCTGACCTCTAATCTGGGGTGACCACTCTTGTGCTCTCTGCCTCTCTGCAATAGACTTCTTAGTTGTTATTTTGCTGAAAACTACATTCAATTTAAACCACTTTGCATCCATTTTGGAAGTAAGTAGAGTACAAGTAAATGGGTAAATAGTTTTAAATTTCATAAACTTTAGCAGATAAGCTAAAGAAAGGAAGTTGTCTTCAGTGACACATTTATAAGAGTTTCAATCACTGAGGTAGTCTTTCAAAATTTTTTTATTGTGGTCCATTTTGAAATAATTTTATAAGTTAAAATATAATCCTGTACAAGTAAGTATAATTAAACAATTGCTATATAGTCAAAATGCAACATTAACCAATTATTCTGAGAATTTGATCAATGTGAAATACCAATTTGTTTCTAACATCCATTACAGATTATTGTTTTCTAAAGCACAGCTTTAGTCATTAATATCCCTAGTTCAAAAGATATCTTTATATTTATAAAAGATACCTTATAAAAGATATCTTTTTTAAAAGATTTTATTTATTTATTTGACAGGTAGAGTTACAGACAGTGGGAGACAGAGAGAAAGGTCTTCCTTCTGTTGGTTCACTCTCCAAATGGAAGCAACGGCTGGAGCTGTGCCAAGCTGAAGCCAGGAGCCAGAATCTTCTTCCTAGTCCCCAACATGTGTGCAGGGGCTGAGGCACTTGGGCCATCCTCCACTGCCTTCCCAGGCCACAGCAGAGAGCTGGACTGGAAGAGGAGCAACCGGGATTAGAACCAGTGCCCATATGGGATGCCGACGCCGCAGGCGGAGGATTAGCCTAGTGTGCCACGGCGACGGCCTCCAAAAGATATCTTTATATTTATAAAGATAAATATCCTGGTGCTTCATTATTTACTTAGTCCAGTGTTCTTGGTTTGTAATCTCTCACCTTAATGTAAAAGTGCACTTCGTAAAGTTTTTGTTGGGGCAGGTGTTGTGCTGCAGTGGGTTAAACTGTTGTCTGCAATGCCAAATATTAAATATATGTGCTAGTTCAAGTTTTGGCTGTTCCTCTTCTCATGCAACTCCCTGTTAATGCAACTGAGAAAGTGGTGAAAGATGGTGCAAGTGCTTGCACCCTTGCCACCCATGTTGGAGACCTCGGTAGAGTTTCAGGCTTCTTGCTTCAGCCTGGCCCGACTTCATCAGTTGCAGCCATTTGGGGAGTGAACCAACAGATGCAGAATCTCTCTCCATCTCTCCCTCTGTCTGTAAGTCTGCCTTGCAAATAAATAAATAAGTCTTTGAAAAAAGGTTTTGGAAAATGGTATCAAAAGGTACGTTTATTTTGGTGCAAAAAAAATGAAATGTATGCCTATAAGTGCTCTTCAAAAATTTCGTGAAAAATGAGTTATGAAAAAACTATGCATAGGGACTGGCATTGTGGCATAGCTGGTAAAGCTGCATTCTGCAATGTGGTATCACATATGGCTCATATTCATGACCTTGCTGCTCCACTTCTGATCCAGCTCCTTGATAATGGCCTGGGAAAAGCAGTGGAATATAATACAAGTGTTTGGACCCCTACCATCCACATGGGAGACCTGGAAGAAGGTCCTGGCTCCTGGCTTCAGCCTGGCTCAGCATTGGCCATTTTGGGCATCTGGAGAGTAAATCAGCAGATGCAAGATCTCTCTCTCTCTCTCTCTCTCTCTCTCTCTCTCTCTCTGTGTGTGTGTGTGTGTGTGTATGTACATGTGTCCCTCTCTTTCTGTAACTCTAATTTTCAAATAAATAAATAAAGTCTTTAAAATATCTACACATAAGGAAGAATGTTTAACTCAGCAGTGAATTCACTGGTTGAGATGTCCACATGCCCACTGAACATACCTTAGTTCAAATCCCAGCTCTTACTCCTGACTCCAGCTTCCTGCTAATGCAGACCCTGCGTGGGAGGCAGCAGTAATTGAGTCTCTGCAACCTACATGAGATACTTGAAATCAGTTCCCAGCTCCTAGATTTGGCCTGGCATAACCTTGATTGTTATGGATATTTGGAGAATGAACCAGGAGGTAAAAACTCCGTTTCTCTTTCTCTCAAATAAGTAAACAAAAACAACTAAGCAAGGATTTAAATATTTTTTAAACCAAAACAAATTTGTCTTTTATTATTACTGTTGTATTTTCCATCAACTTTTAGAAGAATTCTCAAATTTCTCCTTCTCAGAGCGCTGGTTCCCTGCTGGCTCCTGATCTCTCAGATCCAAGCCAAGTGAATCTGTGGTCCCTAGGCAACAGTGTCCAGAAACTGTAAAGTTGTTCCACTGCCTTGCGAGAATTCGTAGTTATTTCAGATTGTCTAATCTTAGATGTAGGATAAAAATGGCTTGTACGGTTTCTTCATTTGTTTTCTTTTATGTAGGGTGTAGGCCTAAATATAGAGTTGAGGAGACTGAGGACATCCTAGTGAGCATTCATCTTAAATCTGATGCTAGATATTGGCAAGATCTAAGCATGATTTGTGGTGACAAGGCATCGAGTGGTCCCAAATGGAACTAGAGACTTTTCTTATGTTAATAGTTGGGTGACAAATGCCCAAGGAGTTCACCTAAAGATGTTAAGATTACCTGATGAAGATTCTTAGGAAATGTCTCCAAATAGAAATTGAAGGTCAATTTTTAATGTTCACTCTTTCCGTATTGCATTAAAATTAATGCTTATTATAACAAGATGCATTTCAACAAGAGAGACATTATAATATATTTAAGATGACAGGTGTAGCCTTTAGGAACTGTTATTATGACTTATTTCCTGGAATAGAATTGGAAAATAACATGATCAACTTCCACACTACTGCTCCCATGTTCCATAAATTATCCCAAGACTCTGCAAGTTGGAAAAGATTTTGATCTTATTCCATTAATTCCATGATTCTAGGAGGTATAACTACCAAAAGGTAATCCTGGGATACCTGGAGCTTGAAGGCCCTATTAAGGTGGGCCTAGATACCTTATCTTCTGCTGATCATTCAACTTAGCATGATCTTCATTCTCTGTCTAGTGTTATCTTTTGCCACTAACAGCAGCTGTGCTCAGTGTCATATTTATATGTAGAGGAAACAAACAAAAGTTATAGCACATGGGAGAAAAACTCTTGGTGAGTACTGATTGCAAATCAATTTTGTTTTTATATCTCTATGTATTGATGCCCACTGTCCTTTTTAGTTCTCCACGGTGACCAGCACACTCTACTGAGTTATGGACATGATGCTTAATATGCTCATCTGGCCTGCCTGACCTTTAAGATATTAAAATTAAAGGATACTTTTAGAAACTGGCAGCTTTGTTAAGTGAATCAAATGGAAATATGTACATAATTCTTATATAAATGAAAATCATAGGAAGGTAGAAATCCCCCATAGTTAACACCAGAATATACCCTTAAAATAAATGTAATAGAATATACAGATAAATACACACACACACACACACACACACACACACACACAGCTCGGCATTCAAAATTAATAGTAGATTGGACATCAGTAGAAGCAGAAAAAAGAGAAGGAATTGGGGAGTGCATATTTAAAACAATATTGTTAACTGCTCTGTAAAAAGTCACTTATCTTTGCAAACCTTTCATCAAAACTGTCTCATAAACATATGTATTCTGGGAAGGGGTGGGTATTTCTTGCAGATTGAAGAATATCTCAGCATTCTATTTCTAGGCTGAAAAACCACAGAGCACAGTTGATTCCAAGGATATTAAATGATGAGCTGAAAAATGAACTATGAAGCAGAAGCAGGAGCAGGAGTGATCACGAAGACAGAAGTGAACTGAGGAAGAAAACACCACTGAGTCCCCAGCCCTACCAACACCTAGGAATACAAAAGACTTCTATGGATTGTAAATAAGATCTTTAAACTGTATCTTAAGATGCTGGAAGAATTCAGCTGGCACATAGGTTAGATGTGGCTCCTCTATAGTAGCAGTTCTCAACGTGACTGATAGAAACCATCAAGAAGAACTTCTTAAGATTGTGGGGAAGTATTTATTTTCAGTGATGACCCATGGTACTGCCATTTATTTGGACAAACTGTCATAGTCCTGTAAAAAGAACCAACCTAAGTCCTCATAAGCTTCAGGAGCCTTACTGGAGAAATGAGATAAATAAATGCCTGTAATTATTGATTATATTTATATAAATATGTAAATATTCATCTAAGTTTAAGCCTAAATCATTTTACATATGAACATAGAGTATCTTGGAACGGTTTTAATGTTCATTGACATCTTCATAATGTTACTGTTCTATAAATAGAAGAAAAAATGCTGTTTTATTTGGAGTTCTATGAAGGTCACTCTCAGAAAATTGTGTCACCTGTAACAGTGCCTCTGTGACATTTGAGTCATTGATAAAATTATCTGTATCAGTCTGCATAAGGTGATTCTACCTCTAGATAATGGCATCTCACTCTTTCTCATTGGTTCTGGTGCCATTCTGGGATACGTTCAAGAACTGAAGCATCATCACTTCTCACCTGATAAGACTGGAGTGAAACATTAGTATAATCCGGAAAGGCACATGTTGAAGGTTGTAGAACTTCCATTGATATTTGTTTTTGTAGGAAGACCAGATGATATGTTTTATAAACATTTTCACCCACTCTGTAGTAATAATTGAACCAATATCGTATTATTGCTTTTGAACAATTCCAGAACATTATTCTCTTTGTTAAAGCAGTTAGAATATTTTAATTCTGGAAGCACTGGATCTGGCAGGGTTCTGGCTCTTCTCCTAGTCTGCCTTTGTATCTCAAGAAAGCTATACCCTCTGGGCTGCAGCTCTCAGGTTTCCATACCAGCTGTAACTAAGTTCAGTTACTGGGGTGAAAATATCCATTATTCCAATATTTTAAAAATAAAAATCTAGCTTATTAATAAGCAAAAATGAATTTAGACCATTGCAATTTATAAAATTATTAGTTATATAATTTTAAAAAGACACATTTAATGGAGTAAAGTGCTTAGAATCACCAAACACCTTCCTGGAACACATGCATAATTTATTTGGTTGTGAAAACTGTTCGTAGATCTACCAGGGTCATAAGGACTTGGGATGGTGGATTACAGTATCTTATTAGTATCCCCACACTGGTTTGAAAGAGTCTCAGCTCATGTTGGATGTTTTCTACTTCCAGAGAGAACTTTCTTAAAGTTCAGCTGCATTTCATTTGCTTTAGTTTTATTTTCATTTGTAATGAAGGGTACTATGACAAAATTTTCTAAGCAACTATAAGAAACATTTGATTTCCCAACTCATGTAGAGTAATAGGAAAGACATCTATTTATCCATTCAACATATATTCAGTATCTCTCTAGTGGAGACTTCTCCTAAACCTGAAAAAAGTTTGCCCGAATAATTTCAAACACAATGTCCTTGAAACTTTGCTTACTGGATAGTAGCTACAAATCCCTAAAGCTTATTATGATGACCGGACAGTTTTAGCAGTGGTAAATCTTGAGGGTGGCAGCCATAACTTCTGTTTCTGTGTGTATCATTGGCAAGTCCATATGACATTCATTATATTTGGCTTGAGGCCATTCAATATCCAATCGTGAATTCATCATTGTCATTGTAGGTCATCTGGGCCCATGAATCTTCTGTAATTGTTCCTCTGGAAGGGAGCTATCTCCCATTTTGTAGCATTATGCAATGTAGCAAGACTGAGTCTGATGTGATAGAATTTTTTTTTTTCTTTTTCAACCCAGAATGTTTATGTAGTTAACAACTTTCTGTTTCCTAACAAAAAAATTTGACAGTTTTGTCCATGGCTGTCTTAGTCAATCTAACCTTTTTGTCCTTTGCCTCCCAAACTTTTCTCAAAGTCTGAAAACTGAACTCCAGGAAGGAAATAGGCTATGGTGTGGTTTATGCTGTGGATTGTTGGATTGGATAGAAATAATTTCTACTCAAATGGAAAGCAATGAACATTTCAAGGGGAGTTCATATTAAGAAATGCACAGACTCAAATCTCAAAATTTAGTTTTGCTCTGTATTCATGATTTGGTACCACTTTTCATCATTGTTTAGATCAGTTATTGGTAACACTTTGGGTTCATGGCATCTGTTGTTCAGAGACACATGCTGGGTAGTCAGTAATTGAGCCTTTGAGTACCCATCCTCCTCACTGATTCTTCCAAATCTGTCTAAGGAGATTGAAATCTCAGGACTCATAGACTAGAAATTGTGTTGCCTACTCTGACCTGGAGGATTCAAATAACAAAGTATAGATAGGTTATTTCCTCTAGAGTTTTCCATGGAGAAAAGAATCTGATAGGTGTTTCTAGAGTTGCCTAATGTTATGAAATTATTAAATTATTTCTTCGTAGCTAGCAGTATATTCTTTTCCCATTTGTTGCACTTTGTGCAAATTAGCTTGGGCTTGCTCTCTTCAGTTCTAAATACTACATCATGAAGATAACTTCTTTTCATTAAAATAAATAAGACTTGTAAAGCCTTTTAGCAGATGACTATGCCAAGTGAACAAATGGCCCCAAATCCAAAATATCTTGAAAGGACACAATTTAATAAATATATGCAATAAAATCTGAGACTGTTTGATCTTAAAGCTATTTGTTACACTGAAGGCATACAAGATTTATGTAAACTGTAAGAATGATTGTTAATTTCTTTTTTTAAATTAATTAATTTATTTGAAAGGAAGAGTTACAGAGAGGCAGAGGCAGAGAGACAGAGGTCTTCCATCCAATGGTTCACTCCCCAATGTACGCAACAGCCGGAGCTACGCCAATCCAAAGCCAGTAGCCTGGAACTTCTTCTGGGTCTCCCACACAGGTGCAGGGGCCCAAGGACTTGAGCCATCTTCTACTGCTTTCCCAGGCCATACTAGAGAACTGGCTTGAAAGTGGAGCAGCTGGGTCATGAACTGGCACCTATATGGGATGCTGGCTTTGCAGGCAGCAGTTTTATCCACTACACCACAGCGCAGGCACCAATTGTTAATTTCTATGATTTAAATCCTCTATTTTAGATTTCTAAGAGGAGAAAGGAAATTGAAAGAAGATTTTGCCTTACTGAATGCTGTATTGAGTCCCCTGGATTACATAATGAATCTTCCAAATTCTCAAATACACTACTACAAGGACTGCCCCAGTGCCAGGGCTGATGGGAGTCCCAAGAGTGTTGTGCATTATGAGTATAAGAGACTCAAGTGCATGAATGGTTGGTTTAAGGTAAAATGAGATCTTTTTTTTTCTATGCATTGAAAGGTCTCTTGACCGCATGGCAGGTCAAAGAAAAACTCAAAGGGGATCAGATAAGTATTCAGTGTCCAAGAATAAGAAAAAAAGAAACTTAAACTCTCTGAAGCAATGAGTGAAGTTGAATAGCAAAACCTCTTCTTTCTCCACCTCTGCAGACATACTCATTCTTCTGGGTTACAAATCCAAAATTAGTCCAGAACCTGTGCTCATAGATGAGGGTATAGCACCATCCTGATATTTTCTGAGGCTCTACCTTTCTCTCTTCCCTGATAAGATGATCAGGGATGAAGCCCATAAATATGGCTTCATTTCTTTTTATGCATTCTCACTCACCTTAGCAATTGAATAGCAGTAACTGCTATGACTTAAGTAGAAAATTCTTGCACACCTAAATTTCTTCTAAAAATCTGAAATTCCAACATTTTAAGATTTATTTGAATTAAAAATCAATAATCAGTACAGTAAATAAAAGGGCACACTGTTATATGTATGCATTGAATCAGATTGCTTTTCTTATTATTTATAGAAGGAAATAAAGATAACTTTTCCTATCCATAAAATAAGATTATGGATACCTAACTAGCACAATGGCAGAGAGGATTACATGGTGCATTGTATACATTCAAAATACAGTAGGTTTTGTTATGAGGACTCAGAGGTGAAAATGTCTGGTCTGTGAATTGTATAAGGCCCACAAAATCATTTGTTCTGGTCCTGTCAAGGCAGCTGCAAGCAGGACTCAAAATTCACTAAATCAGTAGCAGTCTAACTTTTAAGTTGGTAACTTCATATGGCCTATGAATGATGTTATAAATATCCAAATGGCCCTCGGCAGGAAAAAAAAAAAAAAGGATTCCTACATCTGCTTTAGGCAATAAAGAAATGCTAGAACCAGGAGGTACATCTGACTACTCCTAAGTTTGCTGTTTAATGTTCTGATTTTTTTTTTTTTGAATGTTAAGCTCATAGTGTCGGTTTAAACTTAAAGAATGGGTTTTTGCTTCTAGTCAGCTCTATTTAGGGTGGTCTGTTTCGAAAGAAAGAAATAGAGGTCATCTGACAAGTCTTCAGGGGGGAGTCTAGTGTTGGGAAATCAGAGGCAGATGTGCATAAACAAGGCAGACAAAGGAAAATCCATATTGGAAATATTGGAAAGTGTTTTACGAAATCTCAGTCAACTCTTAGGAGTCAAGCAAGCTTTGGACCCCATCATGAGGTCAGAATAAAACAGGGTCTTGGATATGGGGAACTGTGGGACTTTGAGATGCTGGCAAAACCCAAATGAAATAAAGAGTGGATCTCCGATTTTAGCACAGATCCTGTTTGCATTTTGCCAAGTATTTTCATTTCTTTTGAGTTGTTGGTACTGCTGGTCAGAGATAGAATTTAAAAAGATGGTGGCCAGTAGGCTACTCTGTTTTTGGTAGAGTATTTATAGAAGGACAAGAATTACAAAAGGCCCTTAGATTATCATCAGCATTCACCACTACATTGGGAAATTGAACTGTATTTCTCAGCCCTCTTGTGTACTACTTAATAATTCAAGAAATAGTTACTTGGGTGCTGAAAGGACTGAACCCTTATGTGTGCATTAACATCAATGTGGCAGCTTTTATTATTAAAGATCTAGACAACACAGGAAGCCTAATTTGACATCTGTGATTTTCCTTATGAATCATTTGTGTTAGGAGAACAAATTCAGGTCATCTGAAGGAAATGATTTAAACGTAAAACAGAGTTAATTAGCAGCATATATTCTGATCATTCAAATGTAATTCATCAAGTGTTAACATTTGTATGTCTCTTAGTACATGAAAAAGGAAGTGATGTTAATGTGCATTGGAATTTGCATTGTATTAGGAATTTTGTCCACATATAAACACTATCATCAGTTGAAAATCATAGATACATGGATAGATCACAGATAGATCAGTACATGGATTTAGATAAATAATATATAGATTTAGATAGATGATAGATAGCTAGATAGATACATAAATATAGAGAGTATCCTCAAGGTTTCCCATTCCGGCTTGAGTATCAGTGATGGCATATTAACATAATTGCCAAATTTGGGTTGCTTGTGGTCCATGTCTCTGTGACTGTAGAACATCAGCACTCCTATTGAATCTATACCATTTATTTCTGGGAGTACCCTAAGTTATATCAGAAAATGACTGTTCTTTAATTTTGATGTCCTCAGTGAAGCCCACTAAATAGATGTTATTTGAGAAACATTTCCACTCTTGTCCCTGGTTTCCATTAGTTTGCTGCTGTCATAAAGAATCTACATTTCTTCCCAAGAATGTTAGTGAATTCCAGGTAGAACTTGAGAGAATTCCATTCTTCACTTTTCTTGTATCTGAAATCTCACCAGATTCCTCATTCAAACAGGCACTCTACCACCTATTTGTCATTAGCTCTTTTCTTTCTCTATGGGGACTTAGAGATGATCCCTTGGACTAGTTGATCTCCACTTTTTGGTATGTCCTTAAATCTCCTAGCTATCAGACACCAATGATTTCCTTTTCCTTATTTCTGATTTATTGCAATTTGAACAGCCTTGGTTTAAGCTTAGCTAAATACTTCACTATATGTACACCTAGCCTGTGAGTTCATATGAAATTAGCTTTCATCCATTGTGAATACCAATCCCAGCGTCCCGCAGAAGCATTCAGTGAACAAGGAATCAGGTAGACATGAATTAACACTTCAGCCAAGTAGTAAGTTGCTGTATGATTAAAGATAGACCATCTCACGTCTCCAGGCTTCAGTTTTCTTACTTATGAAATGAAATATTTGGGTGAAATCTATGATCACAAACCACTTTCAGAATTTAATGATGCTACAGAATCTCATTCTGGAAAATTCAAACAGACATGTTATGGACTGAATTTTGTCACATCAAAATCTCAAATTCAAGCCCTGAGCTCATTGTGACCATAGTTGAAGATAGGCTGAAAAGGAGGTAACTATAGTTAAATGGGATCCTAAGGGAAAGCCCTGATCCAGCAGGCCTGGTATATTTATAAGAAGAACCAGCAGAGACATGCATAGAGGAAAACCTGTAAGGACACAGTGAGAGGGCTGACCTACTACAATATAAGCAGAGAGGTATCAAGGGATGCCAACTAGATAGGCATCCTGTTCTTGGTTTTTCCAGCCTCCAGAACTGTGAGGAAATATATTTGGGTTAAGTTTTCTCAGTATGTGGTAATTTTTATGGCATCCCAAACTGACTCATACAAAACACATTGTCACAAATACATGCATACAATTAAAAATTTTTATTTATTTATTTGAAAGGCAGAGAGACAGAGAAAGAGAGACAGAAAGACAGAGTGAGCTCCCATCTACTTGCACACTCCCCAAATATCTACACAGTCAGTATTGGTCTGGAGCCAAAGCCTGGAGCCAGGAACACAATCCATGTCCACTACATGAGTAGTAGGAATTCAACTGAGTCATCGACACTGCATTAGTAGGAAGCTGGAAACAGGAGCTGGGGCAGTGAATTGAAGTCAGACACTCCAGTGGGGGACAGAGATGTCCCAACTATTAGGCCAAATGCCTATTCCCTACACACAGTTTCTGGTTCCTCAGAGACCTTATGAGATCCATCCTCAAGTCACAACCTCAAAAGAAGAATCCCCATTTCTTCTATACATGAAGCCAGGCATTGTGGTGCACCACGTTAAGCTGCTGCTTGCAACATCATGTGTGTATATGACAGCATCAGTTCAAGTGCTGGCTTTTTCTCTTCCAATTCAGTTCCCTGCTTATATACTGGGAAAGCAGTGGAAATTGGCCCATGTATTTGGACTCCAGCCACCCATGTGAGAGACCCAGATGGAGTTTCAAGCTCCTGGCTTTGGCCTGGCACTGTCTGGGCAGAATGGTCATTTGAGGAGTGAACCGACGGAAGAAAGATCTCTCTGTATCTCTCTTTTTTCTCCATCTCTCCATCACTCTGCCTGACAGATAAATAAGTCTTTTAAAAAACAAAAAAAGAAAAGAAAATGGATGACCAGGCCAGCGCCGCGGCTCACTAGGCTAATCCTCCTCCTTGCAGCGCCGGCACACTGGGTTCTAGTCCCGGTTGGGGTGCCGGATTCTGTCCTGGTTGCCCCTCTTCCAGGCCAGCTCTCTGCTGTGGCCAGGGAGTGCAGTGGAGGATGGCCCAAGTCCTTGGGCCCTGCTCCCCATGGGAGACCAGGATAAGTACCTGGCTCCTGCCATCAGATCAGCACGGTGCGCCGGCCGCAGTGCGCCAACCGTGGTGGCCATTGGAGGGTGAACGAACGGCAAAGGAAGACCTTTCTCTCTGTATCTCTCTCTCACTGTCCACTCTGCCTGTCCAAAAAAAAATGGATGACCAAAGTTTGGGTGCATAAAAACTACATAGAATAATGTTTATAAATTGTGCTTGAGACATATAACCTATTTTAACCTCTTTTCACACATATATATACATGCAATCTCTCAGAATAGATCAGAATTGTCTTTGCTTTCTAGGTTATTTAAATTTGAAATTGCATATGCTAGGAAAAGATGTTTAAAGTAGAAAGTAATGGTTGGAGATGATAAATCACAATGATTATATTTTGGGGGGATTATGAATCCTAGAATATTTCATATGCAGAAAGCTAATGCAATTAGTAAATTAAGAGGTTCAAGCCATGTGTAAAGGATACTATAATTAACCAGCATATTTTCTTATAAATGAGGTGCCAACTTACCATCTTAGCAAACAATGAAACTTATGAAAAGTCTATTGCAGCCCTGACCAACCATCACATGGAAAAAATGCCCTAGTAGAGCATACTGTAAAAGATTTAAATGATGATCATAAGGTCCCTCAAGCATCTTCCCATGCTGATACTGCATGTCACTTAGCATATACAACCTGGCCTGGGTATTTCCAGTAGGTAAAGCTACCTTGGCACAGGTGTAACTTTCGTAATTCTTAAAACAAAGATTGTTTCTTCAAGAATATTGTCTACTCCCTTGAAACAATCACCAAATAACTGACTCAGCATGATCACCAGCATAAGATAGAGGGAAGAATCTCTCAAATTCCAGGGGAATGATCACTAGACAGAGACTCTCCTGGTCACTCAGTCACCTGACTTCTTCTGGCCCATGACATGGACCTGCTGGGGCTATCCATCTTGTGATGGTGCTATAAATTTCCTGATCAGTGTATGAGACTCATCTTTGATGCAAATTGAATGGATATGGAGATGTTTTCCCTGGGGAAGCTGGTTAACTAGGATCACCCAAAATTTCTGAGCAGGATAGTCAGCCTACAATAATCGGTCAAATAGGTTCTTTAACAGACATTTTTGGGGGCTGTATACCCTGTACCAAGTTGCATCCCTATTTACCTATCCAACAATCTCAAATTTCTTTTGGTTATCCATTGTATTTCAGAGAAAATGTCTGTCCCGGTCCAGGCAGAGAATGTAACCTATGTGAAGCCATACAGAATATTCTGAAAGAAGTTCTAGATTGTTTCAGTGGTGGGCATCAGACTCAGCATTATGGAGGGGAGTGCTAAACCTAAGTTTTATCTTCACTGGTCATGAATAAAGAAGTGGGTAGCACTATGAGATGAAGTGAACCAGAATCAGAATGAAGCCAACCCTATGAAGAGTGGAGAGATGGAAGGAAATATAATCCTAACTCCTAAAGCCAGATTGAGTTTTTAAAACACATGAGCCCAAAAACAAAACAAGGAAGCAAGCAAAAATGCTGCGTTATTTTCCACTATTTGAGTGAGAATTCGCAGCACTTACCATAAGCATATTCTGATTAATGGCTATTCTTATGTATTTCTACTTTCAGGTAGTTATAATTCCTTTCTTCACACTTTAGGTTTGATTCTGTAAATAATCAAATGGCTGTTTCATAGATTAGTATCTGTCTATAATATTCTCCACCATCAGTTATCTTTAGATATTATTCAATGTTAATTCTCACTCAGACAACAATTATCTAATATACTGTCAACAACATTCAATGCATGGTACTCAGACTCTGGAGAAATTGGATTTGTATGTATAATGTGGTACTTGCCTTCTCAAAACATCTGTTCTATGTTAGGAATCCAGGAAAAGAACATATCTAGATAATTCTTGCTTTACCTTATGCCTTTTTCTCAAGTCTTTTATGTTTTATATACAAATCAATAATTGAAAATGGGTTACCATAAAATCTCTTCTCATAGGCAGTGATTCTATTGCAAGAATGCAAATAAGGATGCCAGTCCTGTGGTGCAGTAGGTTAAGCCACATCCTGCAGTGCTGGCATCTAATACAGGTGGCCGGTTCCAGTCCCGGATGCACCACTTCCAATCCAACTCTCTGCTAATGGCCTTGGAAAGCAGTGGAAAAAGGCCTAAGTCTTTGGGCTCCTGAATCCACATGGGAGATCTGAAGAAGCTCCTGGTTCCTGGCTTTGGCTTGGTCCAGCCCAGGTCATTGTGACCATTTAGGGAGTGAACCAGCAGATGGAAGATCTCTCTCTCTCTCTCTCTCTCTCTCTCTCTCTCTCTCTGTAACTGCTTTCAAATCAATAAATAGATCTAAGGGAAAAAAAAGAATGCAAAGGAGGCTGCATGCTGGTAGTTACTTTTCCTAAGCTTCAATTTCTTTACCTGTAGAATGATACCTATCTTGCATAATTGTTTTGATGATAAAATCAGAAACCCATGCTAGATTGAGCACTTAAAATTATAGCCACCATAAGCTTTAAAAAGCTCTGATTTTATAGGAAGGAATTTGAGGCCCTTGGTAATGACGAATATAAGATCTAAGTCTTAGTCCAGTTTTTTCTTTACCCTCACAATCTGCTATATTTTTTCACCTTCTGCCATGTATTTTTTCACACAGCACAGTTAGAAGCAACAATATCTTAGTATCTCACAACAGCATATACAGGAGCTAAAACCCCAATTGTCTTGTCAAGAATAAAATAAATCTTTCCATACCTATTGAGTTGTGATTACAACAGGCTGAGCTGAGTACATTGCAGGATATGGGTATAAGACTCAATCACAAAACAGAAGCTATGTAATTTTTTATAATACTGAATGGGAGAGTCAAGGTCAGAACTGAAATTTGGGTTCAAGTGGATCAACATATGAGAAATTCAAGACCAAAGATGAGGTTCAGAGTGGAGTCTGAAGTCCAGGAAGGGGTAAGTGGGTGGAGCAGAAAGAGTCCAAGCATTAAGATCGTTGTGGAAGCTTTTGCTTCAACCCAACAATGGAGATATAATTAAGAGACAAATCCAGAAGATTGAAAATTTGGTTTACAAGAGTTAGTTAATGATAACAAGTAACATTTTATGATAATGTGCTTTGCAAATCACAGGTCATTAATGAGAATGAGATTTTATTTTAAGTCAATCTGCATAAATGTTGATTTTTTTTTCTGGAAGAGTTATTGGGTAATCTGAGTTTTCCAAAGTCAGACATTGCTATAACAAATTCTACGTTCAACCTGTAACTCACTAGGCTGAAACTGATATTCTAAACCTACATTAGGAGAAAATAACCAATACTCAAAATGTCTAATCTTCTTTATTCCAAGATTTCCTTCTCATTCCAAATCTTTTTGTAAAACTTTGTGCTTCAGAAGCTTTAAATTTATAAACAAAAATTGTTCCCATTTACTCCAAATGCAGCTTCCCCATTAGTGATATCTTGCTCTAGTGCATTTGCCACAATCCATACACCATGCCCAACCTCCCCTGTTTCATTCTAATCTTTTAAGACAGCAGTCCCTAACAAAGTAACTTTTTAAACCAAAATCCTTCTTACAAGTGTTACAAAGCTAGTGCAACTATTCCACCAACCCTCGTTAATTCTCTGTCCCAAGAAAAATGAGAGTGCTGATCAAAAACTTTAAGTCCATTTGTTTCTTCTGAATTTCTTTTAAAACGCCTCCAAATTATGACTCGCTTACACACACCACATGAGAATGTGTGGCTGAAAGCCTCATATATAACACCATCCAAAACCAAGAACATTTCTCAAAGGGAGACCTACTTTAGACTTTGGGAATATTTTTAATTACTTTTGTGCCTCATCCCAGCCTTCATACTTCTACTTTGGGTAAGCTGCCAATTTATAATCATGGTTTAGCCACTGTTGCCTGTCCCTGACGCAGGTAGACTTTTAATGGCCTTCGAGGTAAAGATAATTGGCTATTTGCATGCTTCTAAATGTATCAGTTAAAAAGGTACTTCAAGAAATAAACCCAGTGTATCTTAGAATGAATATATTATGGATGCAGATTAACTGTCGTGTAGACCTGCACATTAATGAAACCTGGAATGTCTTGACCTGTAGATATGCCTAGTGAATATACTATTTCCTTAAAGCTTCTTATTAAAAAAAATATGAGGCAGACTAATTCAGTTGACTAACAGAATGAATGTTGGGGATAGTGGTAAAAGTGAACTTGCTACCTATATTTCTTCCATCAAAGAATGAGAACTTCAAATAAGCTTTGGGCAATGATAGGGGTGGGTGGGGGGAGAATGTAAGATAATTGAATTAGGTCTCCCTACATATTGATTCACGGTCTTTAAGCCCATCAGTCATACTTCAATTTCTGTGTGTGGTGTGTTTAACGTGAGCTCCCTAACCATCTGATTGTATTACCACACCAACCATAAAAGAATCAGCAGCTAGTGGTTAAAACTGTAATTAGAATCAGGCTGTAATTTGTGCTGGAAAGGTTTTGGGTGGTGGTAGGGGCAAACCCTCTTGCCCCTTCTGTTTAAATTTTTCAGTGTAGATGATGAATAATAATTATACTCCAGCCAATTACATTTCAGATAATAAAAAGTGTATATGTGAAGAGATAAAGATTTTAGATATCTGAACTCTATTTCTTCTTTTCTATAGAATGTTCAGTAAAATACAGAACTTAAGTTTAATATTTATACAGTCTCTAATTTTAATGGAACTGAAAAATCTTCAGAAGTGAATCTTGCCTTGAATACCCAATATACATACATCTTTTTTCTCATATTTGAGCTAATAGTATGAGGAAAGAAAAAAAATTGTACCTATACTAGAATACTAATTAAATACAATAAAAGTGTTCCTTTTTCAAAGGCTTTCTTCCAATGATGTTTCTAAAAATCAATGTTTTCTATAGATTTTTTAAAAGAAAGTTATTTATTTCCTTGTTATTTATTTGAAAGGCAGGCAGACAGACAGAACAGAGACAGATCTCCCATCTATGGGTTCACACACAAAATGCCTGCAAGAGCTGGGCTGGGACAGGCCAAAGGCTGGAGCCAAAAACTCAGTCTGGGTTTCTCACATGGTTGGCAGGGATCCAAGTACTTGAATTCTCATCTGTGGCTTCCCAGAGACCACATTAGTAGGAAGGAGCAGTAGGGATGGAATAGGGATGACTAGAGCTCAGGCATCCAACCTGCATGCTAGTGCCCCAAGAAGCATCATATGTGCTCCAAGGTAGAAATTTGCTAAGTATGATAGTTTTGGTTGGCTTTATTGTAAAATTTACCCTCATTAATGGATCACTTTTAGAATCTTTGTTCACAGAATTTAGCATTCAACTTCAGTTCTAAGGGACAAATGTCTTGAAAAACTTTGATGCTATTGGATTAGCTATGCAATTACAAAATATATTGTGATTCTGATTTGACAGTGTTATTTAAAACTTAATTTAGTGTTTTAAAACAAAGAAATGGGGGCTGGTGCTGTGGCACAGTGTGTTAAGCTGTCATTTAATGCCAATATCCCATAAAAGAGGGCTGGTTTGAGTTTCCACTGTTCAGATTCTGATCCAGCTCCCTGCTAATGCTGGGAAAGCAGAGGATGATGACCCAAGTACTGTAACCCTTGGCACCCATGTGGGAGACCCAGATGGCTAAAATGTTTGTCCTGTCCCAGCCCTGGTTATTGTGACCATTGTGAACCAGTGAATGGAAGATCTCTTCCTCTTTGTCTCTCCATCTTGCTCATTCTGCTTTTTAGTTAAATAAATTTTTTTTTAAAAAAAAGAAGCTAAAAATGAATCAAATCCAATAAATGTGATAGAAAATTTTAGTGCTATGTGAAATAAAATTGGAAAAAAATACATCTGAGTGGACTAGACTTAGAAGTGTCAATATCATGTGAATTAGTGTTAGAAAAATTCACACTTTAGTGAAGGCTGCACATCTTTACCATGCTGATGCTGACTACTGATATCACTACATCCAGTTCAGTGCCTGTGCACATGTGTGGGGCACATACACAAAGTAAAAACAAACTGAAACTAAAAGCATGCATGAAGATGATGACAACACCCTTTGGCCATAGATCGCAATGTAGATAACAAAAGATTCACAAATTTTTTCTTATCTTGCCTCTGCTCCAACGTGAGCAAGTTTCTGCACTGAATCTTGCCTCTTTTCTTTCCACTTCAACATACTCCATAATCCCACCCCATCCATACTTTTTTTCTACTACTGCCTTTTGTGTCTTCCCACCTATTTGCCTCTCTCTATGGAGTTCCTGTTTGTAAAAAATCCAGTTTATTTCTTCCTTCTTTTTCTGCTCATATAGAATACCTTGGCTCTTCACTTCTTTAGTCCATGATTAACAACTCCGTGTTGTAGGAGAAAGAGCCATGGCTTAGACTTCCCAATTAGGCAATTATGAATGGGAAAACCTCTTAATATGTTTGGCCACAAGTCCCTTACGTATATAATCCAAAAGTTGTTTGAAATTTATGTTTATTAAATAAAAGTTTTTTAAAAAGTCACATAAAGAAGGGATAAAAATGTGAAATCTTGGAAAGATGTTGAGGGATTAAAATGTATTTTTAGGCCGGCACCACAGCTCACTTGGCTAATCCTCCGCCTGCAGCGCCGGCACCCCAGGTTCTAGTCCCGGTCGGGGCACTAGATTCTGTACCAGTTGCTCCTCTTCCAGTCCAGCTCTCTGCTGTGGCCCGGGAGGGCAGTGGAGGATGGCCCAAGTGCTTGGGCCCTGCACCTGCATGGGAGACCAGGAAGAAGTACCTGGCTCCTGGCTTCGGATCGGCACAGCGCACCCACCGTAGCGGCCATTGGGGCGTGAACCAACGGAAAAGGAAGACATTTCTCTCTGTCTCTCTCTCTCTCTCTCTAACTCTGCCTGTCAAAAAAATGTATTTTTAAAAACATATAATTATTATTAAAATAAAGAAGTGTACCCATTATTTCCACACATTAAGTGAGAAGCCGTAGGTATTATGTTGCCATTTGCATCAACAGAAGAAAGCTTGAGCATACATAGAACAGTTCTGAATTTGTAGCACATTGGGAAAGAAGGGGTCCTCAAAATTTTGTGGAAACCATGTATCATGAGAAAAATTATGTTTGGATTTAAAAATTTTTGTACCAAAATAAATTCATCTTTTTTAATTCCAAATAAAATAAAATAAAATAAAATAAAGAAGAGATTGCAGGGACCTTAAACTCTGAATGTCTTTCTATACAACTAGCTAGGTATTTTCATGATACTTGCTTGCTCAGCAACAATTTCATGTGTCAATTACATGGTGACATTTCCAGGAGCATGTAGTTGTACCAAATAGCTCCTAGCACAGCACTAAAAATAGTATAGGTATTTCGTAAATATTCATTGGTTAGTTCACTGAAGTTCTTTTAGGCAGATTTTTATTTCATATCATTTCTACCAACAATAGCATCAGTGTAGAAGTGGATACTTAAAAATAATAGATAAAAATAATAGATAAAAAGAAAATAGAAATAAAATAACAATTGAAATGAATTTGCAATTTTGCTGTATTAACTCTATAATGATCTATATTAGTAATTTGCTCTATGATCATTAGTGATGGATCCCAATAATTTAAAGGGAAATCAGAAAAAAATAAAACTGTGGGGATAAACCTAAAGATTGTTCTTAAATTAGGGTAAATGTGGAGAGAAGGGTCATTTTGAGAATGTGATGGCTGCTCTGGGCTTTCTCCAAGAAGATTCACAGAATCCTTACACCTTGTTATATATTCGCTATATTTTCTTAAAATCCATATGTGGACCCAAATTTCAGTTTCAAACTGTTTTATAGAAAAGATGTGTGTTGAAGACAACAGTCATCACTGGCTCAACAGAGTACTTTTGAAATGAGAAACACTTCTTCACCATGTTTGCTTGGACATGTAGACACGTGCTAGTAACCTATTACCATGTTTGATTGGACATGTAGACACGTGCTAGTAACCTATTACCATGTTTGATTGGACATGTAGACACATGCTAGTAACCTATTACCATGTTTGATTGGACATGTAGACACATGCTAGTAACCTATGCAAGATTTATTTTAAACAAAGAAATAAAAGCCAGTTGAATTTCTCCCTTGAGATTTTGAAATTGAAGCAAAATTTTAATTATTGTCAGCTGATGATCTATTCTAGAGTCAGCAGTTCAGTTGGTGTTGGGAGATGCGGGAGATAATTTTGACTCAAGTGTAAATTGCTGAGGAAGCCAAGGTAGGTGCTCAGCAGAGAGAGTGAAAAACAGAAATGCTCACAGAGAAAAACATTGAACAACATGTACAGCAGAAAAATTAGGAGCTCCTATAGTCTGTAAGGTAGATACAATTGCCCATTGGTACCTTTCCAGTGCTTGTGAGGCCCATAGTACTGCCTTTGCTTTTCTCTGAAGCTGTGCAATTCTGAGTCTTTGGCAATCTCTTACCCCAACCACTACTAACTCTCTCACACACACATACATCACTTTCTTGTATTAATTTGAAATTAATCTGTTTTTCATTCCATGATCTGACAACTTCTCACCCCATAACTCCTAACACATATACCTAACATGCATATCCTAATACATTCATCATTAAAAAAAATCTAATTTGTTCTTCTTGCCAAGTTCCTTTGACTAGAATAAGCTATAGTTTCAGATGTTTTCTGTTATGTTTTTTATGTAATGTAAGAAACACTATTCTTTCCTATGGTGAAAATACAGATGATGCACTTATTTTTTCATACTTAGAAGATGAAATTTTTATCTGAGTGTTAAAGTTTTTTGTAATCCTAAATTTTTAATGTTAAAATCATTATTCTATTTGAAGTAGCATTTGTAATTTATTTTTATGGAAATAAAAATTATTCAATAGCTAAAAGTTTATTAGCTTGCCAAAGAATTACATAAAAATGAATTGTACATGTTTCAAAAATAAAATTTCTAGTAGAACTTTTCATAAACTTCCAAACAAGCTATTGCAGATACAACGAAACAAAATAGTTTTTAGCAAACACATTTTATCAACTAAAACATTTATGCAGTAGAATCAATTATGATTTCTATTTGAAAAGATATAATATTTAATGTGGAATATTTTATAATTCTTTTGAAGGCTAGTTTTTTTTAATTCTTGCTCATTTTTTCTATTTACAATATCCTTCTTTGTTGTTGTTAACATATTTTCAGCTATTTGGGAGCATTCTGAAGTTTTAGCCTTGTGAGTCTCACATAGTCTTGCAGTTTAACTGATTTCATGGTACATATTCTGGTGGTACATAGTGAATAATAAGCAATCCTTTTAACTTTTAAAGTGAACTGTTCTAGTGTTTGCCCAGGGATTACATTCAGAAACATATCCTTTCTTCTTGAAGAATTGTATAACATACAATGGTTCTCAGAAAACAGATTCAGTTTTCTTTGGGGAAACCTGGTAGATGGAATCTATAGAAGTCCAGTGTGGTTTTGTGACTGCTTTCGAACACTTGCAGTCAGGAAAAAGCTATCAGATGGCTGGCCTACTCTTACACTCCAGGTAGTGACATCATCTCCCCCCACCCTTTTTAAAGGGGAGGGATATTAAATTTTCTTTCCTAATCCACAGATGTTTCGTGTTGCTATGGGGAACATCAAGGAACATATGGTGAAGAGAGAACGGCTTGAATGGAACAAGCACCACCATGGGTAGTAACTCTAAGCTCGCCTATTCACTAAACTTGCTAGAATAAAAGAAAACTTTTTGGTTCTCCGTATCATGGACAGAACTTGCCAACTTAAGAGTTGTGTGTGACTATTTGAAGAGGATGGAAAATTATTTTATTCCACTGTGGTACATATGCTTTTTGTGAATTTCTAGTCATGCAAAAATAAAATGAACTCTGGTGCTAAAAATTTACCTAATTCTTATTTATCTCTTGCAATGATAGATATTTTCAGGAGTTTGAATGAAAGAAACCTCACTAATTTTTCTGTTTATCATCAAAATATTACATATGTGTATATGAAGAATAACTCATCTACTTCTCAGAAAAATCAATTGGTCATTAAAATAGTCAGTAGTTTAGAAAGCATATATAGATTTTTGACTCATCTCCATCATGAACTTGCTGTGTGGTTTTTGGGAAATCACTAGTGTTCATTATCCTCTGCATTCATAGTGAAAGCAGGAAGAAAAGTATGCATCATACTTCATAGGAGGGTTGGGATAATCACAAAAGATAATATCAAAAATGGTAGAGATAGATAGAATCTTAATAATCCTGTCAAGCCCATCCATTGTGTTGGTAAGAAAGCTGAAGTCCAGGGACATTAAGTAACTAATTGTTTTTTATCTCCATACACAGCTTGCTCCTCACACTTCTGTTAATGTGCTTAAGTCACTAATGCATTAATTCTCCACTGAATATCTCCCTTGCTAACCTATATCATCCTTGAGTATACAGAAAGTGTCATATGTATCCTTCCCTTCTGTATCCATTTTCTCCTAATTGATTATTGTTTGACATTTCTTGCAAAGAATCTTCCCAGTCTTCAGATTACTGCTATACTTTTTTTCATTACATTCTTTACTTTCCCCATAGAACCAACTTTGTTATTAACACACACATACACACACACACAGGTATATATGCAGGCACTTCAAAAAGATCTATGCATATGGGGGGTGTCTCTAAAATGCTCACAGAAAATGTGTATTATGAGAAAATTATGCAGGAATTTTAGTTTTTTGAAGTGAAACACAGTTACCTTGTAATTCCACTTTCCATGAAGCTTTTGCAAGGCCCTCATATATGTTTGTTTATATAGTGTCTATATACATGTTTGTACAGTTTCTGGGTAATAAATATCTGGGGACTTATTTTTAAGAGTTTTTCTCCCCCAACTTAAGTTGAAATTTCCTTATCAGTGAAATGAGAATAATAATGGTATATAATCGAATTGTTATACTGAACATTTGATTCATCAATGAATATGTAAGAGAAATAAAATTATTTTTGTTATTACTACTATTATTTAATTTCCAGGCAATGTGTTTTCCACTGGAAGTGATGGTGGAGATGAAAACATCTCTGCATGCATATCTGATTGGACAAAATATAATTTTAGATTCAGTAGATTGTAAAGACATATCCTACTTCAGTTTTCATAACCTTCAAGGTACACCAAAGGAAAAACATGTAGAGACCAAAGCTATTTAATGAAAAAGTCAATCAAGTGGTTCTCTAATTGCTTTTAAAAATACCATTACAATCTGGCTGCATCCTGTCAAACACATGCTTTCTAGAAATCCCTCTCTCAAATATATTTGAGTCTCTGCAAAGTCCAAGAAAGAGACGATAAAACACATGAAGAGACAGTTCTTTGCTGGGAATGGACCAATGGACCACTTGATTATAGCATTGATTTAGTAAAGCCAAGAGGCAAGCATTGAGCACAGTTGTTAAAACACCACTTGGGGCCAGAGCCGCGGCTCACTAGGCTAATCCTCCGCCTGCGGCTCTGGTACCCCAGGTTCTAGTCTCAGCTGGGGTGCTGGATTCTGTCCAGGTTGCTCCTCTTCCAGTCCAGCTCTCTGCTGTGGCCCTGGAAACCAGTGGAGGATGGCCCAGGGGGAGTCACCTGGCTCCTGGCGCGGCACGGAGCAGAGCGGCCATTTGGGGGGTGAACCAACGGAAGGAAGACCTTTCTCTCTCTCTCTCTCTCTCTCTCTCACTGTCTAACTCTGCCTGTCAAAAAAAAACAACAACAACAACAACAAAAACAAAAAACAAAAACACTTGGGATGCCCTCAGTGTATCTAGTTGGAGTCCCTGCTGGGCTCTCAAGCCCTTCCTGCAATTGTGTACTCTGGGAGGTAGCAGATGATGATGCAAGTACTTGTCTCCCTGCCATGCACACGAGGTCTGAATGGAATTCCAGGTTCCTGGCTTTGACCTGGCCCCGTCCTGGCTGTTGTGGGCGTTTGGGAATTTGGGGAATGCACCAGTAGATGAGATGTGAGATCTCTGTTCATTCCTTTCTCTCTCTCTTTCTCTCTCTCTCACTCTCTCTTTGCATGTGTGGGTTTCTTTCAAATAAACACAAATACACTTTTAAGCCTTTAATTATTTTTTTTAAAAAGTTAAACCAAACAGAAGAAGAGGATTCAGGATGCTGTATGATTTATATACCCAAGAAACCAACCTAACCTATCTTCCAATAAAAGCAATGTGGTAAAGAATTTAAAAGCTTTGATAACCTCAACAAAGAAAACATAAAATTCTCAGCATAACTTGCAAAATGCTAGCATTTCTAAGGTGAGGGATCAGTTTTATTTTGCTTCTATCAGTTGAGTAGTATAATTCAAAATAAGCCCTCAATAGAAGAGTAACAACATCAGAGCTGATAGAGGATAACAAGTTGAATACCTTGCAAATTTCAAATCCAATTAAAATTATTGAGTGCTTTGTTTATGAATATGCCTCAAATTGAGACTAGGAACTCCACTCTGTGTGGTTCTCTTTTAAATGAAAAGATAAAAAGCATTTTTCAGTATTCATTACAAAG
Organism: Oryctolagus cuniculus; assembly: GCF_964237555.1. Lineage (NCBI taxonomy): Eukaryota > Metazoa > Chordata > Mammalia > Lagomorpha > Leporidae > Oryctolagus > Oryctolagus cuniculus. Next base: position 89,417,410 of record NC_091437.1, read on the forward strand.
TTGAATAGTGTTTATAAATAAATAGATTTGACAGATGTGAATATACACAAGGTAGCTTTGAACTCTTAACATTCTAAGACTAGGTAGAGGAAGAGGGAAAAAGAAGTTTTTATGCTACAATGGAATTTTGTGACTTTTTATGGAAGTAATTTCTGAGTCCAAGTTACTCCCTGAATCATTGCACAATGACTATCACCCTATTGTATAAAGGTGATGCTTGACAACTACGATCAATCCAGCAAGCACTGACGAATCAAATATTTTCAGTTTAGGAGACAGCAGCCACTGAAGCTAAAGGCACCCATAGAATAAAATTTTTTAGAGGAGACTCCATTTTTTCTAGAATGTTCAAAAGTAGTATATATTTACTTCTTACTTAGAGAAAATTAGTGAATTAGTTCATGAATACATTGCTTTCTTCCTGATATTTGATCGTTTTTGTACTTTCACAGTGCAATATGTACTGCTTTTAATAATATTGAGGCATAAATAAAAATTAAATTAGCAAGGAGTTTAATCAGTCCCTACAGATGTCTAAGAAGAGAGCAACTATTTGGGAAGAATATTATCACTAGGGAAACACTAGCATTTCCTTTCCCAGAAATTCCTTATTTCTTTTTTTTTTTTATTTGAAACTCTTAAACAGAAAGAGAGAGACAGAGAGAAAGAAAGAAATAGAGAGAAAGCGACATAGGGAGGGAGGGAGGGAGGTGAAAAAAAAAAAAAAAGACAGGGAGACAGGAAAACTGATAGAGATCTTCTATCCACTAATTCACTCTCAAAAGCCTGAAACAACTGGATCTGAACCAGGCCAAAGTCAGGATCTGGGAACTCAGTCAGGGTGGCCCTTGTATATGGTAAGGATTCAGCTACATGAGCTATAAGCAGGTTCTTTCCAGGGTGCAACAGTGAAGGAGCCTATAGACAAAGCCAGCACTCCAATATGGGACTCCAAACTGTGACTTAATAACTGTAAAAAAAATGCACCCCAATTATAATTTTTTGTACTCAATCACTTTTCAGACTAATTTGGAACATTTATTCTTTAGGAATCTTTACAAAATATAAGAAAAATGTGGTATAGGGGACAGCGCTGTGGCATAGTACATAAAGCTGCCACCAGCAGTGCTGGCCCATATGGGCTCCAGTTCAAGTCCTGGCTGCTCTACTTCCAATCCAGCTATAAGCAATGGCCTGGGAAAGCAGTGGAAGATGGCCCAAGTTCTTGGACCCCTGCACCCATGTGGGAGACCCAGAAGAAGCTCCTGGCTCCTGGCTTCAGGTAGGCACAGCTCCAGCCATTGAGGCCGTCTGGGGTGTGAACCAGCAGATGGAAGACCTCTCTCTCTCTCTCTCTCTGCCTCTCCTTCTCTCTGTGTGCAACTCTGCCTTTCAAATAAATAAATAAATCTTTTTTAAAAAAAGGAAAATGTACTTTATAAAAATTATGCATGTATTTCAAAAAATTTTTGCACCAAACTAAACTTATCTTTTGATTCAATTTTGCAAATACTTTTGAAAATGCTTCCTATTTGATCAGTATTTATTTTAATTATTTCTACATCATATTAAATGTTAGAAAAAAATTAAAACTGAATGATTGTTCTTAAGGCACTGCAGAACTAGTTGTGAAGATATATGTGCACAAAGAGGTCTTTTTTTGTTTTCTTTTTTTTAGGATTTATTTATTTATTTGCAAGGCTGAATTACAAGGAGACAGAGGCAGAGAGAGACAGAGAAGTCTTTATCTGCTTGTTCACTCCCCAAATGGCCATAACTGCCCGTGCTGAGCCTATCTGAAGTCAGGAGCCTGGAGCTTCTTCTGGTTCTCCCACATGAGTGAAGGGGCTGAAGGACGTGGGCCATCTTCCACTGCTTCCACAGGCCTTAGCAGAGAGCTGGACTGGAAATGGAGCAACAAGCACTTGAACATGTGCCCATACGGGATGCTGACACTGTAGGTGATGACTTTACCAGATATGCCACAGTGCTGGCCCTGCACACCAAGAGTTTTAATGAAAGAGACTATGTCATGTTTTGATAGAAGTACAATTAAAAAGATGTATATTTAGATAAAATGAATTTAATTTGGGAAGAGATAAAGATTAAATAAAATTTTATGAAAATAGTGACATTCAAGGTTTACCTTGAAAACTTGGTTTTTCTATAAAGCTAAATGGTGGATGGGTCTCTGGTGGAAGGAGCTGGGAGATGAGGGAGTGAAACTGAGAAAATGCAGGCATATTAGCAAATTGCAGACAACTGCAGCCAGGCATTTAGTGCAGCAGTTAAGATACTGTTCAGGGTGTCTGCATTCCACATCAGAGTGGTTGGGTTGGAGTTCTGGCTCCACTCCCAATTCTACCATCCTGCCAATGCACAGCTTGGGAACCAGCGGTGATAACTCGCCTAGTCAGTTTCCTGCCGTTCACATGGGAGACCTGGCCTGAGCTTATGGCTCTTTGAACCAGCAAATGGAAATTCTCTCAATCTGTTTACTTGTCATCTATTTTTCTATCTCTCTGTCTCTCTGCCTCTCAACTGAATCAAATAAATTATTTTTTTAAAACATAAAAAAAATTGTGGATAATTGAAGTCAATGAGGGGTCCATTTCTTTGATGTGTAATACTGCTCTGTATATAAGGTAGTTGCTTATCAGACTAACCTTGAAGTGAGCTGAAATTCATCATCCATGAACCAAGAAACATTTATGAGCACATGTTACATTAAGGCAAGTATAGTTCTATAAATACAGGTATTTAGCACTTTCCAGAAATCAACCATTCTGGTTTCCTGCCTTTAGTCCGGAAGGTACCTAAGGTTTTCTCTGCTTACATGACATATGGAGGAAGAACTTTACCCAACTTTCTTGTAGAGAAAAAAATTAACATATTTTTCTGGAACATAAATGATGAAAGTTTTTACACATATGCCATTTCAAAATTTTCGGAATTCAGCATGTAACTAAAGGCATGATCTACAGAATTAATTTTATTATAATTTTTATTATTTTATGAGTATTAATATTTTGAGAGAAATGTAAATTAGTGTAATCTTTTATAAGACACCTAAGTGTTGATAACAAAATATTCTGATCAAATAAGTATTTATAAAAGTAAAGTTCCAGGTTCTGTGAGTCCTCCAATTTGCTTTTCATGTTAGTTCAGTGCCACTGAAATGGAATAATGCCTTCAATGTAGAATCATGGACAGAGCAGTTAATGGCCTGTGGGGTAGGAGCATCTGTGTTCTACACATAGCTTTGCCACACTTGTGCTATGTTCTTTTCAAGAGCCCTGATAACTCATTTCCTATAAAATGACAGTCCCTCAGGTCCTTTCCAACTTATAAAATTATATATTTTGCAAACAATAAAATGGGCATTGCATTCTTTTTTCTAGTTTAAAACTCATCTGGAGTGGTAAGATTAAAACAAAAGAATAGAGCCATATGTCCAAAAGAAAACTCAAAAGTGAAAGAAATGTGTCAAAACAATATTCTTCTCCTAAATCCTTTTCTAAATGAGTAAATTTCAACCTGACACAACTGCCATTCTGAGGTGCTACCTGAGTTCTTTTTGTTTAATAATAAAAGTAATCATACAAATAGGAAGAAGGGAAAACAGAAAGGCCATCAAATTTTACTTGTGAGAGCCCAGAGAAATAATATGTTGGCCTTAGCACAGGAAATTTTGACTCAACAGCAATAGAAAATATGGAAGAGAAATGTTTAGGGAGTTGATGATTAGTGTCATGAAGGTTTAGCAAGAATGCAAGTCAATGTTGCTATTGCCAGGCATGAAAAACTTTTCTTCTACATTTAGGGCCTGTGAATTAAACTTCCAAAAGATAGATTAGCAAGAAGAAAGATAGATTTCTATTCATATAGGTACCCATGAGAGTAAATAGAAAAATGTGGCTCAAAGGTACAATTAGAATTTGGGGTTTATATATAATCTAAATTGATGGAGGAGAGGGTGATTAAGGCACTTAAATGAAAACAAACGAATTCTGGAGAACTTAAATGAGCCTTTAGGAGAATAAATGGGATATATGATATCTTTGTGATAATATTTGGTGTGGAGATGCCTCTTCTCCAATGATAAGAGTCAATCTTTAGGGGCCCACGCTGTCCAGCACTGTAGCGTAGCAGGTAGAGCCACTGCCTGCGGTGCTGACATCCCATATGGGTGCCAGTTCCACTTCCAATCCAGCTCTCTGCTCTGGCCTAGGAAATCATTAGAAGACAGCCTGAGTCCTTGGGCCCCTGCTCCCGCAAGGAGAGACCTGGAAGAAGCTCCTGGCTTCAGATTGGCGTGGCTTCGGCTATTGTGGCCATCTGGAGAATGAACCACCGGATGGAAGACTCTCTCCCTCTCTCTCTCTGCCTCTCTGTAACTGCCTTTCAAATAAATAAATAAATATTTTTAAAAAGTCAATCTTTAGAGGATTTAGGATCATTGGGTTATTGAGTTCTTTTGGGTGACTCTGCTGTTAGGCAGATAAGAGATTTCCAGATCTCAACTGCCTTTTGCTCAAAATATTTTTTATGCCACAGTGGTATATTCTGGATCCTCATTGAATCCTCAAATAGCTTTAACTAATTTAGAGAAAAAATCAAGTATTTGGACATTGTGCACAATGTTGGAAATTACTCAAATTATAGTATCCATTTACTGACCTTAAGAATTTCTTCTATAACTATCTTTTAGTAGCCATGTGTGTGTGATGATATCAGAACTCATCGATTTGTCTCTATTATCCCATTTCTGAAGTCCAGGAGTTAAAGCTCAGCTGTTTTTTTGTTATCTGTTTGAGTCACTTGGTTACATGGGATAAAATAGCATAGCAGATGAAAAATTGATATTTAAAATATTTGCCCACTATTGAAGTTGCCTCCTTCTGAAATAAGTGATGTCTAATTTAAAGAGAAACCTTTAGTTCCTATTCCATGCTTATTTTGTATCTAAAATTAATGATTTATTCTATAATCTAGATTGAAAACAATTACATTTATTAATTTGAACCATATAAAATCACCACTTCTAAGTAAAAAGCTTAGGAATATCATCAATGTGATTTTTTGTAATGGGAACAAAGAGACATAAAAATTCCAGATAATAACATTGAACAGAAACTTTATGTTTTACTTATACTTTGTTTCTATTTGATTTTACTATTGCTGAGTTTGGTGTCATCAACATTTAGTAAGCATTTGATGAATACTTGGTGAGAAATTATTGTCAGAATGATTAAATAGACTGTAGGAATGACTCCAAGTGGGTCAGCCTAAGGTGGCCATATACAAAGTGTTCAGCTATCATAGATGAAGAACAAATAGACATAGAAGAGGGCATATGTATCTCTGTGTGGATGTCTGGTGTAAGGGTAGGTGGGAAAGTAGAGTTGGGATTCTTGGCTGTCTAAAATAAAGAAAACTTAGTACAAATTTTCTACCCACAGACACCTTGGAAAGAACATAGTGAAATATTTGTTGTCTCCAAGATGATCGTTGTCCTAGTGTACACCTCTAATTAGTTTGTTCTGAGCTGAAAAGCTAATTAAAAAACACCTACACAGTGCATGGAACAGATACTGATGTGTGCTCTGTGATGAATGGGCTCCACACCCGGGACTGTCATCATATTCAAAGCCCCAAGGAGGAAAGATTTGAGACTCTGTGCTAGATGCAAACCCAAAATGGTAAAAAGGGTAAATTAATATGTTCACATACATATGGATTGAGATGAAGATGTCAGTTGTAGGTAACAAGAATTTACCTACACTGACTTCTGTTAGGCAAAAGAAATTGATGAGAACAAGTAGACATTTAACTTTAGAAATTCAGTTAGTGGGTTTTTTTTCTAAGTGGAGGTGCCAGGCTAAGTCTAACATAAAATCAAACCTTCTGAATTGAATAAAATATGGGATAAAAGAGTATTCCAGATTCTCTCATCTTGGCCAGTGAATACGGAGTTTCTTATTGCCTAGGAAAGAAAAAAAAAAAAAAAAAACTCTCCTTCCTGCTCTGGCTCTCTTCAAAAGCTAAATACAAATTTATTTTAGGGAATAATTTTCTCTGTCCTTGGCCAGTATTTTACTCCAGATGCTTGTTGAGCATTCATCCCTTCATATATTTGGAAAAAAATGACTTAGAATAGTATTAGCTGATATAGTTCTGCTGGAATAACTAGAAAGTCAAGCAGATTTTATGACAAAAGATAGAAGACAAGACATGGAGACCAAGACCACAGACTAGGGAATCAGACAGACCTAGGTTTGTAATTTGGTCCTCCGCTATGTGACTTGGATCAGTTTACCTAACTTTTTTGAGACTTAGCTCTGTCCTTTGTTAAAAAAGAAAGAAATTCCTTTGCACGTGTTGATTAATCAAAGTAAGGTATGTAAAACACTTAGCACACTATCTGCCACATATTTAAGTGCCCAATAAATGGTAACACATGTTTAAAAAATGCTTTTGGACCATGAATTTGTTCCCAATCTTTAGAGAACAAAATCAACAGACCACAACAACCATGCACCAAGGTAGGTAGACATATTCCATAAAAGGAAGATCCCAGTGAAGGCTCAGCAAAAGAACCCTTTTGGGTGGAAGGGAAACTAACCTCCATTGTAAAGCCCAACACCTTCTTGTAGATTCTTTTTGGCTCATTGCCCAGCTCAACCACTACATCTAGAACCAATTCCCAGATTTCTGTTCACAAGCAGAGTCCCCTCTCTTACCAACTCAGTATTTCTCTTACATTTACTCCTTCTAGGATATTTCCAGTCGTCCACTGATCGACAAATTGAACTGTTGCTATCCCAAGATGAAAGTGCAAGTATCACCTCCTACAGGGTTTGGGAACCTGCCTCATATTTTCTAATACTTATGGCGTTTTTCTCCTTTCAAGTTTAGATTTGTCCTGAATACAGTCCAATCAGTTGAATTTTCCTTCCGTTTATTACATGAGAGAAAATAGTTTTTCCTTTAATTATTTGTTTAAAACTAGAAAGTAAAGCGACCATGTAATTCAATCTTTACTCAAATTTTTATTATAATCTTATCACTTTAACAAGATCCATTCATCCTTCCACCCATCCATCAATCCTTGCATACATTCATCTATCTATACGTTTAATAAATAATTGGTGATCACGAACTCTGTGCCAGGAATTGCCCTTTCCTGTGAAGTTCTAGTGGAGGCTTAGGATGACATAATCTCTCTTTTCATGAAGTTATAAGAGGTTAAAAAATACTTTTCTCACTAAAGAAAAATGTCTTCTTTTGAAAAAAAATTGCATAAAGGGAACTATTTCCCATATTTCATACATACAGTTTTAAGAACATAATGATATTTCTCACCCTTCCTCCCACCCTCCCTCCTCCTCCTTTTCTTATTTTTCTGTTAACTTTGGCAATCATATACTTTCAATTCATTTTCTAATCACAAGCCTAATCCTCCACTAAATAAATAATTCAACAAGTAGTAATTAGGAAGACCACTGTTTCTAAGACGTATAGACAGAGGCTATAAACAAATATACATACATATATATATATATATATATATAAAATATCAAGATGTCAAGTTCACTCATATACATTACTTTTTTAAAGTATTTTATTTAACCCGGCGCTGCGGCTCACTAGGCTAATCCTCTGCCCACGGCATTGGCACCCAGATTCTAGTCCCGGTTGGGGCGCTGGTTCTGTCCCGGTTGCTCCTCTTCCAGTCCAGCTCTCTGCTGTGGCCTGGGAGTGCAGTGGAGGATGGCCCAGGTCCTTGGGCCATGCACCCTCATGGGAAACCAGGAGGAAGCACCTGGCTTCTGCCTTTGGATCAGCGCAGTGCGCCAGCCGCAACACGCCGGCCATAGTAGCCACTTGGTGGGGGAACCAACGGAAAAAGGAAGACCTTTCTCTCTGTCTCTCTCACTGTCTAACTCTGCCTGTCAAAAACATCTTTTATTTATTTATTGGAGAGGCAGAGTTACAGACAGAGGTAGGGAGAGACAGAGAGAAAGGTCTTCCATCTGCTGGTTCACTCCTCAAATGGAGCTTCTTTTGTGTCCCCCCATGAGTGTAGAGGTCCAAGCACTTGGACCATCCTCCGTTGCTTTCCCAGGCCATATCAGAGAGCTAGAACCTAAAAGGAGCAGCCAGGACACGAACCAGTGCCCATATGGTTGTTGGCACCGCAGGCAGAGGATTAGCATACTACAACACAGCATGGACTCCAACATTACTTTTTCTGTATTCTATATATTAGCTACTACAGATCAGAGAAGTCATATGATATTTGTATTTTGGGGACTGGCTTATTTCACTAAGCATAATGGCCTCTAATTTCTACCATTTTGTTGCAAAATACATAATTGCTGAGTAGTATTCCATCATATATATATATATATATATATCTTATCTAGTTATCAGTTGATGGGCATCTGGGTTGATTCTATAATTTAGCTATTGTGAGTTGAGCTGCTACAAAAATGGGAGGTGGTACAGATAGTTCATGCTGATTTCATTTTCTTAGTATAAATTCTCAGGAGTGGAATGGCTGAGTCATATGGTAGGTCAATTTTCAGATGTCTGAGGAATCTCTATACTGTACGCCATAGGGTTGTACTAGTTTACATTACTATCAATAGTGTATTAGGGTAATTCTTCTCTACATCTTTGCCAGTATTTGCTATGTTTTGATTTTTGGATAGTAGCTATTCTAACTAGGATGAGGTGAAACCTCATTGTGGTTTTTATTTGCATTTCTCTACTGGCTAATTATCCTAACCATCTTTTCCTGTGTCTATTGGCCATTTAAATAGTCTATACTTTGAAAAATGTTTGTTTATATCTTTAGCTCATTTCTTAACTGGATTGTTTGCTTTGATGTGTTGAGTTTCTTGAGCTTCTTATATACCCTGGATATTAATCCTTTATCAGATGTGTATTTGGCAGATATTTTCTCCCATTCAGTTACCTGTTTGTTGAGTGTTCCTTTTGCTATGCAGAAGCCTTTCAGCTTGATGCCCCTTTATTTACATTTTCTTTTACTACTTGCCCTTCTGGGATCTTATCCAAGCAGTCATTGCCTAGGCCAATGTCTTGAAGTGTTTCCTCTATGTCATCTTCTAGTAAATTGACAGTTTCAGGTCTTGCGTTTACATTTTTAATAGATTATGAGTTGATTTTTGTATCGGGTGTAAGGAGGGAGCTTGTTTCATACATCTACATGTGGAGATTCAATTTTCTCAACATCATTTATTGAAGAGACTGTCTTTTCTCCAGGGAATTCTTTTAACTAGTTTGTCAAAGATTAGTTGCTTGTATGTGTGTGAATAAATTTCTGAGGTCTCTAATCTGTTCTGTGGCTCTACGTGTCCATTTTTGTACAAGTCTAGGCTGGTTTGATTTTCAACTACCCTGTAATATGTCTTCAAATCACTACCATGATGTTTCCAACTTTATTTTCATTGTTTAGTGGCTTTAGCTATTCAGGTTCTGTTATGTTTCCATATGAATTTTTCTTTTTTTTTTTCTTTCCTAGATCTAAGAAGCATCTCCTTGGTATTTTGATGAATCTGTAAATTGCTTTCGGTAGTATATTTTGATTATATTAATTCTTCCAAACCATGAAGGTGGAAGATTTTTCCCTTTTGTGTCTTCTATTTATTTCTTTTTTTATGTAATTTTCTTTACTGAGATCTTTCACATTCTTGATTAAATTTTCCCATTGTATTTAAATATATTTTTAGCTATTGTGAGTGGGACTGCTATACAGCATGCCTACTTATACTTCATGCTTCTTTGATTTTTCCTTCTTTTTCTTTATCTTATGAATAAATCTATATGTATCAATATAGAGGACATGATGACTATTATGGATTCAATGCTTGTGTCCCCATAAAATTCATATATTGAATCTGAGCATCTCAAAGTCATGATTATGGGAAGCAGGCTTTTTGAAGGTAATTAGGGCACAAATCAGGGGCCCTCATAAACAGATTGGTAAAAAGACATGAGAATTTCTGTCTCTCCTGCTCCCTCCCTCATTTCACGACTTGAAGGTGCAACAAGTAGACAGCTATCTGCAAAGCAGGAGGCGGGCCCTCATCCACGTGGAACTAAGGGTGCAACCGTGAGTTCAGAGGCCTGAGTCAGCCAGATGCTGTTTGTGCTGTGAATATGTCCTGCTCCACAGCAGGTTCCCTGGTAACAGGACCTGAAAAGGCTCTCTACTGTGACCAAGGAAAATTGGCCACGGGCCAGGAAAGATCTACTGTACCTTCAGAAGGAGTGAACTTTCCATCCTCGCGCCACTGTAGGAAAAGTCATTAACAACACAATTTTCATCTCTCGCTGCATAGAGAAAACATACCACAGAGTGAGCGTGGGAGTATAAATACCTCTTTATTCAATAATCAAGCCTGTTAGTTATTGCCAAGTATCCTTCGATTTTAACGTGATTGATAACCACACATAAATCTGCATCATTTAAATATGACTCAATGCGTGCATTTACCTTGTATGAAAAATAGAAAACCTGTAAGCAAACTCAATTGTCAAAACAGCCAACTCAGGCAGTTGACTTGCAGTTTCTGGGTTTAAAACTTCCATCTGAGTAGCTGAATAAAGTTCACCTTTGATTTTCCTACCAGGCTCTGATTATTTCAGTCAACGAGACACTGCTTCTGCTGCAATCTTGATCTTGAACTACCCAGACTCCAAAACAATTGGAAATAAATGCTTGTTTACATCACCCAGTCTATGGTAAATTGATACAGCAGCCGGAATTAAAACAACAGTCTAAAGGTGTACTTTTAGAAAAATGCATTTTGTTCAATTTTCTGAAGCATGGGTTTGATATGAGTATTCTGTTTTGCATTGCTATTGCAAAGTACCTAAGATTCGGTAAACTATAAAGAACAAAACGCTTTTCTGGGGCCAGCATTGTGGTGCAGCAGTTTAAACCTGTGTGTGTGTGACACCGGCATCCCATATCAGAGGGCAGTTTGGAATCCTAACTTCTCCACTTCCAGTCCAACTCACTGCTAATGTCCCAGGGAAGGCAGCAGAGGGTGGCCAATGCACTTGGGGCTTGTTGCACATGTGGGGGAACTGGCTTTAGCCTGGCCCAGCTCCAACAATGGTGGCCGTTTGGGGAGAGAGACAGTGGATGGAAGACCTCTTTATGTGTCTCTTTCTCTGTCTCTATGTCTTTCAAATAAATGGATAAATCTTTAAATTAAAAAAAATCATTTATTTTATCAGAGTTTTGTAGACTGGGAAGTCCAAGATCAGAGTGCCAGTAGGTTTGGTAGAGTGGTGAGGACCATGTGCTGCAGCGGGCAGGGTCCCTGTAGCCTCATGTGGTGGAAAGCAGGACAAGAGAGGTGAATGTTCTAAGTGCCTGCATCACATACCTGACAGAGAAGCCCTCATGGCCTAATCACCTCCTAATGGCTCCACCTTGTAACCCTGGCAACACCTGAATCTTGGAGGGGGTCCATTCGAACCATAGCACAGTATATCTGTGATGCAATTTCAATTTCTTAAAACCTGAAACTATTGTTCTTCATCACCTGTAAATGTAACTTTACTGAAATGTAAATATGGGGCTGGGGCCTGGTTCTATGTTCACTGCTGTGTTCCCAGGGCACTAACAGTGCAGAGCACTCGCATATAAAAGTCACTCCACATGTTTTGTGAATGAGTAATTGAATGAGTGAATGTTTGCTTGTTGCAAAGACAAATCAACTGCTTTCAAAATTTTTCTTCTGAGTTATAGAAAACAGTCACTATGTTCTCTTCTAAAAAGTAGCTATTTGTTATATCAAATTTATTTCAATGATATGCATTTAGTAACTTTCAGGTTAACTTTTTCCCTCCTGACAGATAATATAAGGTACCTGTACTTTCTGGAAAGAAATTGTTTGATCTATTAAGTTTCTTCTTTGCCAGGATTCCAACTAACTGTTGGAGAGTCATCACACACTGAGTGCTGTTCTGCCTCCTCTAGAAAACGCTTCACAAAAGTATGTCAAAGGGGGTGGGAGGACGATATGGGGGAAAGAACCGCTATATTTCAAAAGCTGTACCTACGAAATTTATCTTTATTAAATAAAAGCTTTCTAAAAATTATGTCAAGCATAGTCTGTATATACTCTGAAATATATGAGGCAGAGATACAGAGAAACAGAGAGCTTCCACCTGCTGGCTCACATTTCAAATGTCCAAAACAACTCCTGCCTGGAGCCAACGCTGTTGGCTGGGAACTCAATCCAGGTCTTCCACATGATTGGCAGGAAGCCATCATTTGAGCCATAACCACTGCCTCACAGCATCTGCATTGGGAGGAAGCTGGAGTTACTGGCAGAGCCAGGTATCAAATCCAGCAGAGGGATATAGTTATATTGGTATCCTAATCTATACCTTAACTGTGAAACCAAATGCCTACCCATACATGTTTTCACTTCGGTTTCCTCACGGTTTTCACTCACTTTCTCTTGCCTGTTAAACACTTAGAGTGTAGGTTTTTTTTGTTTTTGTTTGTTTGTTTGCTTGTTTTTGCATTCGACACTGTTTTGTGTGCCTAAAATTTTTGTCATTTTCCTGCCAATTACAATATAAACAGTCCCAGGTAAAGGCTGTTGTCACAGAAGTTCGTTTTCAGATAATGTGAGTTCAATACTTAAACCTAAAAAAAAAAATAAGAAAACAGCTGATGGGAGGAACTGGAAGGGTGTGTGTAGGGGATGACTTCCATGCTGCAGGATTGTAGCAGGTGGACACCAGTATGCTCTGTGGGGAGATCATGATGCTTCAAGCATCTGCCTTTTTGTTTACCACTTGTTTGACTACTGACAAGCAAAGCTCATCCTCCTGGAGAGAGTTCAGCCCCTGAAGTCATGACCTGAGAAAATGGTAGGGTTGGGGAATATAGCATGTTGATACGTTCACCTCTTCTCTCCTTTTGTTGGTATTTCAGAACCGTTGAAATCAATACATTGAAGAATGTGTGACAGCAGTGGCTTGTGCTATAGGTATTGGCTGATCCAAGGACAATCTTTTCCAGGACTTGGATATCATTGAGATGTCAGTACAGGCCTGCAACTGTAAGAATCAAAGACATAGAGCTTTCATCTATTTTTCTTTTAATTGCAATTGTGAGGTGTAGTCTTATAACTAAATGCAACAACATGTCTCCTTACCTGAAAAGCTAAAGCAGGTGTCTAAAGAGGGTTATGGGAGTGTGGACAAGAATACAGAACCTCTTTGCAAACCCTGAGTGAAGGTATTCTGAGACTTTTTGCTTCATTCCACAAAACTTGATCAAAATAAAGAGAAAATAAGACGTTTGTGATTCAATTTCAAGTATTTCTTTAAAGGAGCTTCAGAAGATGGTCTATGAGCCGGATCTATTAACTCACTTTCAAGGTAATGCTCGGAAAATGTGATGTGATCTCACTGTGGTTAAAAAAAATCTGTTTAAAGGTATAGAAAAGAAGAATAACTATTGAATAGGATATTTAGAATGAAAAAACTGGACCCAAACTGTGCCGTTCACTTTGAAATCATATAAAAAGCAGTTATGTGGATGGCACTATATAGCAAAAACCTGACTGATATGCCTTCTCTATGAAGATAATGAAAGTCCCACTGTGAGCCCTTGTAGGGGTCTCTTTGAAAATTCTGCATTTCCTCTGCACACCCTCAAGCACACTCATGTCTCATGGCCTTATCTGACACTGTCCTGGCCTTATAGGAAATGCAGCAGACACACTATTTATATGACATGACCACCTATCCCTCGCAGCAGTATATAGCACAGCAAGGTATAACTGTGACTTTTTCTTATTGTTGTTATTGAAACTATAGAGGATTAAAGATTTCCCAAAGTTCAATCCAGGTAATCCCTTCTATAGGATTAACTCACTGTATGGCTTTCTGAGTATATTTGTTTCAAGAAAGAAATAACATATTTGAAATCCCTAAATCTCGAGGTAAATTTGTTTATTGTGCAGATAACATCATGGATAACGTGTGTGTGTGTGTGTGCGTGCATGTTTTCTACATGTTCCCAGCTTATCCCATGAGAAATCTGTAAATTAAAATTTAAAAAAACTCCAGTTTTTCACAAACTATAATTACTTTAATTACAAGATAATTATATAAATAATGCATTTGAATGTAGGTTTCAGTTTTCTTTGTTTTCTAAATATTATCATCTTTCAGTGTTTTCAGACGTGTAAACAGGAAACATTTAAGTTTAGATGAAGAGCAGGTGAACTGCCTATGATACAAGTAGAGACAATCAAAAGATGATTAGGCTATTGAAAACTGCCTAACTAGGTGCTAATTTTTAAGTGAGCAGGTGTACTTAGTCATTATAACTTTAAAATGAAAATATATTTGAATTAAACCCACACCCCCTACACGCATTAAAATAACATTAGCGGTCTGACTGATAGTGACTCAATCCAGCAAAGGCAAATACGTGGAAATTCAATGATGAGGCAGCCAGCCCCACCAGGATGAGAAGGCAGGCATTAAAGAGAAAATGTAGGCTTCTAAAGAAGCTCTGAGCCCATTTTACAACACTTTATAGACTTTCTTTGAACATAGATCCAAACATTATTAGCATGTTAAAAAGATTAATATTTTAGTTATTGTTAAAAGATGATTAACTTTGTACAGGAATTGCACAAAATAGGAAGGTCTTATAATTGCCGTGAGTGGAAATCAATTGGTATATTTTCCTTTCTCAAGTCACTTGTTTTCCATGTTGCCCCTGAAATGCATCAATGCACTCTTAACTGCTCATGTGGAACACACAAAGACCTGATTCTGAGTCAAAGGGAGATGGTAAACTTGTGACTGAAGCATGAACATTAAATTTCGAGGTGGTGTGACATACATAATACTCATTTAATTCACATATGGCTGCACCTGAAATTGAAAGCCCAGTTTTCATCAAAAATTAACGCAACCGAACAAAACAAAGTCATATACCATTTGCTATGGAGCTATTTTAGATCCATTAAACACCATGGAAGAATGCATACTGTTTCCAAGTATCCAGGTAATGTTCAGAACATCTAGCAATTTAATACATTTGTCTTCAGTGCACAAATTTAAGTCATCTGAAAGAGTTTAAAAGCTTGGGAAAAGGACAATACAGAGTCACAAATTCAAATATGTATGAAAATATCTGGATAAATTTTTAAAATGATTGGAGTATGTGGATAGTGTGATGAAATCAACTTCCAGCTATGTGTAGTGAGCTTTCATAAGTTACAAGCGTCCTCATCCTCATCCTTTGACTTTCTACCCTATTTTTTCTCCACAATCCATTATGGATCTCTCCAGTCATTTATTTTTTTCCAACTTCAAGCAACTGGTAAGCTCTATTCTTGCATTCATTACAGTGGATTTGCTCTGTTAAGGATTTCATTAATTGCTTCAAATATTTGTTCTATAATGAAATAGACAGTTTTGTGGAATGTCATGATGTCCTATCCTACTTTTTTGTCTTGTCACAAGATGAACAAAATGGACTTACATTTTATTCCAGATATTTTGTGTAGGCACACTATATACAGGAAAGTGTGATTGGCAAATAGTTCAAAAGTCTAGGGAAGTGTGTCCAACAGAAGTCATAGATAGATTTCTGGTAGCTGCTAAAGAGTGCTTGCTGGGAGAACTAATGCTCACACTATAGACTAGTATTTTGAAAACATTCAGACTGAAGATTAGACTTAAAATGAAAACATAAAAGAAATGAGCCAGTTTTCATTAGGCTGAAAATACTTAGCATAGTCCAAGATTGGTATCATGACTATAGTAAGGAAAATCATCACAGTAGAGTTCAGTAGAGGGGTTGATAGAAGTTCCAATGATTGTCCAGGTGACATGAACTGACATTTATATGTTTATTGAAATGCCACAACATGCTGTATACTGTATGTAGATGTAGAAAAATTTAAGTGATTAATGTGAATTGAAATAACACTAATTTCTGACCACAATTAGTACTTATTTGTTTCTGACACAACCAGGAATGAGTTGTCACATGGAACTCCAATAAATAAGTGTTGTTTGAAAAACATGCATAAATGGATATCCAGCTTAAACTAGTCCTGTGTACAGGGTTTTAAGATACTACAAATCTCGTGTTAGTTCTTTATGTATTCAAACATATTCCTGACACTGTCTTTGACCATTAAAACAGATTTAAGTATAAAAAGAAACCTTTTATTTATTAGTACTTATACATTGAACATTTGTAGAATATTTAATAAGGAAGTAAATGAGAAATCCATATTGTTCCAAGCTGAAAAACAATTAAACTTAACTTGGAGGGTTTAAATGCTTGGACAAGATCATGCATCCAGTGAGTACCAAATTTGGAGCTAAAATGAAACCTAGAATCAAATTATTTCCACTGTATCATGCAATCTTCCCACTGGGAAGTATTCTATTTAGAAAACACCAAAAACAATGACCAAATACATATGAGACAGTGAAGAGAAATAGCATTGAGACGACTCAGAAATATCTGAAAATAGGTGTGAGACAAAGATATGCTTCTGCTTTGCTAGTCTTCTATCAGTAACTCAAATCAGATTATCAAGAATCTATGAACGTGGACCATCCTCATTTTCCCTCTGCAGAGTTATCTTTCTTGAGTCATACTTCCTTCTTTCATTCAACTTCCATTCAGTTGAATGAAAAGGAGTATCTTTACTAAAATAACATTTAATCAGGTTATACCTTGATGAAGAAACCCTTTGAAATCAGGGTCATAGGCATTCATCTTCTTTGGAGCACTAATGAAAATTTTAAGAATTTTTTACTGTGATTGTGAACATTTTCTTTTTCCTTAGCTTACTTTACTTGCTTATTTTACATTTTATTTCATTCACATCCGTTGTTATAAGTCTTTTTATAAAAAGAAGTATGAAGGGAAAGTAAATGGAATTTCTTTGTGTGCTCCTGATGTCCACCATCTGTCTATCCACTGTGAAGTGACTCCATTTGAGAGCCTCTGTGAACCAGTATTCAAAATTAGGTCTTTGTTGAGCTTAATAAGGCCTTAATAAGGCCTTTACTTTCAATTAGCACATTTACATTTTGTACTGGAATTTGGAGTATCTCTCAGGTGTCACATTATTTCATCCTTTTCTACCCTTCATGGGATCAAAATCATCCCCATTCTGTTCAGAGATTAGAACCCATCATCCAGTCAGAGCTTCATCCTCTGCTCTAGAATAACATTCTCAAAGCGACTTCCCTGCAAAGATTACGGACAAGTGTGGATCTCTTGTAAAAGGATTCTCTCAGGCACCATGAGAGAATAGCACTGTTATTATTAAACAAATATGCTAACCCACATATATATTTTAGGAGAGGTCCAAGGGAGTTACCACCCATTAAGAGAATCATATTATTTCTCCTGTCTTGTTATACAATGATCACTTTTGAAACATGATAATGATTTTGGTTTGCATTATTTCTCAAAATAATAAATGTGTAGCATTCTTTTCTTTCTTTTTTTTTTTTTTTTTTTTTTTTTTGACAGGCAGAGTGGACAGTGAGAGAGAGACAGAGAGAAAGGTCTTCCTTTTGCCATTGGTTCACCCTCCAATGGCCGCCACTGCTGGCGCGCTGCGGCCAGCGCACCGCGCTGATCCGAAGCCAGGAGCCAGGTGCTCCCATGGGGTGCAGGGCCCAAGCACTTGGGCCATCCTCCACTGTACTCCCTGGCCACAGCAGAGAGCTGGCCTGGAAAAGGGGCAACCGGGAAAGAATCCGGCGCCCCGACCGGGACTAGAACCCGGTGTGCCGGCGCCGTGGCTCACTAGGCTAATCCTCCAACTAGCGGCGTTCTTATATATGAAGTAGAAAATAGGCCATTTCTTGGAATAGTTTCCTACTCACACTCAAAATAGAGAAAGTAGGAGTTTGAATTGTGTGCATAATAACTGCAAATGTTTGATTTTCTCTTAGAAAACATGTGAGGGAAAAAACTTTACAAAGTAGTTAATAAGGGGAGAAAATGGTGCTTCTGGACCCTAATAGGCTGCAGGGACTCTTCCCACCCAGCCCCCAGCACCCAATAGCTTTGGCAATTCTCAGGCAATTCTCATCCTATCCATCACCAAGACCACCATAGGATTTGTAGGATGGTCTGTGTACAGTTGTATTTTTCCCTGTTTGAATCTACTGTGCCATAATGTTTGCATACTTATACACCAACTTGGAGCATGACAAAAATCAAAACTCAGCAACACCAAAGGCAGCTTTTTTTTTTTTTTTTTTTTTTTTTTTTGACAGGCAAAGTTAGACAGTGAGAGAGAGAGACAGAGAGAAAGGTCTTCCTTCCATTGATTCACTCCCCTAATGGCCGCTACGGCCGGCGCTCTGTGCCGATCCGAAGCCAGGAGCCAGGTGCTTCCTCCTGGTCTCCCATGCGGGTGCAGTGCCCAAGCACTTGGGCCATCCTCCACTGCCTTCTGGGGCCACAGCAAAGAGCTGGATGAAAGAGGAGCAACTGGGACAGAATCCGGCACCATGACCGGGACTAGAACCCGGGATGCCAGCACTGCAGGCGGAGGATTAGCCTAGTGGGCCGTGGTGACGGCCAGCAGATTTTTTTTTTTTTTAATTTGCTTGCTTCTAATCACCATTTGAAATTTCTCAAAGTCAAAATCTGCCAAATTCCTTCTGGATTGGTGTGACTAATGCTAGAGTTTATGGCAACAAAAGTGCTAGTTCCAGAACCAGGAGAGGTGGAGAGGACCTTCCCTAGGCCTGCAGGTGAATATAGGTTACACTGGGGATTGTGCACAGGTAGTTGTGGGTCTGAAGTGGTGGAATGCAGGTAGTTTCTTCCCTAGGTCACACAGGGTACATCCCAGTGACACTGAGGAATCTAGCACTAGTAGTAATGGTCCTGAAAGTGCAGGATGCAGTGGAGTCCTTACTCAGGTCTTCCAAGGTGAATGTCAGTTTAGCTGGTGATTCAGGACTTGCAGCCACCAGTCAGAAACAGAGGAGCCGTCCTCTTGATTAATCATAGAGAATTAATGTATTCCCAGAGACCCCACAGCTACAGGATATAGGAGGGCTAGTCTCTGCCCATACTGCTTGTTCTTCATATGTGAGAGCTAAAAAATAAAAAAAAATCAATCTGAACACATAATATTAACTACTAGAGGTTGGAAAGAGTGAGAGAGATAGAGGGAGTTTGCATATAAAAAAAACAAAACAGGAGAAGCTGGGAGTGGTTCATTAATTGTGACAAATATATCATACTAATATGTAAGATGTCAACCAAAACAAAAGCTGGATGTGGGGTATATGGGAATGCTTGTACTACTTAACGATTTTCATTTTGTAAATGTAAACTATTCTGAAATTCAGTGAACTCAGGGGGCTTCCATAGCCTTGGCAGCTCATGACAAGAGTCTAGGGTGATTACTGATGCCATAAACAAGAGTGTCAATTTGTTAAGTCAACAACAGGAGTCACTGTGCACTTACTCCTCATGTAGGATCTTTGTCCTTAGCATGCTGTACATTGAGATTTAATGCTATAACTAATACTCAAACAGTATTTTTCACTTTATGTTTCTGTGTGGGAGCAAACTGTTGAAATCTTTACTTAATGTATGCTAAACTGATCTTCTGTATATAAAGAGAATCGAAAATGAATCTTGATGTGAATGGAAGGGGAGAGGGACTGGATAAGGGGAGGGTTGTGGGTGGGAGGGACGTTATGGGGGGGAAGCCTTTGTAATCCATAAGCTGTACTTTGGAAATTTATATTCATTAAATAAAAGTTTAAAAAAATAAAGGAAAAAAAATAAATTAAGAGGTTTATTTTCAAAAAATATTCAGTTCAATTCCACCATTATGGAGAAGCTACCTTATAATCACAGAGAGGGGTGAGAGGAATTCTTTCCTTATCAGTAAGCCCAGCTAGCTTTATTTGAATTTCATTTTCTTTTTCTAATTGATTATTGGAAATTTTTCCGTATCTAGATTTGTTTATTGACAGCCAGGGCAACAAAGAGAAAGAAACAGAGATTTTCCACCCCCTGGATCCCTGCCAAATGCCGGCAATAGCCAGGGCTGGGCTAGGCTGAGCTAGCAGCCTGGAAGTCAACTCAGGTTTCCAACAAAGGTGGCAGGGACCCAAGTACTTGAAACATCACCACTGCTTCCCAGGGCCTACACCAGTAGGAAGCTGAAGTTAGGAACCAGAGTCAGGAATTGAACCCAGGTGGGGAATGTGGGACATGGTCACCTGAACTGGCTGAACTAAATGTCCAAAGTATTGGTTATCTTTTCAAGTACGTTATCTGCTCTAAACTCTCATAGCCAAGCATTCCAAATGGTCTTCTTTCCACTTTCCTTCCTCCCAATCATGATTCTACAGGGTCTCAGGAGTGCAATTTGCTAAGATCAACAATGAAATCCTTTTGTACAGAAATAAAGCACACACTATACCTGACGTCTCAGTATCTTTCCACATGAAGGAGGTATTCTCTGTTCAGCTTCTCATTTTATGTCTTCTTCCATATCATCAAACTTTTCTCATTTTCCCCTTATTCTCTGGCCATCCATTTTTTCAAATTTTTATTTAATAAATATAAATTTCCAAAGTACTTTTGGTTTATAGTGGCTTTTCCCCCCATAACCTCCCTCCCACCCACAACCATCCCATCTCCCACTCCCTCTCCCACCCATTCTTCATCAAGATTCATTTTCAATTATCTTTATGTACGGAAGATCAATTTAGTATATATTAAGTAAAGATTTCAACAGTTTGCACCCACACAGAAACACAAAGTATAAACTACTATTTGAGTACTAGTTATACCGTTAATTCACATAGTACAACACATTAAGGACAGAGGTCCTCTATGGGGAGTAGTTGCACAGTGACTCCTGTTGTTGATTTAACAATTGACACTCTTATTTATGATGTCAGTAATCACCCAAGGCTCTTGTCATGAGCTGCCAAGGCTATGGAAACCTTTTTAGTTCACCAACTCCGATCTTATTTAGATAAGGCCATAGTCAAAATGGACATTCTCTCTTCCCTTCAGAGAAAGGTACCTCCTTTGTGGCCCGTTTTTTCTGTTGGGATATCACTTGCAGAGATTTTTCATTTAGGTTATTTTTGTTGTTGTTGTTGCCACAGTGTCATGGCTTTCCATGCCTGAAATACTCTCATGGGCTTTTTAGCCGGATCTGAATGCCTTAAGGGCTGATTCTGATGGCCATCCATTTTTAATCTTTTTGGAAATTTCTTTCTTCTCTAAATTCTTAATCTGTGATTCTGAATCTCGTTTATATCATGTGACCATTGAGCCTGAGTAACATATGCTGTGAACATAAAACAGGTACAAGATTTTGCACACTTAGTGTGAAAAAAAGAATATAAATTAACTCATAGATATAGAGTTAATTTTCTTTATTTGTAGTAATTAGGTTGAATAAAGTTTTCAGAAACATTGAATTCTTATTAAATACTGAATTATTGCCATCCAGGGAAGTAGAGGGTTTGGATCCTTTAAGCACTTGGTTATAATATTTCATCATCTGATGAATACATAGCCTTGTGAGTGTTAGGCTCTGTTTAAAGGAATCTTATTTAACATAAATTGTTGATTGGTTAATATTGAATTCATAGTCCACATCACTGTAACTTATGTATGAATGAAGTTTATGTAACAGATACAGATTTTCTCCAGAAGGCACATCACAGCCTCTTATGCACATAGGAACACTTTTAAACAGTGGAACCATTTTAAACAATAAAATTATCAAGAAAAAGTACAAACACTCATAAAAAATGCCACTGAGTGAATGGTGAAAAGGACACTTGTTTATTATGTAAACAGGAAGGGAGAGCAGTGCCTTGTTTCATCTCACTTGTGAGCATGCACATCAGGTGACTCAATTTTTTATTGCCTTGTGTATCAGGATATAACCAAAAATACTGCATGGATTCATTTGGAGATTACAAATATACGTGAGCTCACAGGAAAATGTGAAAACCTTAAACAATGAAAATCAACTGTATTTTATGTTGATTATATTTTTGGAATGATAGTATTTTGAAGACAGAGTTAAATATTACATTTGTCGGGCCAGTGCTTTGGTGTAACAGGTTAAGTAGCAGCCTGCAATGCCAGCATCCCATATGGGCACTGGTTCTAGTCTTGGCCACTCCACTTCTGATTCAGATTCCTGCAAATGTGCCTGGGAAAGCAGCAGCAGATGACTCAAGTTCTTTGGCCTCTGAACCAATGTGGGAGACCTGGAAGAAACTCCTTGCTCTTGGCTTCAGATGGGCCCAGCTCTGGCTGCTGGGGCCATTATGGGAGTGAACCAGTGTAGGAAGGATCTCCCTCTCTCCGTCTCTCCCTCTTTCTCTTTCTGTAACACCTTTCAAACAAATAAATAAATCTTCAAAAATACATTTTGCATTCATTATTTGTATATTGATGGCATGCTAAAATGATGATATTTTAGATAGATTAGGATGAGCAAACTATACGCCAAAATGATTTTATTGTTTCTTTTGACTTCAGTACAGCACTAGAAAGTTTATGAATACATCCATTTTCACATTGGCTGGGATGGTATTTCTATTGGAGGGTAAGTGCTGTTATAAAGGGAGAAGTTTTGGGCTGGCGCTGTGGCTCACTTGGTTATTCCTCCGCCTGCAGCACCGGCATCCATTATGGGCACCCGGTTCTAGTCCCGGTTGCTCCTCTTCCAGTTCAGCTCTCTGCTGTGGCCCAGCAGGGTAGTGGAGGATGGCCCAAGTGCTTGGGCTTCTGCACCCGCGTGGGAGACCAGGAAGAAAGACCTGGCTCCTGGCTTCAGATCTGTACAGCACCGGCCATAGCGGTCATTTGGGGAGTGAACCAATGGAACGAAAACCTTTCTCTCTGTCTCTCTCTCTCTCACTGTCTATATCTCCACCTGTCAAATAAAAAATAAATAAATAAATGGAGAAGTTTCACAGGCCTGTATGTTTACCAAATGTTGCTCCTTTCATTCTTATGACTTCACATAACATGAAAAGACCAGACTCCTCAAAATTAGGGTCAATCTTCAACCTATTGTTTCTTTTATACTTTAACCTACAGGATATTTTCTTGAATTTAACCTTTGCATATGTACAGAGTCTCATTATTTCCTCCCAACTCCTCTGCCCATGTACTGCCCTTAGTCACCACCAGGAATTATGATTGAGCCCTACTACCTGAATGCCTCCTGCATCCTCCCACATTCCCCATACGTAGCAGCCTGAAAGATCTTGCAAAACCTGGGTCAGATCACAATCTCTCCTCAGAGAGTTCTGATAGCTTGCCGTCTCACTCACTCAGAATGTTCATATGGAATGACATCCAATGTCTTTATCATGACTAACAGCACTGACATTTTGCAGCTCAATCATTCCTTCTGAGAAGGATCTTGTATATCTCTTCACTGATTGTTCCACTCCCCCCACCACAGTCCTCCTTGGTTTCCCAGAATATGCTTACTATAGTTGGGATGGGGTTTGAGTGACTTCTAAATCTTCATGTGTAGCATTTAATCTCCACTGTGAATCAGTAAGAGGACAGAAACTAATTAGACTATGATATTTAGAAGTAGGGCCTTAACCAGCGCCGAGGATCACTAAGCTAATCCTCGCCTGAGGCGCTGGCACACCGGGTTCTAGTCCCGGTTGCTCTTCTTCCAGGCCAGCTCTCTGCTGTGGCCTGGGAGTGCAGTGGAGGATGGCCCAGGTCCTTGGGCCCTGCACCCACATAGGAGACCAGGAGGAAGCACCTGGCTCCTGGCTTTGGATCACCGCAGCACCGGCCGCAATGCGCCGGTCCTAGCAGCCACTTGGGGGTTGAACCAATGGAAGGAAGACCTTCCTCTCTGTCTCTCTTTTCTCACTGTCTAACTCTGCCTGTCAAAAAAAAAAAAAAAAAAAAAAAAGAAAAAAAAGAAAAAAATAAGAAGTAGGGCCTTTGGGAAATGATTAGCAATAGATAAGTTCATCGGGATACAGTCCCAGTGAGGGAAAGCCTAGTGGCTTTATAAGAGGAAGAGAGATTTATAAACTCTCTCCCTTGCCATGTAATGTTACCTGCCAACTCTGACAGTTGATGCCATTTCCTGGGAAACAGATGCAAGACAATTGGCATTCTGCATCTGAATTAGTGCTGGACATCCAGGTAGAGAAAACAGTTAGAGATAAAGGTTTTGTACTCAAGGGATTTCTAAGTCATGGATAGTTCTAACAAAGTGTATAGAATGAGATGGGTAGAGGATAAAGAGGAAATAGCAGAGAGTATTTAAGACTGGAATGGATATGGGGTGTGTGAAGATTAAAAAGTCATTGAGAGATCCTAAGAGTAATAGAGAAATAATTGAAGTGGATGTCAAGAGAAGGGAGGTGGGGTAGTCAGTGGTGTGGATGTCACACAGAAGTGAGAAACAGATGGAAAGCAACTTGGATTTAGACATTGGATGCCCATAAGAGATAGTTTCCAAACAGTTTGCATGGTGTGTGTGTTGGGGGCAGGGAGCAGATAATGGGTTTATGTTCTCTGGAGGTAAAATGTGCAGAAAATAGAAATTTGTGGAATTATGTTCTTTAAAGAGCATAGCCATGAAGAGAAATAGAATATAAATTAGAGAAATCATAAGGCCAGTGGAAGAATTATCTTTGTATATATGTAAGAAGGAAAGTATTCAGGTGTGTTTTAGACTGCAGAGAAAGACCCAGAACGATTCACTAAAGGGAGAGATGCTAAAACATAGAGGAGACAAGAGAAATAAATGATCTGATAAATCTGGAAAGATATGAGGAGATGGGTTGAAAAGCTAAAGGAGAAATCACTAACTAAAGAAGAGATGTATTTTTCTATTAGTTTGAAGAGAACATGAGATTGGGAGCAGAATTTATCTACAAGTTAATGAGAAAAATAATGGAATGATTTTTATATATCCTGCTTTTTTTTCTTTCTACAATAAATATGGTTTAAGTTGGGATGGAGGCAGTGGTTAGGAGCAGTGTTAATACTGGTAAGAAAATTGGTAAACATCAAGCATGGTCACAAAGGAAAGTGAGTAGAGACTAACACATCTAAGAGGCTAAGACAATTTCTCTTCACCTTTATTCAAGTTCACTCATTTAAGAACTATCCCATTGTCAATTCATGGGCACCTTAATAAGAGACTCCAGGATTAACTTCTCCTTCCTGCTTTCCCTGATAGAACTAGATTCTGCTTACAAACTACAAATACCTACGTGTTAGACTGTATGCCATATTTAGCTCATGATTTTTTATTTTTTATTTTTTTGACAGGTAGAGTTTAGACAGTGAGAGAGAGGGAGACAGAGAGAAAGGTATTCCTTCCATTGGTTCACCCCACCAAATGGCCGTTATGGCCGGCGCTGCACCCATCCAAAGCCAGGAGCCAGGTACTTCCTCCCGGTCTCCCATGCGGGTGCAGGGCCCAAGCACTTCAGCCATCCTCCTCTGCCTTCCCAGGCAACAGCAGAGTAGCTCATGATTTTTATTTCTTCAAATCTGTTAAACCATCCAACAGTTGAGTCTTATCTATACCCTTCTTTCATTTCTCCCATGGCTCATAAACAGTGCTGACACAATGACTTGATTGAAATATAAGGACTCATGGCCTCTATGTGGTGTACATGGGTCTCTATTTGCTCAGAATAGTTCCAGTTTATGAGTCTAGTATTATTCTATTTATTATTGGCACCTCTTTTCCCTTTGGAAAGTATCCTAGCTTGGATGATAACTTAAATGTGAGCTAGCCAAGGGAATTCACTTCCAAGAGGGGCGATAGGAGATAGGATGGGTGGGGAAAAGAATATAGTGAATGTTACCAAACGAAGGGGCTTAAAATCAAAGAGGACATAGTCAAAGTGCATTGAATGGCTTTTGAAGCCTCCAGAGCTGTAGATTCTTTCCTACAAAGGTACCTGACTTTGTCCCAACCAGTGGAAGAAAAAATCAAAGCAAAAAAGGAAAGCAATAGCAAATTGTGTGTTTTTCTCCTGTAATTGTCTAATGTCTCCGCACCCCCTCAGCTCCTCTGTTGGTCTAGTCTAGTTCAATTAATGTTCCATGAAAATAATTTTAATTCATTTCCTGGGATAAGAAAATGAAATTTCTGATTCATCCATGAAGGTCAATAAAGACAACAAAAGAAGCATTATCCCTTACAAACTATGACAAATTTGGAGCCAGACACTCTACGCATGTATGTATTCTACTTAATCTGGTAAAATCCTGTGGATTAGGCAGCATAATCTCTATTATTGTGTGAAAGAGGAAACCCATATTCAGGGATGTTGAGTCAATGTGCTAAGCCATTCAGTTTATTAGTAATGGAGTAGGATTTGAGCCATGACTCATAGTTTCTCAAATCTGCACCTTTCAGACACCAAGACCTTACTTAGGAAATTCAGCTGTGACCAATTAAGGGTCTTTGAAATAAAAAGTCAACACACTGCCCTTGGATTCATCTATATTGATGAATATTTTTGCTACTGCGACAGGGAGATGCTCTGTGCTGTAACAGAGTATAAGAAAGTAGTAATGTTAAAGCATTTGAGATAACTGGTATATGAACAAGTACTGTGCAGATTCTTATAGAACAGTGCTTATTTTGTGTAATTATGGATACTATGAATTCTGGACACTGAATTATGAGGAGTGACATGTTCTCAGCAAAGACTCTATCCCTCATCACACACACAGCCCTTCCTAAACTTCAAGGTACACTATAATTAATATCATGTAGCCCACCATAACCTTAAAACAACTCATTTGTAACCACCAAAGTTGTTAAAATTTCCTAAATACAAAAATAAAATGGGCAAATCTTGGCCCTATCTACATTAGGTATGTTCATGCATTATTGACAAACAAAATTCATTTGAGAGTGACATGAATTCATCAATGAACACTATATATTCTACCAACCATTTTTTTTTTTAGCTTAAGTTACTTAGAAAGAGTGCATTTCCCCATAGTGTTAATGCTGAAAGCTATGGGAGTGACACCATGATAATGATAATACATTGTGATGTATAATATAGATGTTATTGCACATAATAAAAAGCATTCTTTGGGTGTAATGCATTTTAGTTGCCTACATGCTGACACCAAGCAGATATAAATGTGATTTAATGTGTTTCCTTTTAAAGGGCTAGTGTAGACATGTCCTTCAGTATACATTTTGTATAAGGTTTGGTGAGCAGCTTGCTCTTATAGCTGCTTTCCATATTCACTTTAGTGCCCCTAATAGCTCTAATTATAAACTGCTCAGTTTTCTATTCCTTCCTTGCTCTTGTCACTGCACTGCTCATAGACATTTAAACAGTGGAAGTTGTTTATACTTCATTAAACACCTTAAACTGTTGTTCTAAAGTTTTACAGTTTTTTGTGTTTTCCAAGTCATTTCCCTCTACTGTCATATGAAACCATGCAACACAATTCAAAAGAGACATCAGATACGCACATTTGTGTGGATTATCAGCAGGGCTAACAGCTATATATGGATCAGAGAATTTAGCCATCTATTTTATACTGTGTTTGCTATGGTATTTGGCATGGAATGTTTAGACATTTTCTTTTAAAAAGGATTCTTTATAATTATTTTTAAAGTAGCAATTTTGCTCCTTAAATAAAAACACTAGCCAAAAGGACTATCATATTACAGTATGATACAACATAAAAAATGTGACTTTTAGAAAGCTAAATATTTTTGTGTGATATCACTGAAGGAAGAAAGGGGGTAATTACTCCAATAAATAACCTGCTAGGATGGTATTGCAATTCAAAGAGAGATTTATCAGGATTAACATTGCCATGGAATGTGCAGGAGTTCATAGTGAGATCAGAAGGAGGCAGTGTCTGTTTTCTCTTGGTTTGGTCACATGGAGACTTACTTCTCAAGACTCTTCTGGAACAGGCTTTATGTCAACCACTGTGTTGGAAGCTACACAGAATTCCTTTCCCCAAGCATTCTGTAATCTTTCTATAAAAAATGGAAGTAAGAGGTGTAGGATTATTCATTGCTGTTCAAACCATTGAAAAATCATTCTCATCCACCTCTTATCAACATACAGGTAAAAAATGTATTTATATCATCAGGTTAAGCATGCTTAGGATACATGCTTCTGTATTAGAAACAAAAGCAAATTACCAAGAACCTAATTTAAAATAGGAGGAATGTTGCTGAGAAAGAGAGACATTAGGTTAACACTGAACTCCTAACATCAACAGTCTGGAATTGTTGTCTTCTCTATGAGCAAACAGGCTGACTTTTGAACAGACTCTCTAGGAATAGTGCGTACTATTGTGCTTACGTTACACAGTAAGCCAGCCTCTGTGGAGATCTGCCCTTGCAGTTGAACAAAAATGAGGAAAATTGAGTTTATTTACATACCACCCCCACATTCATATAGCTCTTTCCGTATTTCCTTTACTATTATGAGATCAACATAATCACAGAATCAATTAATAAATAGCCATATGATGAAAAACTATAACAAGATAGCAAATCTCGTTTCACAAATTTGACCTTGTGAGCCCTGAGATTTCTCATCCAATATTTAGAGCTGATGACAAACAATACAGTTCCTGTGAACATTGCTTCTCTTTATTTTAATTCATGTTAATATGTTCTTACCACACAATTTGCTGACACCACCATGTATGCCGCATGCTGTGTGCATCACAGAATGATGACCCAAAGCTAAAAAACATCACATACAATAAAGACCACCATAGTGTATAATTTTCAATAATATTTTTCCTCAGGAAGCTTTTCTGCATTGGTCCCTTACATATTTGAGTAAAGTCTCACAAATTTATGTTAGTACCATTATTCATAAATAAGGGCAAATTATATCAAAACTTCAGCAATGATAGGAGATGAAATGCATATTTTTTAAGTATGAAAGCACTTTGTAAACTATAGGATGGCATATTGTGATGATTTGTAAAATAAGTAAATACATTTTCCTACTTTATTGGAAAGCTTTACCAAATATATTTTCAGTATGTAACAAAAAGAGTTGAAAAAAAGCAATGTGAAGAAACACATAGACTTGTAATGATTAAGCAAGAATAGTTTATGAAAATATCACTTCACAATTTATAGCACACTATATACTTTACAGATTTTTTAAATTTGTTTTTTACTTTCTGTCTTCCCCTTACTAGAATGCAATCTTCATAAGAACTGGTGGTTTACTCCATTTTTATTGACAGAGAACAAGAGCCTGACCTCATGCCCACCACAAATAAGGTGCTCAGTAAATGTTGTTAGTAAGCCACTGGATGCTACAATATTCCCCGAATTTGAAAGGCACAGGGAGTCATATACAGAAAAGGCATGCCAGAAGGAATGTTTCAGTAAAGCCCTGAAGACCAGAAAACAAGGCAATTCGGGAATATTTTCTCCCTAGGGAAGGGTCCAAACTTAAAGAGATTGCTAGCAGAGGGTCGAGGCTTCTAACCTGGAAACCCAGCAGGCTGTGACCTTGGCTACATTGTTCGCCAGCATCTGCTGAAGGAATTTATCCATGGAGCATTTACTGGACATAGTGCTAAGCCCTCGTTGGATGACAAAGGAATGTGAAGACTGACAAGCTGTGACTTTGACCCTGTGAAGGCTCACAGTTCAACTACTTCATGTTTCCATGTGTTAGTCCCTATTTCCGGCATGTGTTACAGAGCTTGCACCTGGATTACCCCCATAGTCTCCTAAATAGTGCCTCAGCTTCCAGGCTTGTCCAGTCACCACTTCCACTCCCATGGTCTAGTTTCAAACCAATAACCAGAAATGTCAATGAATTTCACTCCTTTGCATGTATCCCTCTCATGTCTTCTCATGTCTTGCAGAATAAAAGCTAAGAGCCTTCCAAAAACCCAGCCCGGTCTCCTTCTAGTAACCTGTTTTTTGCACAATCACTTACCTCTTACTCTTACCTGTCTCTTTGCAGTTCATCAAATATCCCTAACCTCAGGGTTTTGAGTTTATTTTTCCATCTGGTTAGTATGAATATCCTTGAAGTGATCACATTACTCTCCTTTATTCAACTTTTGGCTCAAATTTCACTTTATGAAAGAATTGTTGTCTGATAACCCTAATTAAAACAGTATACCCCAACACAACCTCTGGCCTCATACCTCATTGTCAGTATTTTTTTATTATTTTTTATTTAGTAAATATAAATTTTCTAAGTACAGTTAATGGATTACAATGGCTCCCCCCCCCATAATTTCCCTCCCACTCACATCCCTCCCATCTCCCGCTCCCTCTCCCATTCCAGTCACATCAAGATTCATTTTCAATTATCTTTATATACAGAAGATCAATTCAGTATATATTAAGTAAAGATTTCATGAGTTTGCACCCCCACAGAAACACAAAGTGTAAAATACTGTTTCAGTACTAGTTATAGCATTACTTCACATTGGACAACACACTAAGGACAGATCCCACATGAGAAGAAAGTACACAGTGACTCCTGTTATTGACTTAACAATTTGACACTCTTGTTTATGGCACCAGTAATCTCCCTAGGTTCTAGTCATGAGTTGCCAAGGCTATGGAAGCCTTTTGAGTTCGCTGACTTCGATCTTAATCTGACAGGGTCATAGTCAAAGTGGAAGTTCTCTCCTCCCTTCAGAGAAAGGTACCTCCTTCTTTGATGGCCCCGTTCTTTCCACTGGGATCTCATTCGCAGAGATCTTCCATTTAGGTCTTCTTTTTTTCTTTTTTCTTTTTTCCAGGGTGTCTTGGCTTTCCATGCCTAAAATACTCTCATGGGCTCTTCAGCCATATCCGAATGCCTTAAGGGCTGATTCTGAGAGTAGTATTTAGGACAGTGACTTGATCAGCTCTTGCCCTGACTGTTGATGCACAATGTAATACTTTATCCATTTTAGTATTTTCTCTTTGTTTTGTTCTAGTACTATTGGTTGAACTCTGTGATTAACACACAATTATTCTTAGGTGTTTAAATTTTAACTGAAAAGTGATCCCTGTTAAATATAAGAGTGGGTTTAGAGAGGGAGGAGATGTACAATTTGGGACATGCTCAAGCTGACTTGCCCCAAATGGTGGAGTTAGAATCATGCCAGGGGATCCCAATACAATCCCATCAAGGTGGCATATACCAATGCCATCTCACTAGTCCAAGTGATCAACTTCAGTTCACAATTGATCACACTGATAGGTCTAAGAATCAAAGGGATCACACAAACAAGACTAGTGTCTGCTAATACTAGCTGATAGAATCAAAAAGGGAGAGAACGATCCATTATGGGAAGCAGGATACACAGTAGACTCATAGAATGGCAGATGTCCTAAATAGCACTCATTATCAGTATTAAAGAACCTTATAGGAGCCAGCGTTGCAATGTAATAGGGCAGTGCCAGCCTCCCATATGGGTACCATTAAGTCCCTAGTGCTTCACTTCCGATCCAGTACCCTGTTGTTGTGCCTGAGAAAGCAGTGGAAGACAGCCCTAGTACTTTAACCCTTGCACTCATGTGGGAGACCCAGATGAAACTCCTGTCTCCTGGCATTGGCCTGGCCCAGCCCTGAATGTTGCAGCCATTTGAGGAGTGAATCAGCAGATGAAAGATCTCTCCTTCTCTCTGTGTCTCTCCCTCCCTCTTTGCCTCTGCCTCTCCCTCTCTGCAACTCTGCCTTTCAAATGAAAAAATAAAAATCTGAAAAAAAATCCTACTAACCACTTCCTGAAATGCTAGAATCTGATGTGGGCTTTGGTTTGAGTTCAAGCTGCTCCACTTCTGATCCAGCTCCCTGCTAACACATCTGGGAAAACAGCAGAAGATAACCTAAGTTCTTGGGCCCCTGTACTCATGTGGGAGACCCGGAAGAAACTCTGGGCTCTTGTCTTATGCATGGCCCAGCCCCAACCATTGCAGCTGTTTGGGAAGAGAACCAGCAGATGGAAGATTCTCTCTCTCTCTCTCTCTCTCTCCCCCTACTTACCTCTGTCCCTCTGTCTGTCTGTGTAACTCTTTCAAATAAATAAGTAAATCTTGGAAAAGAAAGTTATAATTGACAAGTAGGAGCTACTCAATAAATATTTGTTGAAAGAATGGAGGAACTGCTGAAAAAAAGTTGAAGTTGAAAATTATACAGGTAAAGAAATATGGCTTAGAATGTGGCTGAAGTATGTATTTAGCAGAATGGTGTGATTGAGAAAGGACAAAGGTAAGAGTTGTTCATTAAAAGATGTTGAGAGAGATAAGAAGTAAATTGGAAAAATAACTTTGAAAGGTTCACTACAGAGTGTATTACTGAAGGTTCTTGGTGTCAAGTTATAGAAACCATGCCAGGATTTATTGGGATGAAATTAGTGGCAATAATCAAAATAAGGCAAATACATCAAGTAGTGAATGGAAAGGGTCAAGGCCTTCTGAGATTGTGGTGAAGCAGGATACAGAGAATCACAAATTCTTACTGAGCACAACACGCCAACCATTTGTTCCTGACCTTGCCCTTCCATAGTAACATGGAAATATAATCTTGGCACGAGGAGAAGAAATTACAAATGAACTTACATTAAAATGGAGGAATCTGGAAAACATCATGCTGAGTGAAATAACCCAGTCCCAATGGGACAAACATCATATGTTCTCCCTGATCTGTGACAACTAACCGATCACCTAAGAGGAAACCTGTAGAAGTGAAATGGACACTATGAGTAACAGTGACTTGATCAGCCCTTGTCCTGACTGTCGAGGAACAACTTACTATTATATTCCTTTTAATATTTTTTGTTCTACTTAATACCATTGGTTGAACTCTTTAATTAATGCACAATTATTTTTAGTAGTTTAAATTTAATTGAAAAGTGATCCCTGTTAAATATAACAGTGGGATGGGGTTGGCACTGTGGCTCACTTGGCTAATCCTCTACCTGCGGTGCTGGCATACCATATGGGCACCGGGTTCTAGTCCTGGCACCTCCTCTTCCACTCCAGCTCTCTGCTGTGGCCCAGGAGGGCAGTGGAGGGTGGCCCAGGTGCTTGGGTGCCTGCACCCGCATGGGAGACCAGGAGGAAGCACCTGGTTCCTGGCTTCGGATCAGCACAGCGCTGGCCATAGTGGCCATTTGGGGGGTGAACCAACAGAAGGAAGACTTTTCTCTCTGTCTTTCTCTCTCACTGTCTAACTCTGCCTGTCAAATAAGTAAATCTATCTATCTATCTGTATATATATATATGTATATATATATATATATATAACAGTGGGAATAAGAGAGGGAGGAGATGTACAGTTCAGCACATGCTCATCCGAACTTACCCCTAATAGTAGAGCCAGAAATGTGCCAGGGGATTCCAATTCAATCCCATCAAGGTGGCATGTACCAATGCCACTTCACTGGTCCAAGTGATCAATCTCTGTTCACAATTGATCATAATGATAGGATTAAGTGTCAAAGGGATAACATAAACAAGACTAGTGTCTGCTAATAATAACAGAATTAAAAAGGAGAGACGATCCAACATGGGAAGCAGGATACACAGCAGACACATAGATGTCCTAAATAGCACTCTGGCCTCAGAATTAGCCCTTAAGGCATTCAGATCTGGCTATAAAGCCCATGAGAGTTTCTCGGGCTTGGAAAGCCAAGACACTGTGGGAAAAAAAAAAAAAAGAGAGAGAGAGAGAGAGACTTAAATGAAAGTCTCTGTGAGTGAGATCCCAGCGGAAAGTACCGGCCATCAAAAAAAAAAGAGAGAGAGAGAGAGAGAGACTTAAATGAAAATCTCTGTGAGTGAGATCCCAGCGGAAAGTACCGGCCATCAAAGAAGAAGGTACCTATCTCTGAAGGGGGAAGAGAACTTCCACTTTGACTATGGCCTTGTCTAAATAAGATCAGAGTTGGTGAACTCAAGAGGATTCCATAGCCTTGGCAGCTCATAACAAGAGCCTTGGTGATTGATTACTGACATCATAAATAAGAGTGTCAATTGTTAAATCAACAACAGGAGTCACTGTGCAACTACTTCCCATGTAGGACCTCTGTCCTTAATGTGTTGTACTATGCGAATTAATGGTAAAACTACTACTCAAACAGTGCTCTATACTTTGTGTATTTGTGTGGTGCAAACTGTTGAAATCTTTACTTATTATATACTAAGTTGATTTTCTGTATATAAAGATAATTGAAAATGAATCTTGATGAAGAATGGGGTGGGAGAGGGAGTGGGAGATGGGATGGTTGTGGGTGGGAGGGAGGTTATGGGGGAAAAACTGCTATAGTCCAAAAGCTGTACTTTGGAAATTTATATTTATTAAATAAAAGTTGAAAAAAAATCCAAAAAAAGTTCATGAAAATTACATATTATGAAAAGTTATGCATGTATTTCAAAACTTTTACACCAATATAAACATCTAATTCTATTTTCTCTTAACATTTTGGAATACCTTTGTAGATACAGAAAGTTGAATGATGTATTAAAGAATCTGTTAATCCTGAAAAATAAAATGAGAAGTGTCACTATCTTTAGGTGAGAATTATGGCAAGTTATTTTCTTCAGATTTCATATATTGCAATTTTAAACTTATATGTATATATATATGTATATATATAGTGAGATACAGCTATTATACAAGGAAATTTCTTTTTTTAACTTTTATTTAATTAATATAAATTTCCAAAGTACAGAATATGGATTACAATGGCTTCCCCCCCATAACGTCCCTCCAACCCGCAACCCTCCCCTTATCCACTCCCTCTCCCCTTCCATTCACATCAAGATTCATTTTCGATTCTCTTTATATACAGAAGATCAGTTTAGCATACATTAAGTAAAGATTTCAACAGTTTGCTCCCACACAGAAACATAAAGTGAAAAATATACAGCACACTAAGGACAAAGATCCTACATGAGGAGTAAGTGCACAGTGACTCCTGTTGTTGACTTAACAAATTGGCACTCTTGTTTATGGCATCAGTAATCACCCTAGACTCTTGTTATGAGCTGCCAAGGCTATGGAAGCCCCCTGAGTTCACTGACTCTGATCATATTTAGACAAGGCCATGGTCAAAGTGGAAGTTCTCTCCTCCTTCTTTGATGACCCATTCTTTCCACTGGGATCTCACTCGTGGAGATCCTTCATTTAGTTTTTTTTTTTTTTTTTCCCCCCAGAGTGTCTTGGCTTTCCATGCCTGAAATACTCTCATGGGCATTTCAGCCGGATCCGCATGCCTTGAGGGCTGATTATGAGGCCAGAGTGCTGTTAAGGCATTTGCCATTCTATGGGTCTGCTGTGTATCTCACTTCCCATGTTGGATCATTCTCTCCCTTTTTGATTCTATCAGCTAGTATTTGCAAACACTATTCTTGTTTATGTGATCCCTTTGGTTCTTAGTCCTATCATTACGATCAATTGTGAGCAGATATTTCTTTATGAAGCAAATTGCTATTTATTTTTTGGGTATTGTAGAAGATGTGGCTCATTATTTTACTGTTTTTTCCTAGAGGACTGTTTTCTTTCTCTTTTATTTATTTGAAAGGAAGAGTTGAGAGAGAGAGAGAGAGAGAGAGAGAGAGAAAAGAGAGAGAGGCAGAGAGAAAGAGATATATTCATTGATTCACTCTCCAAACAGCTACAAAGGCCAGCGCTGTGCTAGACTAAAGCCAGGAGCCGTGATGTAGGGTGTAGGGACCCACGCCCTTGAGCCATTTTCTACTGGTTTCCCAGGCCATTAGCAGGGTGCTGGGTCATAAAAAAAGCAGCAGGACTCAAGCCTGTGCCCATATGGGATGCCAGTGTTGCAGGTGGCAGGCTTTATTTGCTATGCCACAAAGACAGGCCCATGGACTGTTTTCTCTTTGAGGACACCTGGAAGAAAATGTAAGCTTACTTTCATAACTCACAAAAAATATAAATTTGCTTTAGCTCTTGGTTAATTTTTATCTTGAAGCTTGTGTTCTTGAACTTCAAAAGAATTATAAAAATATGGGAACAAATATTCAAATTAATGTATCAATTTAAAAAATATGTTCATATCATACATACATGTATGTATGTGTGTATGTCTTGGAAGAAATTCTGAAGTTATATAACAAACAGAAGTATTCACATATATAGCATCAGCAATTTTGACTAGAAATTTTTAATTGGCTGAATATTTTTCAGTGAGTTTTATAAATGCAAATTAAATCAGTTCACACAAAATTTTGAAGAAATTCAAAAAAGATAAATAACCAGGGCTAATATGCAGAAATAAGCATCTATCTTCAATCAACAAAATGAAAATAAGGTAACTTTTACAGATTTATGTAGCCAAAAATAAATTATCAAAGCTAATATTTATGAAGGAACAGTAAAACTGGAACCCTCACTTCATTTCTGTACGCATTCATTATTGAAAGGGTGTGTGTGCAGAAACCAGGCTGTAGAGATGAAAAGCTCTTGTACAAATCACATCCCATTGTTTTCTTGTTGTGTACCCAGGACCTGTGGCAGAGGGCACCTCAGGCAGAGTACTATATATTTTCACCAGACCATTCTCTCTGATCCATAAACTCTTTGAGGAAGCCAATGCCTACTTTCTGTTTTCCTTACAGAGCAACACTGTCAGTTTCATCCAATCCAATGGTCCAGTGTCTATGAAGATTCATCAAAGTATTCAATTAGAATTCCTTTACAGGGCTACTCACACACTGAGTAATAATGCTGCTTAGATATCACTGGGCTGGGACTTGCATGCTTTGAACAGTGCATGAAGGCAGTCTACAAGCATCACAAAAAAAATCGGATGAGATCCTAAGACTAACAGAAGACAGCAACTACTGATAGGGCCTAACATCTCATCTCCAGGAGCAAATCATTCCGTGGCTCACCCATAGTTATTGATAAATGATCAGTCATGAATATTGACTAATGGTCACTTCTATCAGATTAAATTATACTGTTATCAGAAATATATCAAATTTCAGACCCCAAAGTATAAAATATGATTACAGGAAATTCAATACAACAACATTGGTAAAATTGGCAGATTAGTAACTATTCAATTAAATAATGTGCATTAAATACAAAACATAGATACAAATATGCATTAATTCCATGGCTATAATAATTGAATAAATCTGAAAAATAGTCCTCTGTATTCATGAATTCTGCACCAACAGATTCAAATAATCCTAGATTGAAAATACTTAGGCATATAAAATTGCAACTGTCTGGAACATGTACAGATTTTTTTTCCTTGTCACCATTTCCAAAACAACAGAATGTAACAACTGTGTACATAACACTTTATATCAGGTATTATAAGCAATATCGAGATGATCTAAATTATATGAGAGAATGCATAGGCTATGTGCAAATATATGAATTGTATATAAGGGATGTGACCATCCATGGATTTTGGAATCAACACATGAATCCTACAGTGAGTTCTCCAGATATGAGGGAATACTACTGAGAATTCATATTCTGCATATAGAGAATTGGGGTTTTTTGCTTTTGGCTTTTTTTCCTATGAATTTTTAAAGTGCTAAGGAATAAATGGACTAAAAAAAATCCAGTGAGGAATACATGCGTTAAACTAAAGATGGACATTCTGTAAGCTATTATTAAAAAGTACATATACTTATTCCATAAAAGCTCCCAGATTTAAAATACAATAGAAAATGACAACAATAAAAATGACAAATCTCCAGCTTCTCTCATTTTCTCTCAGGACGATTTTGGCACCCATTCCTCCCATCTCCATTTTTCCTTTCTTCCATTGTTTGGTTTTGGCAGCTCCTCTTCCTCTTTCTCATCTCTCTGAGTCTTCGTTCAGATTGGCTCCAGGAAATGAAAGGTAAGAAGCAGTCTTAACAGTTTGTCTCCCTCATCTGAGCACCATTTTCATATTCTTCCTCACTGGGAAGTTATTATGCAGGAGAAGCAGGGAAGACTCACCAACATCGTGCTGGCTCTAATGCTTTGCCTTGTGAGAGAAGTAAAAAGAGAAGAAATTGCCATTGGAACTACAATTTCAAGGATAAAGAACTTACTGCAATAATCCTTAGCCCAAGTTCCTTTCTCTGGACTTGCCCAGAAATGATTTTTTTCATTCCAAATGAACAATGCTCTAGAGTTTAAAAATTAAAGAAAGGGAGGAAGGAAAGAAGGAAGTGAGGAGGAAGAAAGAAAGAGAAAAGCAAAACAAAACCATCACTTTCATTTTCCCAATTTGTGGGAAAATATTACTGGCCTCAACTTTCTAAATAATGCCTTTATTTAGATTTACTATTACTACTTATATTTCTAAATAACCATCATTATGTGGTTATATTTATTGAAGTAGATTATCAAAATGCATAACATAGTCTTTCCATTAACTCTTTTCACATTAATGAGTTGCTATTTAGTAAATTACTATTTCCCAGCACTAAAAGGAAGGAAGCCAGTGGCCTGAATGATTTTCCAAAGTGCCTATTAATAAACACCCAAGGCATATATTAAAATGCTAGAATGCAAAGGTCTTTGGGAAGTACATAAGCATGGGTACTGGGATTTTTAGAAATGTGCTTTAACACTTTCATGACTGTACTGCTTGATAAATTTCTCTTCTTGTTTGCTTATCACTCTGTTTTTCATGTATGTTTATTTGTGTTCATTCTCTCATATTAAATGATCATTTGCAATTTTATATCAAGACTATCATGCTTATATTACTCCATTTCTTTTGTTAAAATTTTATGTTTATTTATTTGAAAGGCAGAGAGACAGAGACAGTGAGAGAGACAGATCTTCCATCAGCTGTTTCACTCCTCCATTTCCCGAAAAAGCCAGGACATCGCACCTCAGACTGAGGCCAGGAACCAGGAATTCAGATAGAGATCGAGATAGATAGGTAGAGAGAGAGAGAGAGAGAGAGAGAGATAAGTAGAGAGAGAGAGAGAGAGAGAGAAATGAAAAATTTTCAAACATTGGTGCAATCCTTAAATGGTCACAATCAATGGGGTTGAGCTGGCCAACTCCAGGAGCCTGGAACTCCATCACGTCTCCAGGTCTCCTACGTGAGTGGCAGGGACTCAGTTGAAATTGGAGAAGACCCGCTAAAATCTACACAAAAATGTGGCCCTTTGAAGTTCCCCAGAAGTGTTATCTGGGGTACCACATGTGCTACCGGAATTTGGGGTGCCATATGATTTCACCATGAGCTTATTAATAAATCCCCAATATTAATAAGCCAGAGAGGGTTCTTGCCTAATATTTAGAGAAGAATTCTAAATACCAGCACAGATAAACAAGGCAGCATAGTGTATTTTAAGCTTTTATTTAGTGAGAAAGATGCATAGGAGAGTGAGAGCTTTATTTAAGAGAGAGAGGTGAATAGGGGTTCATACTGAGCACCAGGAACCAGCCACGTGGAGGAGCATCTAGGCCTGGGAATGCAGGGCTACAGCCAGCCTGCCTCCTGGTAAGAGTCCAGGGAAGAAGAGAGAGCCCGGACACACTGTGTCCCAGGCTTTTAACCCACTTTCAAAGGGGAGTGGTTAATTAAACAGATTGGCTGGTTGCCACCCAGGTGTGGCCGGGTAGGGGGATGAGGTCACACAGGGGCATGGCAAAGGTATCAGGTAGGGGCATGTGGTCATACAGGGGTGTGGTGAAGGTGTGGTCTTCCAGTTCACAAATCTAATCAATTTTAGCCTGTATGCCTGCCTACTTCATTCCCCACTCAGAGACTCCAGACCTTAATCTTAAGGGGATGTTGATGGGTGTCGAGTCACCATCTTCTGTAGCTGCTTCCTGCTTATTATGGGTGCAGACCCTGCCTGTTCTCGGTCCAGAAGTCTCTGCCTATCTCATCTAATGAGTTCACTTCATGAGCTGGAGTTCTTTCAGTCGCTGCCATCCTCTGTGTCTCCTGCATGGTTGTCATTATTTTCAGAAGCTGCAGGGTTCTGAAACACATAAGTTTGTCAGTCACCATGAGCAAGATTGGAATAGCCCCAAGTACAACTGGTGTGCCCCTTAAAATAGAAAAAAACATCTAGCCATCTCCCAGATAGTAGGTGATGGGGGTTATCCCTATGCAAACCATAAAACCATTTAGCTTGCGCATAGAGGGCTTTGATGTCCCTTTTGGTGAACATACTATTATTTGAATAAAGGTGACAGATCTTGTTGAGCACTGCACATATGCCCCCTTGTTCTGTTAACATGAACTCTAAGGCCTGTCTATTGTCCATAACTACCCTGGAAAGGGAGTCTACTGAAATCAGAGCCTGCTGTAGAAGCCATCCTGAAGTGTAGGCCAGATTACCCACAGTTAAGGTCAGGTTCTTAAAGTTGGTTTCGTAAAACTCTTCTGGGCTGTCATTCTTTACCACCAATGAACCCACCAAGGGGTCCTTCTGCCAATAATAGCACCCAGAAAGGACCAAGAGAGGTATGTACATCAGATGGGCACTGAATTGCAGCATTTTGAAGTGCCTAGGACAAGAGTTCTACTTATCTTTCTGCCTTTTGAAGAGGTATTTTAGATCTTCAGTTGGCTCACAGGAATAAGCTGATGTATCTGTAGGATCCACCTGATGACTGAAGCCTCCAATAAATATGGAGGTGGTAAGAAATTTCTAGAGCAGTGGCTACCTGCTGGGTTATTTTAGATATAAATCAAGGTCAATTGACACTCCCACAATGTGGGAGTCCAAAGCGTGGCAGGATGTCTTTCAACAAGGCTTTAGACACCTTGTGTGCTTTCTCCATTTGGGTCGGAAAGACCTCTATCCATTCTGAGTATGTTCCCTCCCCTGCACAGGAGTCAACAGGGAGGTGGCCTTGTGTGGCCAGGGGTATTCTGTAAACATAGTGGACAAGAGTGAGTCGCTTCCTTTATGACCGTATTTAGTCTCTTTCCTCCAAAAGCTCAGGAGATCAGTTGTACTAAGGCATCTCTTCCCAAGTGGGTAGAGTTGTGTATCTCCTTAATAATTTTCCATTGAGGCCGGCGCCGCGGCTCACTAGGCTAATCCTCCGCCTAGCGGCGCAGGCACACCGGGTTCTAGTCCCGGTCGGGGCGCCGGATTCTGTCCCGGTTGCCCCTCTTCCAGGCCAGCTCTCTGCTGTGGCCCGGGAGTGCAGTGGAGGATGGCCCAGGTGCTTGGGCCCTGAACCCCATGGGAGACCAGGAAAAGCACCTGGCTCCTGGCTCCTGCCATCGGATCAGCGCGGTGCGCTGGCCACAGCGCGCCGGCCGCGGCGGCCATTGGAGGGTGAACCAACGGCAAAGGAAGACCTTTCTCTCTGTCTCTCTCTCTCACTGTCCACTCTGCCTGTCAAAAAAAAAAAAAAAAAAATTTTCCATTGAGTGTCCATTGGTAGCATAATTCTATGATTTAGTATCCACCATCCATTTGCATTTTTACTATAGCCTCTCTGTTGGGCCCATTCATTCTCAGGCTCTATATAGTGAGGTTCCTTAGCCACTTCCATAGATTGAGGTATAAGGGCCATATCCAAACTCTCCTGTGTAGCTGCTCTTTTTGCTTATGCAGTTCCCTGGTTAACATAATTATCTCCTTTCTGATGTCCCTTGCAGTGGATGACGGTCACTTTTAAAGTCTCCAGTACTGCCTGAAGTAGAGCCAGTATCTCTTTTCCATATTTAACAGGGGAATTCTTTGCAGTCAGTAAGCCTGCTCTCTTTCCAGATTGCTGCATGTGCATGTAATACAAGGAAAGCATATCTGGAATCCATGTATATATTAACTCGCTGGCCTTTCCCAGTTGTAAAGCCCTAGTCAATGCAATAATCTCCACCTTTTGGGCTGAAGTATTGTGTGGTAGTGTTTGAGCTTCTATTGTCTAAGATCCACAATGGCATAGCCTGCCTTTCTAACTCCTTCCTTCATATAGCTGCTGCCATCAGTAAACCATTCGGCATCTGAATTTTCCAGGGGCTCATCTCGTAGGTCTGTCCTACTAGAGTACACCTGCCTATATGAGTCTCCTACATGAGTGGCAGGGACTCAGTCACTTGGGGCATCTTCCACAGCTTTCCAGGAATTATTCTTAGCTGTTTAAAGTTAACTGAAAAGTGATCTCTATTAAATATAAGAGTGGGAATAAGAGAGGGAGGGGATGTACAATTTGGGACATGCTCAAGCTGACTTACCCCAAGTGGTGGAGTTAGAATTCCAATACAATCCCATCAAGGTTGCATGTACCAATGCCACTTCACTAGTCCAAGTGATCAATTTCAGGTCACAATAGACCAAAATGATAGGTTTAAGAGTCAAAGGGATCACATAAACAAGACTAGTGTCTGCTAATACTAACTGATAGAATCAAAAAGGGAGAGAATGATCCAACATGGGAAGTGAAATACACAGCAGACTCATAGAATTGCAGTTGTCCTAAACAGCAGTCTGGCCTCAGAATCAACCCTTAAGGCATTCAGATCTGGCTGAAGAGCCCATGAGAGTATTTCAGCCATGGAAAGCCAAGACACTCTGGCAAAAGAAAAAGAAAAAAAAAAAAAAGGACCCAAATGAAAGATCTCCGCAAGTGAGATCCCAGTGGAAAGAACGGGGCCATCAAAGAAGGAGGTACCTTTCTCTGAAGAGAGGAGAGAACTTTCACTTTGACTATGACCTTGTCTAAATAAGATCAAAGTCGGCAAGCTCAGGGGGCTTCCATAGCCTTGGCAACTCATGACTAGAGCCTGGGGAGATTGCTGATGCCATAAACAGGAGTGGCAATTTGTTAAGTCAACAACAGGAGTGACTGTGCACTTACTCCTCATGTAGGATCTCTGTCCCTAATGTGTAGTTCAATGTGAATTAATGATATGACTAGTGTTCAAACAGTATTTGGCACTTTATGTTCTGTGTGGGGGCAAACTGATGAAATCTTTACTTAATATATACTAAATCTATCTTCTGTATATAAAGATAATTGAAAATGAATCTTGATGTGAATGAAATGGGAGAGGGAGTGGGAGATAGGAGGGTTGCGGGTGGGAGGGAAGTTATGGGGGGGAGAGCCACTGTAATCCATAAGCTGGTCTTTGGAAATTTATATCTACTAAATAAAATTTTTAAAAAATCTATTAAACAGTGACCTTTTCTATGGATAAAAAAGAAAGAGGGAGCTAGATTGTAAGTTGAGCAGCCAGGACTTGAACCAGTGCCATATGGGATGTCTACATAGCAGGTAGTAATTTAACCTGCTGTACCACAAATGTTATGTCCCATAACACTCAGAAGTGGTATAACCATCACAAACCCTAGTAATTAACAAATCCTAATAATTGACATCTATTACTAAATCATACTACTAATTTTACCAACTACTGTGGTACTGTTACACACTTCTGGCATCCATTATAGCTGAAAAAAATTCTCAAAGATTACACTTCTGAGCTCATCTAGAACTCAACCAAAACAACAAGCCAAATGACACTGAATTCTATCTAAAAAAAATATGCTTTCCATGGAAAGCTACTCCATAAAAAGAAAGAAAACTATTACACCGGATATGCAAACATTAACATTTGAACACAGGAAACATGAAGAAGCCAGCAATAATGACAGTATTAAAAGAACACAAAATTCTTCAGAAATAGATCCTGATTTGAAAGAAATCTATGAGATACCTGAAAAAGAATTCAAAATAATGATGTTATGGAAATTCAATCAGATGTGAGAGAATACAGGTAGAATAAAGAGATGAGGAAAACAATGCATAATATGAGTAAGAAATTCAATAAAGAGAAATTACAAAGAACCAATCAAATTTTGGATGTGTCACCATCAGTCAATGAGATAAATAATGCAATTCAGAGTTTCAATAAATGAATCAGATGAGCAGATGAAAGAATTACTGATCTTGAGGGAAAAATTTTGAAATAATCCATTAATAGAAAAATAAAGAGAAAATAATTGAATAAGTACAGGAAGCCTATGAGACATATTGGATCACATTGTAAGAATGCCAAAAGAAAAGAGACAGAAAGAAGGGCTGAGTGAAACAGCCTTTGAAAAATTTTTGTCTTGAAAGATATAGGCACCCTGATATAGGAAGCTTAAAAGATTAAATCTAGACTCAACCCAAAAATACCTTCTGCAAGGCATTTTATAGTCAAATTCTTGGAATTTAAGAAGAAGGAGAGAATCGAAAAAAAACTTGAAGTTACGTGTAAAGGAATACTTATTAAACTAACAATAGACTTAGGAAGAAATTCCTCAGGCCAGAAGATAGTCAGATGATTTATTCAAGGCTTTGAAAGAAAAAA
The DNA here is from genome assembly GCF_964237555.1 of Oryctolagus cuniculus. Lineage (NCBI taxonomy): Eukaryota > Metazoa > Chordata > Mammalia > Lagomorpha > Leporidae > Oryctolagus > Oryctolagus cuniculus. The sequence continues at coordinate 89,461,781 of NC_091437.1, forward strand.
GAAACAAAACAAAAAAGCACTTCCAACTAAGAATATTATATCCAGCAAAGCTATCCTTCAGCAGTGAAGGAGAAATTAACTATTTTCCATACAAGCAATAACAGAGAATTCGTCACCACCAGACCAGCCTTACAAGAATCCTGAAAGGAGTCTTACATTAGAAGTAAAAACACAAAAGAGTACAAAATTCACTAATAGAACTAATATGGTCAATGACCAATCAACAAAATGACAAGAGCTGTACATGGATTAAATTCCCCAGCCAAAAAATATAGATTTGCTGAGGGATTAAAAAAAATAGAAAAAAAAGCAAGATCTAACTATGTGCCATTTACCGGAAACTCACTTCACAAATGATACACATAAACTTTAAATGAAGGGTTGGAAAAAGATATATCGTGCATATAAAAACCAAAAATGAATTAGAGTACCTATAGGCATACCAGATACAACAGATTTTAAATCAGAACTATAAAAAGAGACAAAGAAGGACACTATTTATTGATGAGAATCAATTTGATAGTACTCCTTTTAAAAATCAGTTCCTTTATGTTCAGAAGACTTCATTTAACCATTCTTTCTGAGTGGTTTGTGGACAATAAATTATCATAGTTTTTCTTCCTTTGAGAATATGTTAATTCCCCTTTCACTGTAAAAGGATAATTTTTACTCCAAACATTATATTTAGATAGTTCTGTTCCTTAAACACTTGAAATAACTTGTGCTATTTTCTTTTGCTTTCATGGTTTCTGATGAGATGTCCTCTATCATACAGATTATTTTGTCCCTGTATGTAAAACATATTTTCTCTGGGTGCTTTCAAATTTATTCTTTTTTTTTTTTTTTTTATTTTTGACAGGCAGAGTGGACAGTGAGAGAGAGAGACAGAGAGAAAGGTTTTCCTTTTACCTTTGGTTCACCCAACAATGGCTGCGCTGATCCGAAGCCAGGAGCCAGAAGCCTCTCCTGGTCTCCCATCAGGTGCAGGGCCACTCCTGGGCCACAGCAGAGAGCTGGCCTGGAAGAGGGGCAACCGGGACAGAATCTGGCGCCCCAACTGGGACTAGTACCCGGGGTGCCGGCGCTGCAGGCGGAGGATTAGCCTATTGAGCCTTCAGCGCCGGCCAAAATTTATTCTTGGCTATACCTGTGCTACAGCGGATTAAAGCCCTGGCCTGCAGCGCTGGTCAAGTCCTGACTGTTCCACTTCCAATCCAGCACCCTGCTAATGCACCTGGGAAAGCAGCAGAGGATGGCCCCAGTCCTTGGGCCCCTGCACCTGCATGGGAGACCCAGAAGAAGCTCCCGGCTCTTGGCTCGTGGCTTTGTCCTGGTCCAGCCTAGGTCATCGCTGCCATTTGCAGAATGAACCAGCAGATGGAAGCTCTCTCTCTATCTATCTCTCCCTCTCTCTCTGTAACACTGCCTTTCAAATAAATAAACTAAATCCTCAAAAAAAATTTTTAAAAACTGATTTTTGTCTTTTCAGAAATAGAAGTTCAATTAATCTTGGCATGAATTTAGTTTTTTTTTTATCCTGTTCAATGTTCATTTAGCTTCTTGAATCCATAGGTTTATGTCTTTTGTCAAATTTGAGGTTTCTCAGCCTATATTTCTTAGATGACTTTTCTAGTCCCACTCTTCTTTTTCTCTTTCTATGGGGCTTAATCATGATATAATATAATAAATATTATATTTTTGTTTAATCCCACAAATTTATGAAACTTTCTTTTTTTCCAGTCTATTTTCTCCCTGATTTTCAGATTGGGTCACTTACATTACTCTATGCTCCATTTCATTGATTTTATTGATTTTTTTCCCTTATCTCCTAAAGTCTGCTTTGGCCCATCAATTGAGATTTTTCTATCAGGTATTGTATTTTTGAGTTTTAGACTTTCCATTTAGTTAGTGTCAGGGTTCCAAGTACTTATACCATATTCCACAGTTTTCCCTGGCACATTGCAGGGAGCTAGATTGGAAATGGAAGATCTGGGACTTGAAATGTCGCACATATGGAACACCAGCATTGTGGGCTGCAGCTTAACCCATTGCATCACAACACCATCTGTGCCACAGTCTTTTTTTTTTTTGTCAGATGCTTATTAAAATATTTTATTTGAAAGTCAGAGTTACAGAGAGAGAGTGAGAGAGAGTGAGAAAGAATCTTCCATCCTTTGGATCACTCCCCAGATGGCTGCAATGGCTCGGGCTAGGCCAAGGTGAAGCCAGAAGATTCTTCAGTTTTCCCATGTGGGCCCAAGTACTTGATTCATCTTTTGCTGCTTTCCCAGGCACACTAGCAGGGAGCTGGGCTGGAAGTGGAGCATCCATATGGAAATCAGCATCACAGGTGCCAGCTTAACCAGCTATGGCACCATGCTAGACCTGCCATGATCGTACTATTCCTACAGTGAAACAGGGGTTAAGGATTTAGTCACAGTACATTAATTAATTAATTAATCAATCTTGTCCTTTTTCTGTAATAGATACAAGAATGAAAACTCAGTTGAGGTTCTCTAGTTAGCCAAAAATGTGCCAGTAGTCACTATCACTCTCTCCTCCTTTCTAACTAACATAATGCATTCTTCTAGGTGGAGAAATACAGTGATTTCTCATCACCTAGCAAGTGAACGTTTTCAAGATTGAAAATGATAGTCTCTTTAATGAAGATTACACTCATAATCTATTGAAGAGGTATATATCTAGTATCTCTTGTGTGTTTAGCATAATGGGAACCTGTTAGTGCTGGATACACAATGTGTGAGTACAAGGGAAATATGAGAATAGGGAGATGTTTATTCTAAAAGTAGAGAAGTGGGTGCTTGGTGAATAAGTTAAGACATTCCATGGGGCTACCTGGATTCAGTCCTGTTTCTTTTTTTTTCTTAAACTTTTATTTAATGAATATAAATTTCCAAAGTATAGCTTATGGACTACAATGGCTTCCCCCCCATGACATCCCTCCCACCCGCAACCCTCCCCTTTCCCACTCCCACTCCCCTTCCATTCACATCAAGATTCATTTTCGATTCTCTTTATATACAGAAGATCAGTTTAGCATACATTAAGTAAAGATTTTAACAGTTTGCTCCCACACAGAAACCTAAAGTGAAAAATACTGTTTGAGTACTAGTTATAGCATTAATCTCAATGTACAGCACACTAAGGACAAAGATCCTACATGAGGAGTAAGTGCACAGTGACTCCTGTTGTTGACTTAACAAATTGACACTCTTGTTTATGGCATCAGTAATCACCCTAGGCTCTTGTCATGAGCTGCCAAGGCTATGGAAGCCCCCTGAGTTCACTGACTCTGATAATATTTAGACAAGGCCATGGTCAAAGTGGAAGTTCTCTCCTCCTTTCAGAGAAAGGTACCTCCTTCTTTGATGGCCCCGTTCTTTCCACTGGGATCTCACTTGCGGAGATCTTTCATTTAGGTTTTTTTTTTTTTTTTTCCCCAGAGTGTCTTGGCTTTCCATGCCTGAAATACTCTCATGGGCATTTCAGCCAGATCCACATGCCTTAAGGGCTGATTCTGAGGCCAGAGTGCTGTTAAGGCATTTGCCATTCTATGGGTCTGCTGTGTATCTCACTTCCCATGTTGGATCGTTCTCTCCCTTTTTTATTCTATCAGCTAGTATTGGCAGACACTATTCTTGTTTATGTGATCCCTTTGGTTCTTAGTCCTATCATTATGATCAATTGTGAACAGAAATTGATCACTGGGACTAGTGAGATGGCATTGGTACATGCACCTTGATGGGATTGAATTGGAATCCCCTGGTATGTTTCTAACTCTACCGTTTGAGGTAAGTCAGCTTGAGCATGTCCCGAATTGCACATCTCTTCCCTCTCTTATTCCCACTCTTATATTTAACAGCGATCACTTTTCAGTGAAGTTTCAGCACTTAAGAAGAATTGTGTATTGATTACAGTATTCAACCAAAAGTATTAAGTAGAACAAACAAAAAAAATACTAAGAGGGATAACATATCTGTCCTGTTTCTACTTCCATTTCCAGCTTCCTGCTAAGCTTCCTGTTTCCCGGGAAGCAGTAGGTAATGTCTCAAGTAGTTTTGTTTCTGGCCCCTGTGTAGTAGACCTGGATTGAGTTCTTGGCTCCTGGCTTGGGACTGGCCTAACCCTGGCTGTTGTAGCATTTAGGAAGTGACCCAGTAGATGGGAGATCTCTGTCTTTGTCCCACTCTCTGTCTCTCTCTCTCTCTCTCTCTCTCTCTCTCTCTATATATATATATATATATATATATATAAAAGAGCAGGGGAAATAATATTGAAGGCACTAGCACATAAAACCCATTTCCTTCACCTGCCTCCCTGAACAGTTCTCATATACTTTGGCTGTGTAGTGCCATACTCGTTCAGGCAATGGGATAGTATAGTTCTTAGACATCTTCCCTTCCCCAAGGGTATTCCTACAACTCACAGGAAATAGGCCATACTAAAATATTATAGCTTCTGTGCCAGGACACGGTTTGCACCTACTTTAAGCATGGGAAGGAGGTTTGGTGGGCAGCTGAGTCTACCATAGTGCTTTCAGCTTTGACTAGGGGTATGTGCCATCATGTTCAACCTAAAATAGAGGGGTTCCTACATGTAACCTCAACTAAACAAAACACCTACCAGTGGCAGGGGCACCTAGGACTAGGTTAGTTAGCACCCCAGGTGTCAGAGAAGGGAGAGTGGGCAGTCTAGAGTCCATGTCAAAGAGGCAGGACTAGATGTGAGACAAGACTCTAAGCTTGAAATGCGTGCTTCATTGTTCCAAAGGACTTCACTTAGAAAATACAAATAAATTCAAAGATGAAAAATGTTAAGAGTTTTACAAAACCAACCGCAAACATTAATTCCCAAGGGTGAGACCCATATCAGGATAGGGCCCTTTGACTGTACTTTTCTCATGACATGATGCTGGCCCTTCCTGTAGGGACACCATGGTGTAATGCTTTGAAATTCTTTTAGGACTTCAAATAAACTACTTGAAAATGAAAACTTTCATTTTTAAGCATATATTTTATGTGTTTTGTTAACACACACTCAAGGAATTTGACTATTTTTTAACTAAATTACCATGTTGTTTTGACATTTGGAAGACATTAACACTTTCAAGTGGCTCTGATGAGATGGGTCTGTTGACTTTCCTCACTTCATCATATCTTGGTATTATGGTAAAGACATGTATTTCACTCTCATAAATTTCCTAGTGATCCCATTATTATTCTGTAATTATTCCTTCAAGACAGAAAACTCAGTTCCGTTACTCAATAGGGACTATTTTATTTCATCTAGAACAAAGAAGCTGTAGCATATTTACTGTCAAAGAGGAACTAAAATTCCTTAAATGGCTCTCATCAACATCCTTATTCCTTTTTTCTCACTTTTAAAAGTAGTCATTTTTAAAATGGGTCTTCAGTGATACTCATCGTTAGTTCTCTGTCCTGCATCATCATGTCAGTCAGCACAAGAGGGTAGCAGAATTGGATACCTTGGTTGGGCTTGAAGTTTTGCTCTGATTTTCTTGTAAAATATGTTTTAAATGATGAGATAAAATACTAAAGGTCAAATGCAGATCGAATGATTAATCTTGAGAACATGAATTCTAATAGTTGCTTTAATAATGTCAATTTTACAGGATTAATGTATAATTATGTGACAGGATTAATGTATCCTTAACACAGTCAATGTTTACTGTTAGTCTTGCAGTGATGCAAAGTACTATTGCTTTCATTTTACAGAATGAAACTGAGGCACAACAGAGCTAAATAATGTGTCCTAAGAAAGTGACAGAGGCAGTTTCTTTCAAACTCAAGTTCTTTGTACTCTGATGTATGCTCTCCTCAAAATACTCTTTCTTGCAAAGAAATAGTTGTTGTTAAGGCTAATTATCTTTCTTTTTAAAGTTATTTTTTTAAAGGTGGATGATTCTCGTGAATGGCTGGGTAATCCAAGGATCATTTTTTTGTTGTGTTGTTGTTTGGTACTTTCATTTATGTACTTAGCCATATCAGTATACCAAAAAAAAAAAAAAAAGCCACTTATATCAATAAAACTTACATCAACTTAATGTATAGGGAAATGTCTTCACATATTCTCTCTTTTGTGATAGAAATTGAAGTTTATCTAAAAAACTCTTGATAAACACAGTGTTTATCTTGGAACTTAGGCATGGAGAATTGGTTACTGAAGGCAAAAAAGGGATCTATGATAATAGATTCTGTAATGATGTTGTTCTGCGGGAACCTCAAAGACAGCATAGAAACAAAACTTCACAGTAGCTATTTTTAATATTTGTATCATGACATCAGTTTGGGATGTACTTACTGTTCTGTTTTTGCTCTCATGTTTCACTAATGAATTTTATAATTTTTATATGGAACTTATCTAGAATATTAGATTCCCTTTCTAGAAATAACAGATTTGGGTTTGTGCACAATGCCATTCCCAAATAATTAGAATACATTTGGGATGGTATAGTTCAGGATGTGCTACCCAATAATATGCATCTTTTGGCATTTGTTTATTTTGAATTGATAAACAGCAGGCACATAAAGCTCCTCTGACCTCCCACTTTGGACCTGAAAACAGACCATAACGTTTCCATGAGAAAGGCGCCTTCATAGTAGCAGGAGGAAAAGAACATTCCTATAACCAAACCGGAAAGCAATGCTACAGGGGACCTATACAAAGGGATTTTCAAATGTAAGTCTTATCTTCCCACTGGTTTTTCTCATATAACTTGTAGTCACTTTCTACAATTCAAAGCCCTTAACCTTGACTCCTTTGTGTGGTCATTTCTTCACAAACTTACCATTCTTTTGTTTAAAGAGTATATCAGCATTTAATACTGATCATAGCTTCAAGTGTCCATTTTCTGATGAAATTATAGTAAAATCTGTATACTTTCCTCCTGTTAGTCTGTTTGCTTCTATAAAATCAGTTTACTTCTTACAGCCAGTCAGACATCATGAGAGCACAGAAGAGCTGTTTTTCCTCCCCAACAGTATCCACACACTTATGTGGTGCTATGTAGACTCATAACTCTTCAATACTTGGAAAATATTTTTGAACATAGTATATTTTAAGGAACATATTTACATTATTTCCCTTCCCTAGGGAGATGGTATTTATATGGCTTGAAGAAAAAGGAAGGAAATTATAAAAGTTATAATATCTGTATTTTCTAATTTTAAATTTATCTATATTATTTATTTGAAAGGCAGAGAGACAGTGATCAAGACAGACAAATATATTTCCCATTTGCTGGTTGACTCCCTAGATGGTCACAACATTCAGGACTGGGCCAGCAATTCAATTTAAATGGCCCACATTGGTGGTAGGGAGCCAAGTACTTGAGTCATTACCTACTGCCTCACATTAGGAGGAAGCTGGAACTGGGAGTCCAGTCAGGAATAAACTTAGGCATTCCAACATGGGATGCTGGTGTTTTAATCAATGTTTTAACTGCAAAGCGAAACAAATGCCTATATCTGTATTTCCTATACTGGGAGGACCTTTAGCTACATTAAGGCACAGGACAGACTCAGAAACCAAGCTGCCTCATTTCTCTTATTATCTTGGAGACCTTGAGAAAGTCTTAGAAATTCTCTGAGTCTCAGTTTCCTGATCGCTGAATACAAAGTGTTAACACAGTGCACTAAGTATTAATATAATTTGATTTCATGTTATTGTTAAAGCTGAAATCAGCTTCCCGAATCATCTAGTCATTTGGTCAGCTATCACTACAGAGACAGGGAAACTAGAGTTCCAGATGCTGTCCTGACAAAAGACACAGATTCAGTCAACAGACAAGATCTTTTTCATTTACTCAATATTGGTGGATGATGAATGTTTTTACTCAAGGCTATCAGTAATTTCAGACTCTTCTTGAGTACCTCATATGTTCATGTAATAATTTATGTCCTTCTTCTTAAGACATCCTTTCACCCCAAAGTGTTCTGGCTGCTTCATACTCATCCCTCAGGGCTCAGCTTACTCTGTCATAGCTTATGTAGAAGGCCCTCCCTGAACAAACTGTCAGCTTCTTCCTGTCCCAAGATCAGCTTATACTTGCTCCTAATTGATTTACAGAATCCTGTGTTTCACCCAATTATTTATTCCACTGGAGATATTGCTGATTTTCTTATATTTCTCTTCAAATAGATTGTTTGTTCCTTGGGACAGAAACTTCATCCTCTCTAGTAAGTATCTAGTGTTTAAAAGCGATACCATTTGATGAATTTGGAATTGAGGACTAAAATAAAGAGTTTGCTGATACCCTTGACCTTACTTTCAGTCTCTCCTAACTTACTTCCTTTTTCTTTCTCTGTCCTCATTTTTGCTACTCATAAAATAATATCATTTTTTCTTACATTTGAGCCATTTTCTTACATATAGCAGAGTAAACTCCAGGATGGTTTGGTTAGCATATTATTGATCTGATACTTCTTTTGATGATGATCATAGTGTGTTTTTACTCTATAGCTTCTCAAAATACTTCCCATGAAAGATAACGAGTCATTCTTCAGGGGAAAAAATGTGCCACAGAAAACTAGCTATAGGTTTGTGAAAAAAAAAAAAAATAAGAATCCTTGCTACATTGCATTGTCTCTTCTTAGACATCACAGTGTGCTTTGGTCTCTAGAAAACCTGTGAAAATCTGTAGCTAAAAACAAATGCACACAGAAAATTTTGCATGTTTAGTCAAAAGTTACCTCCAATTATATGACCATGAATTCCTAACTATAGTGTCCCATGGCTCTTGTATTATCTGGTTCATACCTAAGAAAACATGTTCTTCACTAAGACCACAACTGATTCTATACTGATAATCTAATAAACATACAAATGCATTTTTAAGATTTATTTATTGGCTGGCACTGCAGCTCAAAAGGCAAATCCTCCGCCTGCTGCGCCGGCACCCCGGGGTTCTAGTCCTGGTCGGGGCGCCGGATTCTGTCCTGGTTGCTCCTTTTCCAGTCCAGCTCTCTGCTGTGGCCCAGGAGTGCAGTGGAGGATGGCCCAAGTCCTTGGACCCTGCACCTGCATGGCAGACCAGTAGAAACACCTGGCTCTGCCTTCGGATCAGCGTGGTGTGTAGGCTGCAGCGCAGTGGCCATTGGGGGGTGAACCAACGGAAAAAGGAAGACCTTTCTCTCTGTCTCTCTCTCTCTCTCACTGTCCACTCTGCATGTCAAAAAATAAAAATAAAAAAGATTTATTTATTATTGGAAAGGCAGAGTTATAGACACAGAGAGGGAGAGACAAGGAGAGAGAGAGTGTGTTTCCATCCATTGGTTCACTCCCCAAATGGGTGCAACAGCTGAGCTGTGCTGATCTGAAACCAGGAGTCAGGAGCTTCCTCCCAGTCTCCCACAGGGGTACAGAGGCCCAAGCACTTGGGCAATCTCCCACTGCTTTCCTAGGACATAAGCAGAGATCTGGATTGGAAGAGGAGCAGCCAGGACACCAACTGGCACCCATATGGGGTACTGGCCCTGCAGGAAAAGGCTTACCATATTTTGCCATAGGGCTGGCCCATGGTTGCATTTTTTTAAAGACTCTGTTTTGTCAGTTTGTCTTCTAATATCTAGTTACTTGGGACATCATTTTAATTGATCTTTAAAAAACACAGAGAGAGTATTTTTTGGGTCCGGTGCTGTAGTGTAGCAGGTAAGTGGCTGCCTGCAGTGTCAGGCATCACATATTTATGTGGGTTCAAATCCCAGCTATTCCACTTCAGATCTAGTTCCCTGCTAAAGTGCTTGGGAAAGCAGCAGAAGATGGCCCAAGTACTTGGGCTCCTGTACCCATGTGGAAGACATAGATGTTCCTGGATCCTGGCGTTGGCCTGCCTCAGCCCTGGCCATTGCAGTCATCTGAGGAGTGAAGCAGCAGATAAATTTCTCTCTCTCTCTCTCTCTCTCTCTCTCTCTCTTTGTGCCTCTGTAATTCTGTCTTTCAAATAAATAAATAGGTCTTTATAAAATATAATATTTTTCACACAAAATATGCCAAGGAAATGTGTAATGCTCTGAAGACATTGTAAAGTATAGTAGTCATCAAAATGTCATGACTTATTTTCTTTAGTCTTGGCATAGCTTTCTATCTGCTTTTTATTTACTTCCTTCCTAAAATTATTTGGGTAATTGTATTTCATTTGAATATTATAGTGTTCATAGTAAGTTTTTATTTTTATTTTTTAGTGATTCAAGGGATTTTCCATATATAGCCAGAATAATAGGAAGACACTCCAGCTCATGCATTTGCATTTGGTAGAAAAGGAATGGTAACCCTTTTTGCCCATTGTATTTGCAGTACAGTGTACTTTAAAGTTAATATATTTGTAATTTCCTTTGTATTTTTATTAAACTGTCTAGTTATTTTCCAATTCTTCCCTTATCAACAGATGAGCTTATTTGTTGTCTATGTGTTTCTATTGCAAATATATCTAATTCTACAGCTGGAGAAACTAGAAATTAGTTTGTACCACAGTTCCAACAGGAAATGTTTTTCTTCAAGCTGCATTTTATTTCTGAACTAAAAAAAAAAAAAAATCATAGTACTTTCTAAGTGAGCTTTTTACAAGGGGAAATAGTTGGTCATATTTCAAAGATAAAACCAATGGTAGAGCCCTCCAAATATTCATACAAGCCATGATCAACATAAGGTCACTTTCACATTCTCCTTGATTGGAGTCTCTATTCATATCACTGTAACAGAGTCTATTCATTTCCATTTCTCTTGATTAGCTTGTTGCTGATTTGACAGATACCTCTGTTTTATGATGATATGACAGAGTTTCAAAATTAAAATTTCATGGGAGACCAGGAAGAAGCACCTGGCTCCTGGCTTCGGATTGCTGTAGCGGCCATTTAGGGAGTGAACCAATGAAAGGAAGACCTTTCTTTCTGAAGTCTCTCTCACTGTCTATAACTCCACCTGTCAAATTAAAAAAATTAAAATTTCATTACAGTAAATGTATAAAGAATTAAGCATTGTAATGTAATAGTGGTATCTTGGAAGAAATACTTTTTTTTTTGACAGGCAGAGTGGACAGTGAGAGAGAGAGACAGAAAGGTCTTCCTTTGCCGTTGGTTCACCCTCCAATGGCTGCCGTGGCCAGCGCGCTGTGGACAGCGCACTGTGCTGATCCGATGGCAAGAGCCAGGTACTGATCCTGGTCTCCCATGGGGTGCAGCGCCCAAGGACTTGGGCCATCCTCCACTGCACTCCCTGGCCACAGCAGAGGGCTGGCCTGGAAGAGGGGCAACCGGGACAGAATCCAGCGCCGAGACCGGGACTAGAACCAGGTGTGCAGGTGCCACAAGGCGGAGGATTAGCCTAGTGAGCTGCGGCGCCAGCAGAAATACCTTTCTATGCAATTCTCAATCCAACAATGCCCCCAATCCAGAGGGGCTGCGTTTGATCTAGAGCCTTACTTCTGAACACTTGATTAGCTCTCCCCCAGCCAGATCTCCATTCTTCTCTAAGTGTCTCCTCTGTGTGTGTTTAGCAGAGCTCCATGAACTATTTCTGACCTTGTACTTTTTTGTTTGAAATAAATTCTCCTCATTGACCAGGCATGAATCTGCTGGAACATGTGAGAGGCAGAGTTTCTCCCAGGGACTGCCCTGTACTCTCATCTTTGCTCTTCTATTATCACAGTATTCTCTTCAGACTTAGGGAAGAAAACTAGATGAGTTAAAGTGATTTACAAATGCAAATCATGATTGAGAAGCACAGAGAAGTTAAAAGTCCTATGAAATTTGTCCAACAGTTACTAATGGGACCAAAAACAGAACATTCTGTTGATCTATCCTAAATTCTGTGCCTTAGATACAAATGTTAAAATTTTCTTCATGTCTTGCTTCTGCTTCTCCTTACCACTAGGGCATAAAGAAAGTCTACTAGAGTATTCAAAATTGAGTTTTCTTATTCCTCCAGAGCATTCAAATACTCATTTTCTAAGCCATCAGAGGTAGCTTCTTTTATTTGATTCACATTTTTCCTTTTCTTCAAATGCCTTCTCAAATTTACTTTCTCCTTCCTAATTTAATTGTTCTAGTATATGATGCCAATTTTCCTTCTCAAGTGGATTTTTACACATTAATTTACTATTGTTACTGTCTCATTATGAACTTTGTATTTTCATCCCCCCATCTTACCTCCCTCAGCTACATCTGATTGTCAAAACTTAAAGGTTCATATCCTATTGTTTTTCTTGAATTTCCTTAAGGTGTTTAATGGGTACAAAGGCTCTACTTTTTTTTCCTTTTGTCTTTGATGCACTTAAAGATGAAATGCAAATATTTTCCCTTGAGGGAAGTTTTGGGAAGAGAGAATTTTCAGTGGCTAATGATTGGTATGCTGGGTTTAATGGTCCATCAAACTCTATCAAGTAAGAACACAAGGGAAAAACAGTTCCAATGGAAAGTAAAAACAGGTTGATGAGAATGAAGAAAATATTTCCCCCAGACTACAGACTACAAGGGTGACCTATGGAAGTGGACCAGGAAGGGATGGAATTTATAGAAGAGAAACCTATGAGACTAGAGACAGGTAATGAGGAAGGCTCAGAAGGTACTAAATTCAAAAATTCAAATAATAGTTCACATGCACCCCTTATTGCAAGTCTCATGGATCTGGCATCTCTCTTCACCTCCACACAGAGACAACGGATGTGCTGCTTCTCCTGCTGCGTGGTGAGGAGTTGACCTTGATCAGCTCTCCTTCCATCTGTGACTGCCATTCAGTTGGGCCACTGACATCAGTTGCATGAGTCAGCATTCTGGCATAAACCTCAAGTGTCATCTCTGCAAATGTTACCTGCAGCATAATTTTCTCTACTTATTTAAGTGTCATGTTTATCTTCATATGTTTCATAGCCAAATTCTTATTGTCCTCATGGTAGTAAATAGCATGTCTATCTACCCAGTTTCTTAAGTAATAAAAATGGAAGTAATTCCAGACATATTCAGGTTATGGAATTTAAAGAGGATTTAACAAATAACTATTTACAAAGAGAATGCAGAATCTAAAGAAACCGTCAAGTAATATTAGAGTATGTCAGATATAATCACCATGAGACTTCAGGGCCCAGTCTTAAGCTTGAAGTATAGCTGGGAAAAGTGAGTGCTTCTGGCATCTGGGACAGGAACACCTGTATGGAAAGAACCTCAAGGATCTATGCCGTTTAGTCAATAAATGTGACATGCATATGGGACAGTGTGGATATATGGGCAGGAATGCAACTCACAATCACTCTCCTCCTTACCTAGGAGATATTGCACCATTCTTGAAGACATAGGGTAAAGAAAATGAAAACAAAACTCTTGGCATAAATTACAAGGTGAGCCTCCAAGCACACAGGATGTGTGAAGAGTATATCCAAATGGACAAACAGAAGAACGAAGGCACCATCATGAGCAACCACCTTCTTGAATCACAACTGATCATTTCATGTCAATAACCTCTACATAATCTCCCAGCATGTTCTTAAACTAAATAAAAAAAAACAACTAAGGAGAATGGAGTACTAGAAAAAGCAGAACTCAGAGAAAAGAACAAGTGGTGCTGAGACAGTCATTGATGATCCCCCATTGCCTTTGTCCAGTGATTGTACACAGAGGACACCATAAGTGTTTTTGACTGCCTCTAACTCTTGACCAGTGAGAAGTTGACATTCTTCCTGGCTTGTTCAGTTTGGTGAGAGCATGAAGCACTTCTTGAAGACTGGCACTACTGTGCTCTCTCATTCACACACTGACATATAATCAAATGCTTTACTTTAGTTCCATTATCTTTTCTTCAAAAGCACTTTTAAAAAATGATTGGCACCATCATGTTGATTCGCTTGAGAGTTGAGGACAAATAATCTTCAAAGTCTCTCCATGATCTGGCTCAATAGCTTGCAATATTAAATTCATAAATTGAATTACTTCTGTACCTGACTGACTTTTTTTGAACACACATTTGATTCTCTTTCTTAAATAATCAATCATGGATTAAAGTAGATGACACAGGTAGTTTGTTTGGTATAAATCAATTTTTCTATAAATCAATAAAAGAGAAGGTCGGAGAGAAGAGATAAAGACTTTAGATTTTTAAAATGAAAGCTTTGCAAAAATAATCTTAAATCCCTTCTTTCTTTGGCTCCTTGGAATATGCTGGAATATTATGTGGAGGTTATTGTCATGAAAGGATCAGTTGTGATTCAAGAAGATGGTTTCTTATGACAGTGCCTTGTTTCTTCTGTTTGTCCATTTGGATACACTCTTCACACTTATCTGGTGTTCGTGGAAGTTCATCTTGTAGGGTTATGTCAAGCATTTTATTTCCTAAGTTATTATGAGTGTTTAAAAACTTGTTTACCAACCTTTGTCCTCTTGTCAACAGATGCAAACTAAGTCTTTTCCCTTTCAATACAGGCTAGGGTTAGTGATGCATTTTTGAAAAACAGACTGAGGAGAAGCCACCTCTGTGAATTTCTAGTACAGTAATCAAAGGTAGGTCTCTTTCTTGAAGCATATACTTCTTGAACCCCAAGTTGCCATGTGGAAAGTCTGCCTGTACAGAAGTTGCTGTGCTAAGGAAACCATCTCCAATTGGCACAAGCCAGGAGAGCTACAGCAGTCTAACATTAAGCTATTTGAGCACCATACCCAGAAGTGAGGAGTCTTTGAGTTGACTCCTGGCTCATCACTAACTGAAGGTAACCTCGTGAAAGACCTTGATCAAGATATATTTGTTAAGTTCAGTCAGCCTCCAGGATAGTGATACATAATACTAGTAAAGGACTGCTATTTTACACCATGATTTTAGGGTGGCTTTGTTGTATAGCAGTGCCCAGAGAACTGTCTCTACCTTCATGTACTTTGAATGCTGGATGCTCCATGTCCAAGTCCTACACACTCCCTCTTACTTATCGCATTCTTTACATCAATAATCTCATCTTCCTTATGGCCTTAAATAGCATGTATATGTCATCTCTGAAATTTTCATCTTCAGCACAGATTTCTTTTCAAGGTTTCAGATTTCCTTTTGCTTATCTGAACAAGGGTCATGAACATCTCAGACTTAATATATCTCAAAATTGAACTTCAATCTGAGAAAATAGAAGCCCTACCCATTCTTCACTTCAGCCTTAAACTCAGAAGTAGTCTAGACAATGCTTAGATCTCATGTCCAAAAACACACAAATCACAACTTCTGGCAGTTCTTTTTCTATAGTTATAGCAAGTGCAAATAACTTCCGTCCCCACTGCCACCAGTATATGCCACATAACAATTCTTTACCACAAAGAGTAGTGCAGTATAATAATTCTTAGTATTCTTTTTGAATAAAACTTTGCTGTCTCCATTGCTGACACACTACCATCTGTATTCACAGAATAGCCCAACTGATCTATTCTAATTTATTTATTTAAGAGATAGAGTAACAGACAGAGAGAGGGAGAGAGAGAGAGAGAAAGAAATGTTCCATCCTCTGGTTTACTCCATGGCTGGAGCTGGACCGATATGAAGCCAGGAGCCAGGTGGATGCAGGGGACAAAGCACTTGGTCCATCTTCCACTGCTTTCCCAGGCCATTGCCAGAGAGCTAGACAGGAAGAGTGTTAGCTGGAACGTGAACCAGCACCCATATTGGATGCCAGTGCCTCAGTTGAAGGCTTAACCTACTATGCCACAGCACTGGACTGCAAACTGATTTTTTTAAAACACAAATCATAAATTTACTCTCTCCTTACCCTCCTCTCCACCATGCACTCACCTACAATCCTTCTTCCTCCTCTCCACCTACAATTAAGAACCTTCAATTAAGGATATCTTTGCCCATGAATCTCCAATGATTGATTTGACACTGTTTTCCTCTCCAAACTGTTTGATACATCCTGATCTTTATTCATTTGCAGTGGCTTTCACTTAGCTCCTCAGAAATTCCACACATTTCTTGGAGACTTGCATATATGCCATTCCTCTGGCCTCTAGCTCTGTCTTTTTTTTTTTTTTTTTTTTTTACAGGCAGAGTGGACAGTGAGAGAGAGAGACAGAGAGAAAGGTCTACCTTTTGCGTTAGTTCACCCTCCAAAGGCCTCCGTGGCTGGCGCACTGTGGCCGCCCTATTGCACTGACCCGAAGCCAGGAGCCGGGTGCTTCTCCTGGTCTCCAATGCGGGTGCAGGGTCCAAGGACTTGGGCCATCCTCCACTGCTCTCAAGGGACATAGCAGAGAGCTGGCCTGGAAGAGGGGCAACCGGGACAACATCCGGTGCCCCAACCGGGACTAGAACCCAGTGTGCCAGTGCCGCAGAAGGAGGATTAGCCTATTGAGCCGTGGCTCAATGGTACAGTTTATGGATTACAATGGATTCTTCATCTGCATAACTTTCCTCCCACCTGCAACCCTCCCCTCTCCCGGTCCCTCTCCCCTTCCATTCACATCAAGATTCATTTTCAATTATCTTTATATACAGAAGATCAATTTAGCATATACTAAGTAAAGATTTCAACAGTTTGCACGCACACAGAAACACAAAGTGAAAAATACTGTTTGAGTACTAGTTATAGCATTAAATCATGATGTACAGCATATTAAGGACAGAGATCCTACATGGGGAATAAGTGCACAGTGATGCCTGTTGACTTAACAAATTGACACTCTTGTTTATGGCATCAGTAATCACCCTAGGCTCTTGTCATGAGCTGCCAAGGCTATGGAAGCCTTTTGAGTTCGCCAACTCTGATCATATTTAGACAAGGTCATAGTCAAAGTGGAAGTTCTCTCCACCCTTCAGAGAAAGGTACCTCCTTCTTTGATGACCCATTCTTTTCACTGGGATCTCACTCACGGAGATCTTTCATTTAGGTCATTTCATTTTTATTTTTTTTACTTTATTCCTTTTAGTATTTTTTTTGTTCTACTTAATACTATTGGTTGAATTCTATAATTAATACACAATTATTCTTAGGTGTTGAAACTTAACTGAAAAGTGATCGCTGTTAAATACAAGAGTGGGAATAAGAGATGGAAGAGATGTATAATTTGGGACATGCTCAATTGGACTTGCCCCAAATGGTGGAGTTAGAAATGTGACAGGGGATTCCAATTCAATCCCATCAAGGTGGCATGTACAAATGCCATCTCATTAGTCCAGTGATCAATTTCTGTTCACAATTTATCATAATGATAGGACTAAGAGTCAAAGGGATCACATAAACAAGACTAGTGTCTACAAATACTAACTGATAGATAAAAAAGGGAGACAATGATCCAACATGGGAAATGGGATACACAGCAGACTCATAAAACGGCAGATGTCCTAAACAGTACTCTGGCCTCAGAATCAGCCCTTAAGGCATTCGGATCCAGCTGAAAAGCCCATGACAGTATTTTAGGCATGGAAAGCCAAGACACTATGGCAACCAATAGTAGAACAAAAAATACTAAAAGGGATAACGTATTAAGTTGTTCATCAACAGTAGGGCAAGGGCTGATCAAGTCACCGTTTCTCATAGTGTCCATTTCACTTCAACAGGTTTCCCTTTAGGTGCTCAGTCAGTTGTACTGTTAGACAACTAAAATTTAGTAGTTTCAAGACCAGTGTATGAAGGTCCTTCAAAATGATCATGGAAGAGTATGTGTTTGGCTTAGCAGGTGAGATACAGGTTAAGACATCAGCATCCCTTGTCAGTAACTGCGTTTAACTCCAGCTCTGGCTGTTGATTCCAGGCAGATTCCTGCCTGGGAGACAGCAGATAATGGCTCAAGAGACAGAATTCCTATGGGACACCTGGATTGAGTTCTCGGCTTCTGGCTCCAGGCCCAGCTTAGCCCTGGATGCTACAGGCATTTGGGGCATAAATCAGTAGTTGGTGCTGTTTGCTTTTCTCTGTCTTGCTCACTGTCACTGTCTCTATCTCTTTGCTTCTCAAATTTAAAAAAAATGGATTTAAAAATAATTTCATTTTGTTGTAAAGCAATCTTTAAATTCATGCATAGCTTTTTCTTTTTTTTTTCTTTTTTGCCAGGCAGAGTTAGACAGTGAGAGAGAGAGACACAGAGAGAGTTATAGACAATGAGAGAGAGAGAGACAGAGAGAAAGGTCTTCCTTCCGTTGGTTCACTCTCCTAATGGTCGATATGGCCGGTGCGCTGCACCGATCCGAAGCCAGGAGCCGAATACTTACTCCCAGTCTCACATGTGAGTGCAGGGACCCAAGTACTTGGGCCATCCTCCACTGCCCTCCTGGGCCGCAGCAGAGAGCTGGACTGGAAGAGGAGCACCCGGGCCTAGTACCTGGCACCCCAACCACGACTGGAACCCAGGGTGCCGGCACCAGAGGTTGAGGATTAGCCAAGTAAGCCACGGCACCAGCCCATGCATAGCTTTTTCACAAAATCCATTTTACAATATTCTTTTGAACTACCCTCATAGACTTGTTAAAGCTTATTAAAGCTGATCTTTGTGTCAATGTTAGTGATATACTTAACACTTGTGTGAAAGCTGCTCTACCTTGTGAACACATGATCATCTAGATATGTTAAAGTAGGCAGACAGCTGGATATGAGGGGATCCCAGATGGTCCAGGAAGGCTCAAGGATTTTCCATATCTTAACAACTCAAAAACCACCAGTTTGGTAAATGGCCCAGAAAAGGAAGCCATACGGTCAGCCATGTTGTTACCTTAATCAACCTTGGGCTCATTATAATTTATTTAACATTACAGTTTCAGCTGTCACCAACCTTCAAAACCTCCATGACAGACCTGAAAGGACCCTATTATGAAAGAAAAATAGATGGTACCCCTATTTGAGGGAAATCCCACCTTATTCTTAGAAATCTCTCCAACAGATGAATATCCCTTTCCCATATTTACAAGATAAACATAAAAGAAAAATCTCTGGAGACTCTCAGAGCAGACAGTCCTCCCATGTCTCACCCCTCCACACACACCCTCACAGTTTGTTCAATCCCTTAAACTGAGAGCATTCATTTCTTAAAGTAACATTTGCTTTCTGGGGTCAGCATTGTGAGACTGACTGCAAGGTTGGCATACTGTATCAGGGTGCCAGTTCAAATGCCAACTGCTCCACTTCCTAACCAGGTCACTGCTGATGCACCTGGGAAGACAGTTGAAGATGGCCAAAGTGCAAGGACCCCTGCCACTCAAGTGAGAGACCCAAATAGAGTTCCTGGCTCCTGGCTGCGGTTAAGTACTCTCCCAGCTGTTGCTGGCATTTTGTGAGTGAACCTTCAGATATAAGATCTCTTTCTCTGTTTCTCCCTTTCTGTCACTCTGCTTTTCAAATAAAGGAATCTTTACATTAAATAATTAAAAATGCAACCCTCAATTATCCTAGAATTCTTTCTTGCGGCAGCATCAAGAACTTGGACTTAAATTTTCCTGCAACAGACATTTCAGAGAAATTCTCATTTTCTTTTTTTTTTTTTTTTTTTTTATTTTATTTTATTTTTTTTTTGACAGGCAGAGTGGACAGTGAGAGAGAGAGACAGAGAGAAAGGTCTTCCTTTGCCGTTGGTTCACCCTCCAATGGCCGCCGCGGCCGGCGCGCTGCGGCCGGCGCACCGCGCTGATCCGATGGCAGGAGCCAGGAGCCAGGTGCTTTTCCTGGTCTCCCATGGGGTGCAGGGCCCAAGCACCTGGGCCATCCTCCACTGCACTCCCTGGCCACAGCAGAGGGCTGGCCTGGAAGAGGGGCAACCGGGACAGAATCCGGCGCCCCGACCGGGACTAGAACCCGGTGTGCCGGCGCCGCTAGGCGGAGGATTAGCCTATTGAGCCGCGGCGCCGGCCAGAGAAATTCTCATTTTCTAGTGAGAACTTTTCAAAAATTTCATTCAGAGGCTAGCCAAAGAAAGTCTAAGACCAGACTTATAAAAGTTCTGGGACCTTCCGCTGCCTCCAGTACAGAAATCTCTACATAGATCTCTCCACTTCTCTGTGATTTCTATGCATACCTTAGCCTCACTTTCTACAGAGTTCACTGGAACAAAGAGCAACCAAACCAAAATAACAAATATTTTAAAAATCACATCAATATAAAGGATGTTTTTTCCACAATTTAACCAAAAGCAAACCACTACATTTTTAAGAATAAAAATTTAATATAGCTCCTATATCCTGAAGATTTTTACTCCTGGAAGAAAAAAAGGGAAATTAAAAAAAATCATAATTGTGAGTCTTGTTACCTCTATGGAAATCTCTAGAGACAAATGAGCTAGAATTATGAAAAATAATTTTTAATGTTTTTATTTATCTATTCATTTGTTTATGTTAAAGGCAGAGTCAGAGAGAGAGAGAGAGAGAGAGAGAGAGAGAAAAAGAAAGAGATCTCATTTCCTGGTTTCATTCCAAACACTTGTAATAGCCAGGAATGGACCAGAGTCAAGCCAGGAGCCTGGAACTCAATCCGGGTCTCTCACATGGGTGGTAGGAACTCAAGTTCCTGAGCCAAGAGTGTATATTAGCAGGAAGTTGCATTGAAAAAAAGAAGGGGGAACTCAAACCCAAAACATGATGTCTTGTCTCAAGCAGGATCTTAACTGCTGTGCCACAGTGCCTACACCTGAAAACCGAATTTTAAAAATTTAAATCCGAGCTGAAAATAAAGAAAACAACACTTTAAAGAACTTTCAATGGCAAACAGCATAAAATGACTTTCTTTCAATATCTAAAATATCATCATCATACTTTTAGTTACTGATTTCCTGAAATCACAAACCTAACAAAAATTTGACCCTGAAACAATATGGGTGAGAAACAGCATTCCTGATTACACACAATGCAGAAAAAAATCTTTGGTAAATACCTGTCACATGCATGTAACTCTTCACTACTATTGTGGCATCCATGACAATTCAGAATAAATAGGTCTGATAATCATCAGCCAATCACATTTTCCTTTCCTCTTGGGATCAGAAAAACCTTAGCTTTCTCCTGCTGCCCTGGGCCTGACATCCACATCTTTTTTTTTTTTTTTTTCATACTGCAAGATTGTGATGGAATATTTTTCTCTTCTGTCAATACTTTTAGTAAAAGAATGAATTAAATAAATTAAATCAACAGATAGTAGAGCACAGGAATGAATTAGGCAGTGCCCCCTCTCTTCACAGCCCCTTCTGTAAATGACAGATTAGCTGCTCATCTAAAATCTGTCAAGCAAAGGCTTTGAAAATCCAGATAAATTAGGAGAATCATCAGACAGTCTTGTTAAGTGGAAGTGGATGGCAGCATTATGTCCCTGAGCTGCATTTATTGAAGTAAAGCCCGAGGGCAAGAATTTTGAATTTTTGAGTTGTGAGTTTTCCAAAATTATTATTTTTAAAAAGTATGTATTTGCTGGTTGTAACAATACCCTTAAATCTTATTCCCTCATGCTTATCTTTCTTCCTCTTTTTTTCCCCAAAAAAGTTAAACAGAAACGATCTATGATTCATGGTTGTATTTCTGTGTAGCACCCACAAAAATTGATACTTCAGAATATAAGGACATTTTATGTCTTAAAATGTTGCTATTTAAAAAGCTCTCTAAATACTGAGTTGTTGGAAATAATTTTCTTAGGGATTTGGACAGTTTAATATGTACTATTGTGCATTTGGGGGTCACAAGACCCTTTTATTTTGGGCACCATACCAAGCGACAGTGTTTAAATTAACAGCCCCTGCAAACTCCCTCTCGCCCCTACTCCCAAATTTCATAAGCAGGAAGTATCCAAAAGCCACACATTGAAGGCATGAATCCCATCATGAGGGCTTCATGCTCAAGATATGAATACCTACCCAGGACCCCATTTCCAAATATCATGATTTCAACAGGTGAACATCAGGGAGACACAAACATGCAGTCCATAACACCTGTCAAGGATGATTATTTCTTCATCCACAAGTGTTTATCCTGTACAGGATATGGTACTAGGAACAAGGGCTATAGTTGCGCATATAGAAGAGGTCAATCTCCTCCAAAGAACTTCCATAAAAGGAGAGGTATTTTTTTTTTTTAAGATTCATTTTACTAGTTTGAAAGACAGAGTTACAGAAAGAGAGGTAGAGGTCTACTATTCACTGATTCACTCCCCAAATGGACACATCGACCAGAGATGAGCCAGGAGCAAGAAGCTGCTTCTGAGTCTCCCATGTGGGTGCAGGGGCCCAAGGACTTGGACCATCCTCTACTGCTTCCCTAGGCCCATTATCGGGGAGCTAGATTGGAAGTGGAGCAGCCACGACTTGAATAGGCACCCCTATGGGATGCTGGCACTGCAGTCCCAGGGCTTTAACCCATTGCACTACCGAGCTGGCCCCATAAAGGGAGGTATTAATCAGTTTTTCACTCCTCCATTGAAATACTAGAAGCAACTGAGGTTACCCAGAGAGGTTACCCAGTTGGAGATTCAAGTCCAAGATCAGGTAGCCCCATTGATTTAGCAGTCTAATTTCAGCCTATTTAGTACCATTTTGTGTAGCATCTCCAAAACTGGTACTGTAGAATACAAAGACATTTTGCATCTTAACTATGGGGTTTAGACATTTGCTTGAATCTATGGGCCAAAATGTCTTCTGACTATAGAGGAGGAGTGAGAGCCTTAATGGACTAAACCATAGCTTACGTATTTGTCATAACCTGCAGCCAAGTTTCCCATAATAGAAATTCTAACCTAGTAGGTAAGAAAGTTAATGCTGCACTTACAAAAACCATGTGTTAATTGCATTTGGTCTTCCAAAATCTGCACCAGTGGGTTCAGCCTACCATAGAAAGCAAATATTAAAAAGAAAATTACACCTGTATTGAACATATACAGGTGAGAGAGACTAGAAGCTATTTTAAATAGCATGAACATTGTATTATGTATTGTAAGTAAACCAGAGGTGAGTTAAAATATACAAAATATAACAAAGGATGTATATACGGTATGTGTAAATGTTGTGCCATTTTAAATGAGGGCTGTAAGCATCTGGAGATTTTGATATAAGTGATGGGCTAGGGAGGTGTCCTGGAACCAAGCCCAAAGATGTGGATTCTAAGTTGGCTTTGGATACAAGTACATACAAACAAACAAACAATGAATATTAAAGAGAAAGAGAGAGGAAAGAGGGAGAGAGAGAGAGAGAGATCAAGAGAAAAGTAATCTTGAGTCTTAGTCACAACAGTAAGAGTAATAAGCTGGGCATCCCTAGGTATTCATCTAACCTTTCAAACTTCAAGTTACTCATACACAAAATAAAAGAAGGACTTCACCACGGTCTTGAGGCTCTTTAGCAATCAGTGTCCAGTTTATTTTACTGCTCTGGATGTTCACAAGGACAAAATTTAAAGCATCCAGAAAGCTAACAGAATTAACAGCTGATCTGTTCCCTCAACATTGGTTTTTGTTCCTATTTATTTTATAATCAAACTCAGATTAAAACACGTTTAATAATTGCTGAAAACAAAAGATCATTACTCAGAAAGCAGGGTCTCAGTAGTGTAGTGACTTAAAAGACTTTGAAAGACTCAGGCAGTACAGTTTTCTCCAGCATTGTTTTTCTTTTCTACAGAAATCTTTTTGTGTTGGTTCAAGTGCAAGGTTAGATACTAACTTGATTTTCTACATTATAGAACAGTCTTTAACACAGTTGAGATATGGGCTTATCTAGAGGGACTATTTTTGAAAGATATGCTGCTATTCAAATAACAGACCAGCTTTGTTTCTCTAGATTATTCAGAACAGAAATAACTGGATGATTTGTCGATATGCAGATAAATATCAGATATTATTTAACCAGCATCAATATGCTTCACTACCTTTACATCACTCTGTGAATAAGGAATCTTAAAAAAATGCTGTTTTCTACATACTAAATATCAGCTGTTAACAAAATCAGATAAATTCCATTTTCCTGCATAAAAAGAAATTCACCCCCTTCCAAAACTGATAGCATTCTCTGGTTGGACATTGTCCACTTATCAGAACATAACCACTGAAAACAAAATACATTTCACCTTGTTTATGACTACAAGAAAGGGCAGCATCCAGTCATTTTCCAACTAGAAGCCATCAAACTGTATAACTTACAGGAAGGCCTGATGCCTCTTCAACTTTCCTTTGAAGGCTTGATGCCTCTTATTTTTCTCTTTACTTACCCTTCTATCTTATCTAGCTTTTCACTTGCACTTTGAAAGTGTTTTCACTGAATTAAGAATTTAAAGTTAAATTAAAATTCTAGACAGGTTCTCTAGGTTTTGTTTTCTTCTGACATCCTTTTCATTTTACAATCTAAAAAAAATCATTTTATGAAAGAGAGAGAGAGAATGAGAGAGAGAGAGAGAGAGAGAGAGAGAGATTTGGTCTTCTACCCACTGTTGACTTTTCAAGTGTCCTCAACAGCCTGGGCTGGCCAGGCCAAAGAAGGAGACTACAAGTCAATCTGGATCTTTCATGTGGGTAACTAAGATCCAAATATTTGAACTATCATCTGCTGCCTCCCAGGGTGCTCATTAGTAGGAAGCTGAACTGGAAGGAATGCAGTCCAGATTCAAAACGGGCACTCCTCTGCAATGACTTAACCATGGCACTGCATGCTCACTCATGGTTTTCCAATTTTAAGGCACGCTGCTAGTATGTGTTCAGTTTCCAGAACTGTGGACCCCTGCAGTTATTCTGCTTTCTGCAGTTGTCCCACTGCACCCCAGCAGGCCATTTCCCTGTCTTTCATTCTTTCTATGCTTCCATCTAATTCATTCACAGCACTGTCCACCTAAAAGTGAGACCTGCGTGCCCAGCTCCTTTATAAATATCTCCAAATTACCATTCCCTTATGGACTTCTATGTAGAACAACCTTAGCTAACTCTGGCTAGGTAAATAGCTTCTTTTGAAGATACTACCTTAGCACAAAAGATCTGTCAACATTAGGGCTATAGGAAAGTCAAACCATCTCTAAATGTTGCTGCTCTTTAGGTTTCACTCCCTCATCACCATGTTCGCCCTACTTTCCTAAACATGAAGAGCAGGTTCTTCTTATCCAAGACCAGGGCAGTTGCTTCTTTTGCTCATCAGCTTATACCTGCTATGTGTTGTTTGTAGAGCTAAGTTCTGGGCACCAAGTAGTAGGTGCCTGCAGGGGGGCACAGTAGGCTAAGCCTCTGCCTGCAATGGCAGCATCCCATAGGTGCCGGTTTGTGTCCCAGCTGCTCCTCTACCTAGCCAGCTCTCTGCTATGGCCTGGCAGTAGAAGATGGGCCAACTGCTTGGGCCTTTTCACCCATGTGGGAGCCCCAGAAGAAGCTCCTGTCTCCTGGCTTAAGATCAGTGCAGCTCTGACTGGTGCTACCATTTGGGGAGTGAACCAGCGGATGGAAGATCTCTCTCTCTTTGTTTCTCTGACTGTAAAATAATCAAAAATCTTTCTTATTTTATTTTTATTTTATTTATTTATTTTTTTGACAGGCAGAGTGGACAGTGAGAGAGAGAGACAGAGGGAAAGGTCTTCCTTTTGCTGTTGGTTCACCCTCCAATGGCCGCTGCGGCCGGCGCACCACGCTGATCCGATGCCAGGAGCCAGGTACTTCTCCTGGTCTCCCATGGGGTGCAGGGCCCAAGCGCTTGGGGCATCCTCCACTGCACTCCTGGGCCACAGCAGAGAGCTGGCCTGGAAGAGGGGCAACAGAATCCGGCACCCCGACCAGGACTAGAACCCGGTGTGCCGGCACCGCAAGGCGGAGGATTAGCCTAGTGAGCCGCGGCACCGGCCCAAAAATCTTTTTAAAAATGTTGGGGGGGTGGGAATCTGCAGCATCTGTCCTAGAGCTACTAGGTGCCTGTCACAGCAGTATGTCTGCCTGCAGGTCCTAGTTTTGTAAGTCCTTATGGATTGGAAAGATATGATCCAGATAGGCCTCATCAATGAAGCAGAACAGAAGCACAGGATGGAATATTTTTAGTTACAGAGCTTTGCTGGATGGAGGATTCCAGGTGGTGAGGGGAAATCTAAGTACTAAAGGCATACAAAGTTAGGCCTACAGGTGGTCAGAGCAGGCATGCACCCATGTGGTAAAGTCTTAGAGGTCCTGGAAATAGTCTCAGCAACTTAAAACAAGTTATATGTAATATTTAAAATATCAGCAACAAATATTCAGCCCTTGGCAGATCTGCTACCTGATAAAGTGTAAAGGCCTCCAGGAGCAGATATATTTTAAGAAGCATTCCTCACAAAGGCTTCCTACAAAAAAATTTGCAGTTGTGAAATTTAGCATATTTATTGGTGGCAAATTGGAAAGAAATTTTTCACTCAATAAGTGAAAAGAAACAAAGACAAGGGAAGGGCAAAGCCACTTTAAAGCATTGCTTGCTAGCTTGCTTGCTTTCTTTAGATTTTGATAGACCATATTTTTAACTAAGATTAAGTCAAGAGCTTAATGTTCCACTAAACAAGAGATCAACAAGAAAAAAGTAAAAAGACCCTAGTTCAATGGTAATATAGGCAAGGGCTATAGACAATAATCAAATGGAAAGAAGGAAAAAAGAAAGGAAGGAAGGAAGGAAGGAAGGAAGGAAGGAAGGAAGGAAGGAGTGGAGGGAGGATGGTAGGGAGATGAAAGGAAGGGAATATTATTATATTCTTAGTATTGTACCTATGAAGCTACAATTGAATCTATTCTCTTTGTATTAACGTTACATTAACGTGAAAAAAATAAAGTATCAGAAAAAATAAATTAAAAAATAGTAAGTAAATAAAATTACTTTTAAAAAGACAAAAACAACAAACTACCTGGAGGACAATCCTGTACATGGACATTTAAATGTAACACTTAATCCAATTGGCAGAAAAATTCTCTACATGGTAATATCTGGGTCCTATTCTATTCTACCCAACCTGTATTAAATGCAGACAGTGCTAGGGAACTAGACTTATCTCTATTTCCAGAAGAATTATAGATCTTTCTAAATCCAGCACTCCCCCTGCCCATGTCCCCCACCTTATAATTTAAATTTTGCATCTGCTATGATTTGAATGCTTCCCTCTAATGTCAAATTTAATCCCTCAGTTCATATTTTGATGGCATTTGTAGGTAAAGTCTTTGAGAGATAATTAAGATTAGATGTGGTCATGGCAGTGGGGCCTCCATGGAGGGATTAATGGCTATGTAAGATAGGCCTGGGCTGGCAGACTGCCAGTCTCTCACCATGTGGTATACCCTCTGCCATATTATGGTCAATGTACTAGCATCTTGATGTTTGACTTCCCAGATTCCAGAACTGTGAGCAAAAGTGCTCTTCTTTATAAATTACCTCATATGTGGTATTTTATGATAGTAACAGAAAACAGACTAGGAGAAAATCCACATAAAAAATGACATTTCCATTATTATTTGAAGTTTTAAGTCATTTTTTAAAAGACTTTTTAAAAGACTTTCCTTAATTATTTCTCAGAACTCTCTACGTTGATAATTATGTAGATTAATATAATTTGGTTTTGAAAAAACAAACCTCTAAGCACATGACTTCAATAACTAGTATTTGCGCAAATTATGTATTTAAAATTATAATTATAAATTAATGAGTTTTAAATATAGACAGATCATGTAGTACAAAGGAGAGAAAACAGAAAAAAATGCCAAAAACTGCTAAGCTCAAGAAAAATTAATATTTATTTATAGCTTTTTCTGAACTTAATCTAATTCAGGGACCTCATCGTCATATAATCATATGCCTGATACTGAGTATTGCAAGATAAAATTTGTTTTTTTTTTTTTAAATAGCAAAAAATACTCAGTGTCAGCAATGTGAGAGAATTTAAGAATCTGAATTTATTTTTCTGATATTTCAGATTAAACAGATTCTGGCAGAGCATGAAAGTCTTAGTCCATCCTCATGATCAGATTCTTTGGTGTCAACCATTGTGGTTTGGAGCCCTGCCTATTTTCTCTGTCTTATGTAAGGTGTTCATAGGAGACCGTCCTTTCAACCACAGATTAATCCTCTTTTTCAGTCTACAGGTGAACAAATTGTTAGCAAACTCTCATGTTCTTTTCAATGAATCCAGACTATTAAAAAATTCAGTTTAAGAAGAAATAGTGAGCCCAGGCTTCTGATTCCAGTTGCGTGACTCTGGGAAAGCTACTTGTATTATCTGATCTCCTGTATTTTCAAGAGGTTGCAAAAACAGAGTGGGCAAACTTCAGGTCCCTTATTTATTTACTGAAATATTTTTTCATTATCCTCACTTAGTCAATTTCATTGAGATAAATTTTACAATAAAAATTCACCAACTTTAAGCCCATATTTTAATAATTTTAAAATTTGAGATAAAAGTCTCATAAATTTTATTAATGTAAACATTGTAAAGTATGTAAGTAAGTAATATTAATTATATTCTTAATTCACAACAATCTATTTTCTTAACGACTCATCATCATCATCCAAAAAGAAACTCTGTTGATCAAGTAGTTAGCCCCCACTCTTCTTTTGCGATGGCTAATACATGTGTCAGATTCACTGGGTCACGGGTGTCCAGATATTTGGCTAATTATTATTATTTCCGTATGGATCCATTATGTTATTACTGGATGAAAATAGCATTTGAATCCTGCACTTAGTAAGTCAGATTGGCCTCTGTGGTTCAGCATCTTCCAATCTGTTGAGGGTGTAATTGATAAGAGGAATGGGAAATGGAAATTTGTTCCCTTCTGCCTGACTGTTGAGTTGGAACATGGACCTTTTCTTGCCCTCAGACTGACATTTCCATCATTGTTTCCCTGGTTCTTGGATCTTCAAACATTTATACCACCAACCTTCCTGGGACTCAAGATAACTCATCATCATTATCCTACGTTACACATATACCATAAACATTTTTACATATATTACAAATAAAATATAGTATATAAAAATATATAATATATACCTTCCATTGGTTCTGTTTCTGTGAAACCCTATACACCCATACTCTAGATCCTGGTAACTACTAATCTGTTTTCCATCTCTATTGATTTGTCTCTTATGGGCATTTCATATAAATGGAATTATAAAGTATGTGACTTTGGTGCCTGACATTTTTTGAGGTTCAATCATGTTGTAACATATATCAATAGTCTATTCTTTTAGGACTGAATAATATTCTACTATATAGACATGGCACATTCTGTTTCTGCCTTCATCAGTTAATGTATATATTTTTCTACCTTTTTGTCATTATGAATACGATCCATGACGATTTGGGTGCAAGGTTTTGTCTGGGCAATTGTTTTCGCTTCCCTTGATTTTTGATGTAGATGGAGAACTGAAGGTTCATATGGTAATTCTATGCCTAAATTTATGAGGATCCATCAAAATGTTTGACATAGTGACCACACCATTTTACATTTCCACCAGTAATTCATGAAGGTGCCAATCTCTTCACATCATTGCCAACACTTGTTATTTTATATTTTGCTGAATGTAGGCATACAACTAGATGTAAAATAGTATCTTATTGTGGTTTTGATTTTCATTTTTCTAATAATCGTTCATTTTGATTATCTTTTCATGTACATGTTGATTATTTCTGTAATTTTTTATATATGTTTATTTAAATTCTTTGCCATTTTTAAAATAGCTTTCATTTTTAAAGAATAATTTACATATTCTGGATACCAGACTCTCACCAGATATATAATTTGCAAGCATTTTTCTCTTATTCTGTGAGTTTTCCCCTCTTTCTTGATAGTATCTATTGATGTGTGATAGTCTGATTTTGATGGTGTGATTTATCTGTTTTGTTTTCCTGCTTTTAATATCATATGTAAGAAACTGTTTCTAAATCCAAGTTCAGAAAGATTTTCACTCACATTTTAAAAAATTTATTGACATTTTAGCTCATGTTAAAGTCTTTGACTTGATTTTGACTTGATTTATATCGCTTAAGGTAGGTGTCCAAATGTAATCTTTTGCATATGGACTCATAGCTGTTCTAGCATTGTTTATTGAAAAAACTATCTTTTTCCCTTGAATGATTTTGTCCCCATGATAAAAAATCAACCAACAATGGAAATATGTCTATGGATTCTCAATTATATTCCATTAATCCATGAATCTATCCTTAGTCTAGTGCCGTCCTGTTTTGTTTATGGTAACTTTGGTATAAGTTTTGAAATCAGGAAGTGTGAGTCCCTCAGTGTTATTCTTCCCTTCCAAAATGGATTGACTATGGCAATTCAGTATAAATTGTTGAATCAGCTTCTTCATTATACAAAATGACAGGTGGAAATCTGATAGGGAATAAATTGAAACCCTAGATCAATGTGAGAATTATTGATATATTAATAATATGAAGCCTTTCGATCATGAGCACAAACTATCTTTCCACTTATTTAGGTCTTCCTAATGTCTTCCAAAAATATTCCTTTGCTTTCCATGTACTTGTCCTGAACTTAGCTTTTTTTGGGTAAATCTTTTCTTTAATTTTATTTATTTATTTATTTATTTATTTTTTACTTATTGACAAACACTGATTGTAATATTTCAATACATGCATACATTTTAACGATCAAATTAGGATAGTTAGCATTTAGCGCTTCATATATTCAAGGTTTCTTTGTAGTGTGAGCAATCAGAAGTCTTTCTTCTAGCTATTTAGAAAATGACAGTATGCTATTTTAACTATTATTACTCTGCTGTGAAATAGACACCAACAGCATTGTTTTTACAATAAGGGAATACGGTACTTTTTAATTCAATAAAAGTAGACCTTTCTGAGGTTTAATTTTTTTTTTAATTTATTTGACAGGTAGAGTTATAGACAGTGAGAGAGAGAGAGACAGAGAGAAAGGTCTTCTTTCCGTTGATTCACTCCCCAAATGGCTGCTATGGCCAGCGCTGCGCAGATCTGAAGCCAGGAGCCAGGTGCTTCTTCCTGGTCTCTCATGCAGGTGCAGAAGCCCAAGCACCTGGGCCATCTCCATTGCCCTCCTGGGCCACAGCAAAGAGCTGGACTGGAAGAGAAGCAACCAGGATTAGAACCTGATGCCCATATGGGAGGCTGGCACCTCAGGAGGAAGATTAACCAAGTGAGCCACAGTGCCAGCCCCTCTGAGGTTTAATTTTTATACATATATTTTTTGAAAAAATGAACTTTGAAGAAGAACCCAAGAGTGGTGCGTCTTTTGCAAGCACATAGACGTTACTATAGCTTATGAGACATATATAATTTCCTCCACTTAATACATAAAACAAGGTAAATGTTTGCAAACAAGTTTTACTATTAACTCTCATAATTCAACTCTTTGAGGACAGAGGTCCTACAAGGGAAGTTAGTGCACAGTGACTCCTATCCTTAATTTAAAAATTAACAGTCTTATGTTGGATTAACAGTGATCACCTGAGGCTTTTGCCATGCACTGCCTAGGCTGTGGAAGACTTTTGAATCCACTGAACCCTTCTGTATTTAGACAAGGTGATGAGCAATGTGGAAGTTCTCTCTTCCCTTCAGAGAAAAGTACATCCTTCTTTGATGACCACTTCTATCTGTTGGGGTCTCACCCACAGAAGCCCTTCATATAGGACAATTTTTACCACTGTGTTTTGGCTTAATAGATAGACAGATGGTGGTGGGGGGGGGATATAACAGAGCAAGCATGTATTGCTTTATCTTTTTTAAGAGTTATTTATTGACCAGCGCCATGGCTCAATAGGCTAATCCTCTGCCTGCGGCGCCGGCACATCAGGTTCTAGTCCTGGTCGGGGCGCCGGATTCTGTCCCACTTGCCCCTCTTCCAGGCCAGCTCTCTGCTATGGCCCGGGAGTGCAGTGGAGGATGGCCCAAGTGCTTGGGCCCTGCACCCCATGGGAGACCAGGAGAAGCACCTGACTCCTGCCTTTGGATCAGCGCAGAGCACTGGCCGTGGCGGCCATTGGAGGGTGAACCAACAGCAAAGGAAGACCTTTCTGT
Organism: Oryctolagus cuniculus; assembly: GCF_964237555.1. Classification (NCBI taxonomy): domain Eukaryota; kingdom Metazoa; phylum Chordata; class Mammalia; order Lagomorpha; family Leporidae; genus Oryctolagus; species Oryctolagus cuniculus. The sequence goes on from NC_091437.1 coordinate 89,493,722, forward strand.
CTCTCTCTCTCTCTCATTGTCCATTCGGCCTGTCAAAAAAAATTAGTTATTTATTAATTTGAAAGACAGATTTAGAGAAAGAGGGGGAGAAAGATCTTCAATCCAGTGCTTCACTCCCCAAATGGCCTCAACAGCCAGGACTGAGTCAGGAGCTTCTTTCTGGTGTCCCACATGGGTGCAGGAGCCCAAATAATTGGACCATCTTCCACTGCTTTCCCAGGAGCATTAGCAGGGAGATGGATTGGAAGCGGAGCAGCTGGCACTTGAACCTGCGCCCATTTGGGATGCTGTCGCTGTAGGCGACGTCTTTTACTCACTATATCACAATGTTGGCCCCAGTTTCCTTGTTTAAATGTTTTCCTAAGTATTTTTGATAATATAATAAAGTAAATAAATTCCTTAATTGTATTTTCAGATTCACTATTTGTAGCATATTGAACTATAAAAGATTTTTGTTGATATTTTATTTAGTAAATTTGCTAAATTCATTTATCAGCTGTAATGTTCATGTGTGTATTTTAGGGACATTCTACATATCATGTGGCATTTGTTAATATAGATAGTTCCCTATTTCCCTTGACAATTGGATGAACTTTATTTATTTTTTGGTCTAATTGTCCTTGCTAGAACTTTCTCTAAATGGTGAATACTAGCTGTGAAAATGGACATCTTTGTTTTAGTATTGATCTTAAATGAATAGCTTTCAGTATTTCATGATTAAAAATTATGCTGATTTTGGGTTTTTAATTTTTTTACTAGCAATGCTTATTTATTTTAAATGCAAGATGACTGAGAAAGAAGAGATAACTTGAACAAATAGTCCAAAATGAGATGCCGGAGTGTGACAAGCAGCAGCTTAACACAATGTACCACAACTCTGACTCCAGCTTCATAATTTTAGTAAATGCCCTTTACCAAGCTGAGAAGGTCCTATTCTATAGTGTTTTTCAAATGATTTTATCATAATATGATCATGAATTTTGTCAAATGCATTTTTTCCATCAGATGACATGACCTTGTTTTTCTTCTTTGCCCCTAATGTGATGGATTATATTGATTACTTTTTATATGACAAATTTAGGATAAACTCCTCAGATAAATTCTAGAGATAAACCCCATTTGGTCATGGTGCATAATCCTTTTAATATATTACTGTATTCCATTTGCTAATATTTTGAAGGGTTTTTATATGTATGTGAATAATGTTGGCCGATACTTTTTTTCTGATGTCTTTGGATTTGTCTTCAGGGTAATATTGAACTCAAAGGATGAGTTTAGAAATTTTACTTTTTATCGATTGATTGGTTGATTGATTGATTTTGGAAGGGTTTGAGGAGATTGATGTAAGTTGTTCATTCAATGTTTTATAGAATTAGGGAAGTTATCTGATCCTCGGATTTCTGTTGTTTGTGGTATTGTTTCTTTTTTATTCACTTAATAAATTTGCTTTTCACAGGTCTATTCAAATTTTTCTATTTGGTCTTGAATTATATTTTGTATTTGGGGTATTTGTAGAGAAATTTCCACTGCATTGAGGTTATCTAATTTGTTGGCACATGCTGGTTTATAGCATTTTCTTATAAACATTTGATTTTTGTAAAGTTTCTAGTAATGTTCCCATTTTACTTTCTAATTTTCTGGGCTGGCGTTGTTGCAGAAGGTGCTGCAATGCTAGCATCCCATATAAGCTCTGGTTCATGTCCCGGCTGCCCCACTTCTGGTCTAGCTCCCTGCTAATGCATCAAGGAAAGCAGAGCAAGATAGCTCAAGTACTTGGGCCCCTGCCTCCCACCTGGAAGACCTGAATGAAGCTCTTTAGAGTCTTCTGGCTTCTGGCATGCTCAGACCCAGCCTTTATAGTCATTTGGGGAGTGAATCAGTGGTTGGAAGATAAATCTCTCTTCTTCCTTTCTCTCTTTTTTTCTCCCTCTGTGTCTTTCAAATAAATAAATATTTTAAAAATTTTATTATCAATAATGTATTTCTTATTTTCTTGATAAGCCTTTAAAAAGTCAATTTTGAATTATTTTGAAGACTGGCTTTTGGTTTCAAATTTTATATTCTAAATTTTGTGTATCTCTTCTCTAACCTCTATTAGTATTTCCTTTGTCTAACTTTGAGTTTCTCTGACCTCAGAATCAGCCCTTAAGGCATTTGGATGTGCCTGAAAAGCCCATGAGAGCAATTCAGGCATGGAAAGCAAAGACATTGTGGCAAAAAATATCCTACATGAAGGATCTCTGTGAATGAAACCCCAGTGGAAAGAAGGGGCCATAAAAGAAGGATGTACTTTTATCTGAAGGTAGGAGAGACTTCCTTTGCTTATGGCCTTTTCTAAATACTGCCAGAGTTTGTGGTCACAAAAGGTTTCCATAGCCTAGGCAGCTCATGGCAAAAGCCTCCAATGATCACTGATGTCATAAATAAGAGCGTTAATTGTTATGTTAAATTAACACCAGCAGTCACTGTGCACTTACTACCCATGTAGGGCCTCCGTTCTTAATGAGTTGTACTATGAGAATTAATTGCAAAACTTGTTTTCAAAAAGTACTTTTTACATTGTGTGTGTGTGTGCAATCTGTTGAAATCTTTACTTAGTATAGAGTTGGTCTTCTGTATATAAAGTTAATGAAAAATGCATCTTAATGAAGAATGGGATGGGAGACGGAGTAGGAGGTGGGATGGGAGTGGAGGTGGGAGGGTGGGTATGGGGGGATAAAACCATTATATTCCTAAAGTTGTACCTATGAAATTTGCATTTATTAAATAAAATCTTAAAAAAAACCTTTGAGTTTCATTTGCTCTTTTTCTTCTATTTCTTTTACATGGAAATTTAGATTATTAATTTGGGAACTTTATATTTCTAATGTAGGCATTTAGAGGTATAATTTTCCTTCTAAAAACTGCTTTAATTTATTCTCTAAATTTTGCTGCTATTTTTGTTATATATTTCTTGTTCATATGAAGGTATTCCCTAATATCTCTTGCATGTTTCTTTTTCACCCATATGTATTTAAAATTATGTTATTTAATTGGAAAGTTTTCATATTTACTTGGTTATCAATTTCTAATTTCATTCCTGTAATCAGATCAGAAAACAATTATTATGCCTTATTTCAATCTTCCATAAATGAGAATTGCCTTGTGTTTCAACATATGTTCTGTCCTGGAGAATATTCCTTGGGTAATTGAGAAGAATATATACTAGCCTATAGTTGGAAGGAGTTTTCTACATATGTCTGTTAAGTCTAGCTGGTTTATTGTGTCACCAGATCATTAATTTCTTCCATATCTGCCTAGCTTTTCTATCCATTATTGAAGTAAGGATATTAAATTTACCAAACTTTTTGTTGACTGTTCATTTTTCTATCAATTCTGTCAGTTTTTTCAGACATTTGGAGCTCTTTTTTTAGGTGCTTGCTATATACTGATGATTTATGAGTCTCCCTCAAATTGTTATCTTGATTTCCTAACCTCCCCAGTGTGACGGTTTAGGAGGTCAGGCCTTCAAGAGGTGACTAAGTCATGAGGGTGGATTTCTCATGAATTGGAAGAATGTGCATATTAACATTTAGTAACTGTATTTCTTAAATCATTTTGGTTTCTCTATTCTTTCCTTGCTGGCATTTTTCAGTTTTATCCCCTGTGATATTTTTCCTGTATATATATTTTTATTTATTTTATTACTAACTTCACAAGGCTTATAATTAATATCTTACTTTTTTAACAGTATACAATTAATAACAACTTAACTCCAGTGTTGTATAAAATATCTGCTTCTCTACATCCATAGATTTAAAGCCTTCTTGGGTCTTTCTGATTGTGCATCCAGCCAGAGAATCCACATGACCTTCTAGACTCCCAGAATATATCAGATCCTTGAATGTTCATTTTTCCCTAAGTTCCTCATTCTCCAGCCAGTATTTTTAAGGCATTTGGTAAATCTATTGCCTGCTCCAAGTGTTCTTTATTACCTCAGGCAGCAGAAATGAATACATTTGTCCTTAATTATTTTCAATAAATGCCCACGTCAGCACTGGGAGACTTAAGAGTTAGGGCAGAAAGCAATATCTATGAGTCACAAACATCACAGCCCTTTGAGAATAAGGTTTCCTCTGGTACTGGCATCTGTATTGGCTGTTATTCAAGTCCCCCTTGAGTTGTAAGTGGAAGGATAGCCAGAGTCAGTGAAAACGTCACTAAGCTTCCTTGCTAGGAGTCAGAATTTTTTCTGTCTCTTCTTTGAACAAATCTACACCTGGTTGTTGCAGGCTTTGAATTAATTTCAAGAGTTCCAAAACAATTGTGACAGTTGTTGCCCGTTTATTCACTGCTTTTGTGGAGAAATGGACTCTGAATTCTCTACTTTGCCATTTTTGCTGCTGTCACTCAATTTGGTGATTTTTGAGAAGTGAGTAATAATGTATACCTTTCACCACAATCGTGATAAACATTTTACAACTCCCAAAACATCTCTGGTTCTCTTGTGCAATATATCACTTTTCTCATCCTCAGGCCTCTGGGAGCCATTGATCAAACTGTATTTTAACACTTCTTTACTTTACAGATTTTGATATAAATGGGATCATTGAGTGTGTAGATTTTGTGTCAGACATTTATTTCAAAATCAAATATTCCAAATTTAACAAGTGAATTAATCTTGAGTGTCAACCGATTAAAAATAGTGTGAGTTCCCTCCAGAAGTTTTAAAAGTGGTGAAAAAGAGTCACTATCAATATTTCATTCCAGCTCATTCTAAAATAATCTCAATACTCTCATAAAGTATACAGTCACTAGAAGAGCATAAATGGTAACTATTAAAGAATTTGAAGAAAGAGCAAACATCAGAGTTTGGAAAATAGTGCCCAGGAGAATTGTGTAAAGGTCATAGAATATGAATAAATATTAATGCACTTATCATGCAAAATTGGAAAAAATGTGCTGTTACAACTGAAATATTATTCAAATACAAGCATTGTAATTAAGGTTTTTCTTTTCCCATGGCAGTGGTAGAGCAGTGCAAGTTTATTGTCAGCCTTTAGCCAGTTCATAATTCAAATGTAAGTCTTGTTGCAACCATGCTAAAAGACTAAATGAATAGCTAATCCTTCAAATGCATGGTATTCGATTTGCTAAACATTCATATGTCTGCCCAGTATGTTCAAGAGTGCTGTAGAATTAATTATGTTTTAATTCTTAGAATCTAACTGAAGACATTGTTGGTTCATCTCCTCTTAGCAAAACTAGACATTTTTGGATGATCTAGAAATAGCTGACATCTTAGCATCTGCATTTGATTCAAACTGTTCTTTCTCATCTTCAGAAATCCATCACATGGTCCTAATTCACCAAAATAGTTTTTTTTTTTTTAGAAAAGATTTATTTTATTTATTTGAAAGACAAAGTTAGAGAGAGGTTGAGACAGAGAGAGAGGTCTTTCATCCTCTGGTTCACTCCCCAGATAACCGCAATGGCTGGAGCTGCATTGATCCGAAGCCAGGAGCCAGGAGCTTCTTCCGGGTTTTCCACGTGGGTGCAGGGGCCCAAGGATTTGGGCCATCTTCCACTGCTTTCCCAGGCCATAGCAGAGAGCTGGATCAGAAGAAGAGCATCTGGGACTAGAAGCAGCGACCATTTGGGATGCCAAGGCTTTAACTTGCTGTGAAACAGCGCTATCCCTGGCCAAAATAGTTTTTTTTTTTTTGGTGGGGGGGGCTATTTTGCATTTGAGACCTGGGATCAATGTGGACCCAAGATAGCTACTCAATTTAGTAGCAACAACATTAATATTTGCTTGCTTCAAACTACAACATTATGTCAATATTAGCAACTTGATTCAGGTCCACATGTCATGCAAGGGGTGATCGTCTCAGTTTTGTCTTCCAAAGAGTCACCGAAAATGAGCTTGGATTCAGAAGTCAGATCCTAATGTTAATGTTTTCTCTAACTTGCTTTGCATTTTAATTCTCATAAGTAGCAAAAATACATATTAAAAGAAATAAATTTGGATTATAAAGAAAAATAAGAAAATGAACCTGTAAACTCATAGTCTTTTTCAGTGAAATAACATAATCTTATAAGAGTGGTGTAATTAACCTTGATTTTCTTTACTGATTAACAAAGTCAAGAATAAATCAGAATTTTAGAAAGATCATTAGCTGATTGGATTAAATAATTTCTGAAATTTTTGTAGATAAATAAACAGAATAATCATAAAATCATTCTATGAAGTGCTTCTTAAAAGTTGTAAGTTTGGAAGTAAAATGCCAAAGCCAAATTAGGCCATAGATTAAAGAACATTAACAAGTATGCATTAAAATTCATATCAAAATATCTTCATATGTAAAAAGTGAATCATAAAATATAATAAGGGATACTTATACAAATGATTTATTCAACAATAAAAAAGGAAACAGTAATAGGCCGGAGCAAATGAGTTAAAGAGTTTGACAGCAATAGTAAATGAGGTTCATTTTCCTTACACTTACTCTAGGTATGAAAATCTTCACCTCTTCAGGGTAGAAATAATGTTTAGCTGTCTTTATAAACACAGAAGTACATATTTACTATTAATTATTACTATTATTATTATGGTCATTTGAAAATGGGAAAATTACTATGATGAGAATATCTTGAACTGAAAACATAAGAAAATATGTTTTAGAGGTGCTCACATAGCATACTGATTCTAAAGCAAGCATCCAAGAACTTCGAATGACTATAGCCTCTGATAAGAAACTTCATTGCCACACTGTGGTGTCTACTGTCCTGATTATTAGTTTCTTTTGACTGAATATGTTTTTATTTTGAATTGAGTATGTTTCCCTCAGTTCTTTTTCTGTTTAACTTTTGTTCATTCTTCAAGCCTTAGTTCAACTTTCACCTTTTCTGGGAAATCATTCTTTATTCTTCAGGTTCAGTGAACTACCTTTCTTCCATACTCTTATATCTGTTTTTGTCTCTCTCTTCTCAAGACCTTATAAATGCTTTAAGAAAAGTAATGGCATACTGTTCTTTTTTACTTTTATTTTTATTTTTATTTTTTGTATATCTTCTAGTCCTTGGACCATAAGAAAACACTCATTGAAAGAATTAAAAAGTTATGTTTAAAAAAGAAATTATATCATTATTCTTATATTCTTGATAACATATGAGTAGTATTGCCTCCTGTAAAATGTCATTCTTCATTCATGAATGGGACCTGTGATATTATTTTGAGGTTTATATCATTTCGAGAAATGTCCTGAATTTCCAGTTTGTAAGGTGTTAGGTAGAGTGGAGTATATTTAGTATTATTATCTTTTCATTGATAACACCAGAAAATGACAGAATATGAAACAGAAATGTACTTTTGATTTTCAAATAAAGATATTGAAATTTTGAAACATAAATCAGAACAAGGACTCCAAAAACAATTAAAATTGAATATTTTGAAAGCATGAAGACAGATCACACTCAAAAAGTACATTACAGTCATTCAGTGTGATGGGTAAAACCAGGAATCTCATGAGACAAGAAAAGTGACTATATGAGCTAATGGGCAACCCTGGATTAGGTTCGTTCCTGAGAAGAAATTAAGAATTACATAGATAGGCATATTCACAGGAAACTCTTTGTCAATGAGACCAAGCAGTCTAACTGATAGCAACTTTTGAGGTAGAGTAAAATAAAAGTTTTAAAAAAAATCCATGGTTCTCTGCTATGTGGTCCTGGCATTGTCTGACAAAATTCTGGTAAATATACCTAGTGAGGAAGAAATTATATCCCTCAATGATTTATAGTAATGACAAAAGAATAACATTTATAGAAAGAGAGTATTCACATGCTTCCACATAAACCCAAATACAAGAATGGAAAAGCAATGACAAACAAAAATTTAAAATAAAGATTCCTTGCCACAATACATAACAAACTGTGATCAAACATTTTCCTAGGTATTTGAAAACTTGAAAGAGAAAGTATAACCACAAAGCATGAAGAAGAAATAGACTTAAAAGCTCAGGAAATAAATGGCAGTTAGCATGACATAATTAATTCATTAGCAGAGATCAAAAAATAAAAATAAGAAAAGATAAAAAGTAATATAGAACCCACTTGCCTTCATATACATAGTCAACAGCCACACTTTCAATATGTAATGGGAGGCAAGTCTTACAATTTTAGTGATGGCAACATTTGTGAAATAGGACAATGTAAATAGAACTCTTCATCATCTTTCAAAAAAAGTGATCTGTCAAATGTTGCTATGGCACACAGAGGAATACTCAAACAAATAGAAAGTCTCATTTTTTTATATTCACCATCATTCATCATAATCGCATTACCATATCCTACCTATGTTAATGTATAATGTTACTGTGATCATTAAAAAATGCAAGAGGCAGGAATTGTGGCTCAGCACATTAAGCTGCCACATGGGGTTGCCTGGATCCCATATTGGAGTGCCAATTTGAGTTCCATTTTTCTGCTTCCAACCCAGTTTCCTGGAAAAGCATTCCTGGAGTCAGTAGATTATGGCTCAAGTGCCCAGGCCCCTACTACTCAATTCAAGACCTGGAGAGTTCCTGACTCCTGGCTTGAACCTGGCCCAGCCTTAATAGTTACAGAGTGAGCCAGGAGATGGAATATTGTGTGCTTTCTCTCTCTCTCTCTCTCTCTCTTTCTCCTCACTCTGCCCTTCCAAGTAGATGAAAATAAATAAGCATTAAAATGTATTTTTAAAAACCAGATAAGCAAAAGTCTTATATTCATACAGAAAACTTGAACAATAAAAACCAAAACATTGCAAGATCATGAGACATGACTTGTATTACTAGATATAAAAATGTAGTATTAAATGGTAACAATTGGCCGGCGCTGTGGCTCACTTGGCTAATCCTCTGCCTGTGGTGCTGGCACCCTGGGTTCTAGTCCCGATTGGGGCGCCGGATTCTGTCCCGGTTGCTCCTCTTCCAGTCCAGCTCTATGCTGTGGCCTGGGAAGGCAGTGGAGGATGGCCCAAGTGCTTGGGCCCTGCACCCGCATGGGAGACCAGGAGAAAGCACCTGGCTCCTGGCTTCAGATAGGCGCAGCACGCAGGCCGTGGTGGCCATTTGAGGGCTGAACCAACAGAAAAAGAAAGACCTTTCTCTCTGTCTCTCTCTCTCTCTCACTGTTGAACTCTGCCTGTCAAAAAAAAAAAAAAAAAATGGTAACAATTATAGAGTTTTGTACTCGCACAGAAATATACAAATCAATGGAATAGAGTTATATGGAAATACACCAATGGGTCCATCAATTAAAAATTCTGGTATAACTAATATTTCCAAAGAGTAGAGTAATATTACTTAAATAATACTATGAAGGCAGCAAAACAGAAATGTTTGGTAAACCAGAGAAAGAAAAAGCTAAGTCTTAACTCTACTTTTTACTTAGTAATGAATTCCACATGGATCAATGATAGAAACGTAAAAAATACAAATGCAATTGTAAAATATTAAAACAAAATAGAATTTCCTTTTTTAATTCCAGGAAATCTATGACTTTTGTTAAGTGTGGAATAAATCCCTGAACTCACTAAAACAAATAATTGATTTGGTAAATTACATATAAATAATTCCTTCATAATTTAAAATAAATAATTCAAAAAACAAATGCCAATTTGTAAAAGAACTACAATTTACATAATATCAAAGGGTAGCCTTTTTACCTGGAAATTGTTCCTAAAAAATCTGCAAGTGAAAGTCTGACAACGTAAGTGGAAAAAATGAAGAGGATGCACACACTGCAGTGGAAGATAGCCCAAGTACTTGGGAACCCCATTATTCCTGTGGGAGACCTTGATGGAGATCCAGGCTCCTAGCTTCAGCCTGTCCCAGCCCTGACTACTGTGGGCACTCCAGGAGTGAACCAATGAATCAAGGTATAGAAGACCCCTCTCTCTCACCTCTCTCTCTCTCTCCTCTCTCTTTCTCTCACACACATTTCTCCTTGCCTCCCCCATCTCCATCTCTCTCTGTTAACACTGCCGTTAAAAAAAGCAAAAAATAAATTTTAAAAAAGGGTGAAATGCTTAGCTTAGCCTAAGCAAAAATTCAGACTAAAACTATAATGAAATGCCGTTTTCACTTGTGAGTGTGGCAAAGATCCAGGGGTAAATTGGCACAATCCGTAGACTGTACTCTGTTGACAAGGGAATGGGGGAAACACACATTGCTGGTGGGAATTAAAGTTAACATAACCCCTGGTTATGTGCTGATAATGCACAATCTGGCAATAAATATTAAAAATAGAGATGTTTTTAAACTCAGGATCCCATTCTTAAAAATTGATCTAACTGAAAAATTTGTAAATGTGTAACTTGACTTGTAGGACATCATTTGTGGCAAATGATTTGCTATAAATTTATTATATAATTGAAGATTGGTCAAATAAATTTGTTACACTCATGCATGGCAAAATAATAAAATAATAAAATTCTTTACAAAAGAATGAAGCAGTGCTTTATAAATTGATATAAAAGAACTGCAAAAGCAAGTGAAAAAATCCCAAAATATTAGTTGTATTTGGTAAGCTGAAATTTATGTTTGTGGACAAAATGCTATATTTACTCATATGCATAGAATAATCTAAAACTTAGAGCAAGGGTCACTTCTAAAGAGAAAGACTTGAAGACTCATTTGGTGGCACAAAATAACTTCCTTTAACAGAATATTTTTATTGTGAATTTTTGCATCATGCAAATGTTATGTTTATTTACTGTGGCATTGCAAATTGGAAGACAGCATACACTGGAAGGTTGGAGTCAGTTCACAATCTGGACTCTGCAGCTCTGGCTGGCAAAGTGCTTAATTCCATGACTTAATTTCATTATCATTAAAATGTGATTAATAATACCACCTACTCCATAGGGTGTTATGAGGACTAAAATACTTACTGTACACAAGAAATTAGAAAAGAGCTTTATTAACTTTATTGGTAGAATAAAACAAACCCACACATACACAGACTTATCATTCAAGATTGAATGTTTTCAGAGTTCTGGGACAGTTCAGAAAAAGAAGTCATAGCCAAGTTATATTCAAAACAAAGTTGTGTGTCCAGGAGACCAGTCACTAATCTTCTGAGATAGGGAAGTAAGACTTGCCAATTTTGTCTTGCAGTTGCTTTTTTTTTCTTTTTCTTTTTTTTTTTCTTTTTTTTTCTTTTTTTTTTTTTTTTGACAGGCAGAGTGGACAGTGTGAGAGAGAGACAGAAAGAAAGGTCTTCCTTTTGCCGTTGGTTCACCCTCCAATGGCCGCTGCCGCGGCCGGCGCACCACGCTGATCCGATGCCAGGAGCCAGGTACTTCTCCTGGTCTCCCATGGGGTGCAGGGCCCAAGCACTTGGGCCATCCTCCACTGCACTCCCTGGCCACAGCAGAGAGCTGGCCTGGAAGAGGGGCAACCGGGACAGAATCCGGCACCCCGACTGGGACTAGAACCCGGTGTGCCGGTGCCGCAAGGTGGAGGATTAGCCTAGTGAGCCACAGCGCCGGCCCACACTCTCTTTCTAACAAAAATACACATCCCAATTCCAAAAAGGGAATATTCTATTGCATTTTGGGAGAAAGAAATTATTAGCTGAGAAGACTATGAACATGTCAGTTCAGTTAGCTGTGGTGGTTAAAGTGCTCAAGTCAGGTAGAATTGCAAAGGATACACCATGAACAGGGTTACAGGAAAGGGACCCAGATTTTGGACTTCTAAAGGCCACAGGGGAAAATCCTAGTCAAAAAAGTCTCTGACAGTCTCTGTTTTCAGCAATTTCTCCACTGATCAAGTCACATCCTTGTTCCAGCTTTTGCTGAGGTTCTGCATGGAGAAAAAGTGAATTTTTCAAACTACCTAGATGTGTCTTATTGTGATACTTGGTTATGATTTTTGTGTCTTCTCTGAAGAAAGTATAAAATCAGATGCTAGTGAGGGTATAAAGTTCTCTAGATACAATTTCCCATCAATCAGATTAATACATTACCCAATTGGTCGTAGTGAGGTCATATTGAGAACTTCAATAAAAGTTTAGATGCCATCTCGATATTACAGGGATACCTATTGGGATGAAAAATACTTAGTACCGACAATGATCTTCTACTTAATGACTGTGTTATTCAGATCAGAAGCTGGTCTTCATCCATAGATAAGAATTCTAGAAAATAATAATGAAAAAGCAACAGCAAAATCTCTTCTGAATGCCTCAAACATATATAGGTCCAAGTGAGATTTGTTAGATAATTCTTGTGAGCCAGACAATCCACCAAAGTATCTTCTCACCCCACACTCCTTAACAGAAAACAGAATGCAGAAAACTAGATATAAATTCAGTTAGGCGGTCTTTCTTGGAGTTGATGCTTAGGCTGCTAGTAAAATTTTTTTTCACTGACTTTTTCAGCTATTTATTGAAAGGACTGACTCTCCAATACTTTTTTTTAATATTTTACCTTTTATATTCCAATCTTTCGCATATTTTACACACTAAAGGGCAGTGAGTGTTTTTTCCTTCCTTGTTTTTCTTTTAGTTCTTAGACCTCTCTTTTCACCACTTCTTAATAATTATTATTTTGGCTTTTTATAAAAGAAAAAAATGTTGGCAGTAGCCTCTTTGAGTTCCTTATCCAAAGTCAAAGTTGCCAATCACCTTTTGCCACAAATAATTTCCTTTTGTAAACATTGGAAGAGACAAATAGACACCTGTGACTGTGAGGAAATAGAATAGTTCCTAACACGGAAAAGAGCCAATCATATTTTCCCAGTGTACAATAACAAGAAAGCCAGTTTTTAAAAAAGATTTATTCATTTGTTCATTTAAAAGGCAGAGTTACAGAGAGGCAGAGTTAGACAGACAGATAGAAAGATGCCTTCCATCATTGGTTTACTCCCCAAATGGCTGCCAGGGCCGCACCAGATTGAAATCAGGAACCACAAACACCATTTGGTTCTCTAATGTGTATGGCAGGGGCCCAATCATTTGGGTTGTCTGTTGCAGCTTTTTTTGGTGCATTAGCAGGGAACTGGATTGGAAGTGGGGCAGCTGGTACTTGAACTAGCACTTTTATATGTGATGCTGGTGTTGCAAATGTGCCACAATCTCAGCTCTGAGAGAATAATTTTTCACCTTTTACTTTCTAAATATCTACATAGGCTAGCTCACCCTCCTTAAAGTGCAGTCTGGTTAGAGATCCAGCAAATATCTGAAGCATAAATTAAAACTCTTCAGTTTTTAATCAGCGGTGGTTTGTGTGTATGTTTAAATTTTGGGGGAGTGATCTTACAGATCTGTAAAGGGTTCTACAGGATTATCATAGAAATTGCTGTTTGCAGCTTCCTTAATCTGGAAAGAAGTGGTTATGAATCAGGATGTACCCCCGTCACTATCAATTTTTCTCAAGCTGGTCTGTGCCTGTTTATCCTTTCGCCATTTGTGATGACACGCAGTTCAGTCTATGTGGAAATGTCCCATCCGCCAGTAGAAAAAACTTAATAATTTATTTGCAGTCCATCTTCCTCTAGACAAGTGCATGCCATGTATTTGCTGAGCTGTGTAACTGGTTTTTAGAGCAGGCACATAGTCAGCTGCAAATGGTTCTTCTTGACATCATTCCATTTTTCATGGTATTGATATTTAGCCCTTGAATGCCTGTTCTGCATTTTCAAAACAAAACAGAAGTGAGAAATCAATTGTGTGATGTCTGGAAGAAATGTCATGACCTTGATTATACCTGTCTCTTTTGAAGGGGAAATTATAGATGTGAAATTCATCAGGATTAGATCCAACACATAACACATCTAATTTAGAAGGGCAGTTTCTGTTCTGTAAATGAGTTCTTAGAGTCATCAAGCCTAAATTGAGAGGAGACCCTTCAGTCAATCTGTGTTACGTGGTCAAAACTCTTTGCTTCCAAGCTAGGATACTACTGGTGGATTCTTATATCGGAGAAAGGGATGATGCATTAATAAAATAATCTAAATTAATCATACCTTGAAGAAAAGTTAAGAAAAATTATTGAAGCTTTAGAGGTTTCTTATTATCCTGATTTTTCCCCAATTTTACTCCAATTGCAAACAACTTGGAACTTACAAATATGATAGAATGAGGGACAACATAAACGAATGAGCACTTATCCATTGAATATTAATTTGGAAACTTCCCAGATAACCTTATGTTAAACTGTCTGTCTTCCCAAATCAATAACCTACAAAATTCTAAGAACATACAATGTCTGACTGTGGGAAATTCAATAGAGTTTCCAGAAAATAAAACCAGCAAAAAATTGAATGAATGTTCGGATTAGTATTACCCTGGTTTTATTCAAATTCATGGCTAGTGCTTATTTTCACTCTGAGGAATTATCTGGAAGAATAACATTGCATCTTTACTCCTACCTATTTTCTGCAGAGATTTCACACATTGGCTCAATTTAATCTCATGCCATAGTGAGAATCATGAAGTTTCTCATCATTCCATAATAGCTAGAGTTCTTAAAAGCACTCGGCTGATGTTGTCTACATTGAAAATTAATTTGTATATTTTTAAAGTCAGTTTTAGGAAATCACAGAATTACATTTGCATATACGGAATTGTCTTAAATGGATCATCTTGAAGTGCTATTTTCATGTCCTTTTTATTTATTTTTTATTTAGTAAATATAAATTTTCAAAGTACAGTTAATGGATTACAACGGCTCCCCCCCATAATTTCCCTCTCAGTCACATCCCTCCCATCTCCCGCTCCCTCTCTCATTCCATTCACATCAAAATTCATTTTCAATTATCTTTATATACAGAAGATCGATTCAGTATATATTAAGTAAAGATTTCATGAGTTTGCACCCCCACAGAAACACAAAGTGTAAAATACTGTTTCAGTACTAGTTATAGCAGTACTTCACATTGGACAACACACTAAGGACAGATCCCACATGAGAAGTAAGTACACAGTGACTCCAGTTGTTGACTTAACAATTTGACACTCTTGTTTACGGCATCAGTAATCTCCCTGGAGTCTAGTCATGAGTTGCCAAGGCTATGGAAGCCTTTTAAGTTCGCTGACTTCAATCTTATCCCGACAGGGTCATAGTCAAAGTGAAAGTTCTCTCCTCCCTTCAGAGAAAGGTACCTCCTTCTTTGATGGTCCTGTTCTTTCCACTGGGATCTCACTTGCAGAGATCTTCCATTTAGGTCTTTTTTTTTTTTTTTTCCCAGGGTGTCTTGGCTTTCCATGCCTAAAATACTCTCATGGGCTCTTCAGCCATATCCAAATGCCTTAAGGGCTGATTCTGAGGCCAGAGTGCTATTTAGGACATCTGCAATTCTATGAGTCTACTGTGTATCCTGCTTCCCATGATGGATCATTCTCTCCCTTTTTGATTCTATTAGCTAGTATTAGTAGACACTAGACTTGTTTGTGTGATCCGTTTGACTCTTAGACCTATCAGTGTGATCAATTGTGAACTGAAATCAATCACTTGGACTAGTGAGGTGGCATTGGTACATGCCACCTTGATGGGATTGTATTGGGATTCCCTGGCATGATTCTAACTCCACCATTTGGGGCAAGTCAGCTTGAGCATGTCCCAAATTGTACATCTCCTCCCTCTCTAAACCCACTCTTATATTTAACAGGGATCACTTTTCAGTTAAAATTTAAACACCTAAGAATAATTGTGTGTTAATCACAGAGTTCAACCAATAGTACTAGAACAAAACAAAGAGAAAATACTAAAATGGATAAAGTATTACATTGTACACCAACAGTCAGGACAAGAGCTGATCAAGTCACTGTTTCTCATAGTGTCCATTTCACTTCAACAGGTTTCCCCTTTGGTGCTCAGTTAGTCATCGCCGATCAGGGAGAACATTTGATATTTGTCCCTTTGGGACTGGCTTAATTCACTCAGCATAATTTTCATGTCCTTTAGAGAAAGAAATTCCTCAGAGGCTGGCACTGTGGCATTAGTGGGCTAAGCCGCTTCCTGTAGAACTGGCATCCCATATGGGTGCTGGTTCAATTCCTGGATGCCCCTCTTCCAATTCAGTTCTCTGCTTTGACCTGAGAAAGCAGTGAAAGATGGCAGAAGCCCATCCATGTAGGAGACCCTTAAGAAGTTCCTGGCTCCTGGTTTCAGACTGTCCCAGCTCCAGCTGTTGTGGCCATTTGGAGAATGAAACAGCAGATGGAAGACATTTGTCTCCCTCTCTCTAGTTGTAACTACAACTCAAATAAATAAATAATTTAAAAAAAAATAAAAATTACTCAGGTAAGGCTTGACTCATGTCTCCTGCCATAAGGCATGTAACTGATGCCAATATTCCAACATGAGTGAATTTCCTTGTAATATTTGGCCCCATATATTTATATTCTGTACAACATTTTTTGGTTAATATGTTAAAAAATAAGACAGTTTTATCATTCTGGAAGGAAAAGCCCTTCTAGTGCCAGTGAACACTACCTGTTTGAACAGCTGAAATCCTATTCAAAAGCAGGTTTCTCTTCCTTGTCTGGATCATTTGATGGAAGACCTGCAGAGCCCATTTAGAGCATGTAAAGCTATCCTACACATTTTGGACTGTACCTGGTGAGGTGTGTGGGAAGGAGCTATTGTAATTCAACTGAGAGCAACAGGTGTTATAAGAGTGTAGGCAAAGCAGCTGGCACGTGGCATGGCAGGTGAAGCTACTGCTTGTAATGCCAACATCCCATATCAGAGTTCTGGTTTCAGATCCTGCTCTGCTACTTATCCAACTGTCTACTCAAATACCTGGGTAAGCAACAGAGATGGAGTTCCTGGCTCCTTGACTCAGCCTGACTCAACACCAGCCATTGTGGCCATTTGGAGAGTGACCCAGCAGATAGAAGATCTCTGTCTTTCCCTCTTTCTGTGAATCTGCCTTTCAAATAAATAAAATAAACTTTTTTAAAAAGGGAGACAGTGTGTGCAAGAAGAGTGCATATTACAAAAGCACACATTCATCTGATAAAAACTATTAGTCAAGACCTCATTGACCTTAAGGAGTAGTGTGGATGGTACAGAAAATACTACAAATCAGATGTGAAAACAAGAAAGTACACAAGAAAATCAGAATGAAAAGTTCCAAGAGAGAAGACAAATACAAAATACTGTGGAAATACAAGTAGACCGTTCTAGTTTGGAAAATAAAAAATTATACTTACATAATCTCCCTTCTCCCAAAAGGAAGTGTCAACACTGTGCAGGGCCTGAGCTTTAATCCCATCTACATATAACGCAGTGGACTGCCACTTCCAGGCATCCTGGGATGCTGTTACTCCTGGAACATGGCAGCATGAGCTTCCTGTTTAGCTCCTTTGGCCCCCATCAAGGTCCCCCTGAGGTGACAAGTAGACATTGCATACACAGTGGGTTTACATCCCAGGTGAGGAATCCAGAGCTAACAAACCCAAGACTTTCATCAGGCAAACTTTCCCAACCTTTCCGCAGGGGAACATGTGCTTATTGCACTGGACAGCAAACCAATTTGCCCTCTGCTTCAGGGGAGGCATATTATTCAAGAATAGATCAATATAGAAACTTCTGCTTCTTAATAACGTGAAGTCTTCTAGCTTTGTTACTACCATCTTCTCTCAGTTACCTTAACATCTTGCTTAGTTCCTGCATTGTCTCCCATGTAGGCAAAATCAGCAAAAATGCATAAAATAAAACCATTAACCTTAGAGAGTCTTCATTCTTTCTGCTTTCACTGACATTTTAGCTAAACTTACTTCTTCCAGTTTCTTTGTACAACCTCTTGTTTCCCATACACTATGGAAATATATGGTGGATTTTTCATTTCAAAGTAGTTAAGTCTCACATGCTTTCTAACAGCATATTCAGTAGTACTTCACCTGTATTATTGTAAGAACTTTTTTTCAGATAATATGTCAATGGTAGAAAAAAGTGTATTTGTTTTTAAAATACTCACTGATGCATCTATGCTACATAGAAATGAGAAAAGTCATCCTTTTCTTGAATTGTGCATTTTAACAGTGGTATGATTGAATCAATTCAAACTTAAAGAAATTTAATTACTGCATAGTGATGACATCTTAATATAGTCTACTTGAAGCACACAGAATGGATAGATGGATGAACAAGTGTTTCACATCCTTATTTTGTGGCACACTCTGTTAGCAATAAGAGTATTGTGAACCAGGTCAATGATTAGACTCAATAGGTACATCAATAAAAAGCGTTTAGTAACTTTTCCCTGTTGAGTGATGCTCTCTGTGGCTTCATACAGTCTGTGGTGGTTAGAAGGGTAGACATCTACTTCACACAAGTGCATTATAGCAATCAGAAGAAAAAAATCACAAAGAAATTAGTCCTCAATCTAGCTTTGAAAGAAGCACTACATGATTATCAGTCATGAAAACATGATGAGAGAAGTTTCCTTTAAAAAAAAATGTGTGGGATGCATACATCATTGATTTCTTGACTAGGAGGAAAAAACTTGATATCTTAGATCCATTAGGTCTGGCATTTCCTTCATCACTATTACAGATTCAGTTTGCTTTCAGTTTTAGTATTGTGCAGAAAATTCTGGGGTTAATTATTAGATCATTCTTATTTACATCAAAGATCTTTTGTTATCTCTAGGATTTTAGAATGAAAGACACTCATTTAGAAAAATAAGTAACATGGATTAAAATTAATAAAATAATTTTTACAAATCTCTTTTATGTATTGTATTAATTTAAAAATGTGTTCTTTGGGTGAATAAATTTATTGAAATTTAAAATACTGGACAGTGAGAGCTGCTCAGATCCTTGACTTTGCTTCAAGAAGAAATTTAGGAGCAAGAAGACAATAATGACTAGTAGAGCAGCAAGCATTTTCTTGAGAAAGAATAGATATATACTCCACAGTGGGTCCTACAAAAGGAGAGTGCCCCATCTCTGAACTGAATTTAACATTATATGGATTATTTCATAAAAGGAGAGGTACATTTTAGTAAGGGACTATAGTGTTCATAGTTCTTCTGGGAAATAGGTAGAAATTTCACAGAATCCAGATAGCACTCTTTTTAACTCTTTATGTGTCCCAATGTGTTCTGTCATGGCATCTGGTGGGTGTGTCACCTAGCAGGCTAATGTATTAAAATGAGCCTAAAATGAGCTATTGGTCATATTTGGTCTCCTAAACTGGTATGAGCCTGGTTTATCTTCAGATAAACTGGTATGAATCTGTTTATCATCAGAAAAAGAGGACTTGAATCCATACCCTATGGTTATTGAGATAATAGGAACTCAGAGAATTGCCTCCTCAGATAATTCCATCCCTTAATTTTAAATGGTTTGATGAGGGGTGATAGTCTGTCTTCTGTTAACTTCTTCAATGTTGTGTATGGATTTGTCTCCACAGCCTACCCAGGGCATGGAATTCTCTGGATAACCCCATCTAGGGGGCCCCAGCAGTGGAGCAGTTGAATTAGGACTTGAGTCCAGTCCAGTTGCCAGCAGTTGGAAGCCTTGAATGACCATCAACTTGAAGTGGAATTGTCCCATTCTATAGTAGACATACTTAACAAGTAGATTTAACTGACATGGGTCAAAAAACAACAAGATGATAGCCATTAGCAATCTTGAGAGGTAGAAACCAGATGGTTTAGAAGGGCTTCTTTTACTGCAGGCCAGATGAAGTTGGCTGCTGGTGCTCCATGTCCAAAGAATCTAAAGCTATTTACCTTGGCTATAAATCTTCTTAATATTTGATTCCATTGTGCCTAAATTGTTAATGTAAGGACAGCAGATTTTGCTTGTTACAGCACATATTCCACATTGTTTAGCCATTAAATTGTGAAAGGCAAGACTGTTGTCAAGAACCACTCCTTCCAGGGAGCCAAAAGTGTCTGTAGATGATCCAGAGCATCATCTGTGATTTGTACCAGATTCTGCATGGTCAGAGTGTGGTTTTGATAGTTGCTTTGTGGTAAGCAAAGTCTCCAAAGGAGCAGCTAATACAGTGGCTGACACTATGCCTCCCAAGATCAGTCCAGTGGCCCATTTCTTTCTAGTTAGACTTGATATTTCATAGACAGAGATTCTGTTTGTAGCCAAACTTCCTGTTGAGCATTCACGCATGTATAATCAATTGTCAATTCATTGGCCAGGAAATCCTACAAAAGGGTGAGCTTAATGTGAGCCACTAAGATCAGACTGGTAGTGTCTGCAGATTATGCAGTATTCAGTTACTGCACAGAGGCTTAAGGGCAAGGAAAAGTTTTCAGGTCTCAATTTTTAGTTTCAAGGTAAAAATTATTAAATCTTCAATGCAGAGAGAGTGTCTCCCATTCTGTAGACTTCTGGTAATTTCTGCCATCAGTTGGGCCTAAGTAAGTCTTCATAAACCAGATATCAGTGGGAAAATCAAGGGGTTAATTCACATTAACAGATATCACATGATTATCTCCTTTGGCGTACAGTGGACTAATGAGTGTAGTTTGAGGAGAATTGAGAAGGATTTGGCTTAAGTGTGATTATTTAAGAAAACTGTTTCAACAATTGTATCTTGTGGGCTTATTGTGAGTCTGGGAATGTTAGTGGTAAATCTTGCAATTAGTCAACTTTTCCTCTGTAGTTATGATTAATCACGCTGTTGGTATTTCATTCTTTTCTGCAGGAGGTAATGAGAACCTCCAGAATAGTGATAACATTGTTATGTAACCATAGCAAGATATTTTATGTCTTAATTTTAAAATTTTTAAGGGTCTCGGTTGGAGCACAGGTTAAGGCAAACATTAGGAAAATAATTATAGCAATAAGAAAAATGAGGACCTATTATTGAAGCCCAATTGTGCCAAGCTTGAAGAAAAAACTGAGTTGACTCAGAGAGTATGTTGCTCCTATATTCTTGCAATTCTTGTTGTACCTAGCTTAGGTTGATAATATGGCTTTCTGGCTAGTGTCTGAATCACAGAGCAAGTCAGTAGTCAGTAAAGGTCTTCCATGTAGCATTCAGAAAGGGCTGAGTTTAAGAGTGTTTTTGTGAGCTGTTCTTATTCTCAAGTAGGCAATAGATAATAAACTAAACTTGTTAACAGAAGTTTGTTGGCATAATTGTTCTAGAGTCAACTTTAAGTTCTGATCTGCATTTTCTACTTTTTTCTGAAAATCTGGTCTCCAGAAAATATGTAGCTTACAAATAGTGTTAAGGCTTAGATATTTGTTCAATTAGCAGTGAAGGAAAGGCCATTGTCCTACTGGAGGATTCATGGTAACTCAAAGCATGGGTTAATATTTCTTAATAATAATTTTGGCCCCTTCTGTTGCCTTTTTTATTCAAGTTTACAAGGCTTCTACCTGTGCAGTGATGCTACCTATGACTGTCAAGAGATACTTAAAGCCTCCAGCAGGGGGCATTTGAATCTACTTGTCAATCTTCCCCTGGTTAGGTACCCAGATGTTGTATGGGTTGGCTGAGAGGGGAAGAAATTGGGTGATGATATGGCTTGTTTGGAAGCATAGTTCCCAAGCCTTTAGTATCTCTTTCACAACCATGTCCTCCAATCAGTTAGGTCGCTAGTGTAATCATGGGATCTTTTCCCAAGTTGAGGACACTAAGTAAGTACTTAATAGCTTTCTATTGCTCTGTCTAGGAAAGAAAGGTCTTGTATTTGTATTTTAACCATACCCTAGCATATCCTTGCTTTGATCCAAAATCCAAGAATCCATATTTGCAGTCCCTTTTCATTTGCCTATGACTGCTGAGGGGTATTGGGAACATTTTCAAAGATTTATTTTATGTATTTAAAGGCAGAGTAACAGAGAGAGAGAGAGGAGGAGAGAGAGAGGGAAGGGGGGAGGAGGAGAAAGAAAGAGAGAATGGCCAAGGCTGGGCCAGACAAAAGCCAGGGATCTGGATGCCATCTCCATCTCCCACATGGGTAACAAGGGCCCAACCACTTGGGTCATCTTCTCAGGAGCATTAATAGGAAGTTGAATCAGAATTGGAGTAGCTAAGATCCGAAGTGGAGCTCATGTAGGAAGCAGACATCATAGGTGGTAGCTTAACCTACTGTGCCACAACACCACGCCAAGTATTGGGGACTTGAAGCTAAGTATCGCAAGGCATGGATCAAAGTTGTCTGATTCTCTAAAACTATTAAAGGTGCCATCTTTGTAGCTCTGTCATCCAAGTTATTTCCTTTAATGATCTGAGTATCCACTTTTTGATATCTCTGACAGTGAATTAACATAATGTCCATGGGCATAAATACTTCTTACAGCAATTTCAATACCTCCTCGTGATATTTAATTGGGAAACTACACTAAGTAAGCCTCTTTCTTGGCTACATGGATACTTAAGATTAAAAAGCATATTTGGAGTCTGTATCTGTATTTAGTGTCAAACCCTTCTTCAGTAGCAGGGCACAAATGAAAGCACTGAGCTTAGCCTTGGGCAGAGATATTGGGTTGCAGGGCTTTTGCCTCTATAAATTTCTGTAAGCTAACCTCTGCACATCCTATTCTAGTTCCTTCATACGTGTAACTGTCCCATCAGTAAAGCATTCAGCATCAAGATTAAGTAGTGTCTCATGCTTTAGTCAACTGAAGTATGTGTATTCCATAGTTTCTACACAAGAGGGAATTAAATCTCTATCATCTGACTCCCTAATATTTTAAGAATTTATATCCTGTTTTTCTAAAGATTTATTTATTTATTTATTTGAAGGTCAGAGTTACACAGATAGAGGAGAGGCAGAGAGAGAGAGAGAGAGAGAGAGAGAGAGAGAGAGTCATCTTCCATCTGCTGGTTCACTCCCCAATGGCCACAACAGCCGGAGCTGAGCCACCCCAAAGCCAGGAGCCAGGAACTTCTTCCTGGTCTCCCATGCAGGTGCAGGGGCCATTTTCTACCACTTTCCCAGGCCATAGCAGAGAGCTGGAAGTGGAGCAGCTGAGACCCGAACTGGTGCCCATATGGGATGCCGGCACTGCAGGCGGTGGCTTTACCAGCTACACCACAGCGCTGGCCCCAAGAGTTTATATGCTGTTAATAATAAATGACCTTTAGCCTCAAGAGCCCCTGTTATTGATCAGGAGTAAGTACGTCAAGAGGTTGACCTAGAGTTAACTTAAATGACCCTTCAACTGCTATGGCTATAGCTTCTACAGCCCTGAGGCTCCCTGGACATCCTGCTGCCACAGGGTCCTGTTTTTACAGAAGTAATGACACCAAGTGCTTTTTTCCTCTTGCCTCCATGTACAGAGGGAATGAATTTTTAAGTGGGGAGACCTAGGGCATGGGGCTGTTTCTAGATTTTCCTTAAGTTCTTGGAATCGTCTGATACAATCCCCAGTCCATTCTAGGGGTTTCTGATTTGGTTCATTAAAGGCCTCATATAAGAGCTTTGCTATGAGCCCAAATCTAGGAATGCAGGTTTGACAAAATCTTGCCATTCAAAGTATTATTCCGAGTCATCTTTTAGTATGGAGTGGTAGAATAAAGATAATTGCCTACTTGCATCAATTGTCAAGGCCTGAAAGACTTTATCCCTTGGGTAGAGATTTGACCTTTAGCAGGGGAAATTCTATGTCCCCATTGTCCCAGGAAATTTAAAACCTTTATAGAATAAGGGCTACTGATAAGGAGGTAATCTATATATTGCAAGAGGGTTCCCTCCTCCAAATGTAACTGCCTTAATGTTTTAGCCAGGACATTTCCAAACAAATATCTCATAATCCTTGAGAGAAGACTATCCAAATATATTGTTGGATGATTTGTATGTCAGGATCAGTCTATTTAAAGACAAATAAATATTGGGATTCTGGATGCAGTAGCAAATAAATGGATGCATCATTTAAAACTAGAACTGCAACCCTTTTGACAGTCTCAGCTCACTGGGTAAAGGTAATGTTAGAATTAGGAACTACCAGATTAAGGGATAAGAGCCTCTTAACATTTTTAGATTATGTAGGAAGACAATAGTGGAAATTCAAGTAGAAGAATTCATGTAAGTCAGGATGGCCAAAAACACATAGCCAACAACATAACAGAGAGGAAAAAGAGAAAAGAAGAAAACAAAAAGGCAGAAATACATGTTTTGTCATTGGCCATGCAACTTGGGCTTGTGCCCTACTAGTTCCAAAAAGACTGCTGTCAGGCAACTTCTAACACCACTCGAATCTGGACAGCATAGAGTATGAATTCTCACCACCTCAAGATCTAGGGGAGTCATAGTTGTAGTCAGAAAGAAGACTATGGCTAATAAGAAAATCATTGACAAACCTGGACTAATCAGTTGTCCCAGAGTATCCGTCTAGAGTATTATTCCCCATCTTCAAAGTCCCAGAGTGGTGCCCTTACATGATATATGATGCCCAAAGTAAGATATTTAGGTCCCTTTTTGAAAAAAAAGAGAAAGAGGGGAGGGAGACAGCACTGTTGTGCAGTAGGTAAGCCTCTGTTTGCAGCACCAGCATCCCATATGGGCACCTGTTCATGTTCTAGCTGCTCCTCTTCTAATCCAACTCTCTTCTGTGGCCTGTGAGAGTAGTGGAAGATGGCCTAAGTGCCTGGGCCTCTATACCCACATGGGAGACCCTGAAGAAGCTCCTGGCTCATGGTGGATCAAAGACCTACATATGAAATTGCCAGAAGAAAACAGGAGAAATACTTCAAGACATTGGTGTAGGCAATGACTTTTTGAAGTAAGACCTCAAAAGCACAAACTAGGAAAATAGGATATAAAAAAACTCAGAAGCTTCTTCACAACAAGGGAAACAACTAAGGGAATAAACATCTGATATAATTGGTTAAAATATTTTCCAGCTGTTACGTGACACAGGGTTAACATCTAGAATATATAAGGCAATCCAAAAACTCAAAACCAAAAAGTAACTATGCAATTAAGAAATGCAGAAAAAAAATCTCAAAAGAAGAATGCAAATGGCCAAAAAAAAAAACAAAATGCTTAACATCACTAGCTATCTGGGAAATGAAAATCAAAACCACAATGAGATACCATCTTTCTCTTTGGCAGAAAGACTATTATAAAAAAAGTCACAATAATAGATGATAGAAATTATGTAGAGAAAGGAGAACTCATGTACTGTTGGTGAAACTGTCTATTTACAACTACCATAGAAAATAGTATGGAAATTTCTTAAAACAAACAAACAAACAAAAAACTACAAATAGATCTTCCAAGTGACCCAGCAATTCCACTACTAGAAATACATACAAAAGACATGAAATCATTACATCCAAGAGACACATGCTCCATCATATTTATTGCAGCACTGTTCACAGTAGCCCAGATATGGAATCAACCAAGGTATCTATCATCAGAAGAATGGATTAAGAAAATGTGTATATAATTGCCATGGAATATTAGCTACAAAAAGAATGAAATACTGACATTTGCAGAAAAACAGATTGAATTGGAGGACATTTTAAGTGAAAGAAGACAGACACAGAAAAGCAAACATACATGTTCTCCCTCTTATGTGGAACCTAAGAAAACTCTATCAGAACACAATATAGTGATTAATGGAGCATGAGAGTAGAGTAGGGAGAGACAAAGGGAGATTTGATATGGGCACCAAATCAGTTAGATAGAAGGAATACTTTCTTCATGTTATGCAACATAGTGAGGAGACTATAGTTCCCCCAAATTTGTATATATTGTATGAACAAAGAGAAAAGGAGCTACGTGCTTCCAATCATACAGTTATGTCAAACAAGGGAAAGCTGTTGATTATCCTATGATCAATTTAATGCAATGTATACATGCATTAAAATGTCACACTATATACCATAAAAACATATAATTATTGTTAATAGAATTTTAAAAAAAAAGAATAGTGTTAACTATTTCCAACATGGTATTTCTGTGTGTTTTTTTCTTACATTTCTGTATTAATAAAATAAAGTCCATGCATTTTCCCATCTTCATGTGTTTCCTTGAAGGTAGCTTGATTCAAAAAGTAAATTATTTATGTAGTTGACACAAATTATGGGCTCCTACCTGGTTCTGAGTTGTCTTTAAAAACTCAAGGAAATTCAAAAAATAGATTTCCTTTATTAATTGTATTACTGGACAAAACAAATATGCATATAATTTGTTCTAAGCCAAATTTATTAAAAATTTAATTATTCACGGTATCTATGAACTGTGAGGGTGTAATTGTCTTATTTTATGCATAAAAATCTTCAGATAGAACAAACCAGATAATCCACACTTTTGGAAATAATCCACTAACCAAAATATTTATTTGCAAAGCTAAGTAGAAGTAAGTTATTTTCTTATGCTATTAAGCCATGTGAAAAGAAATACATATAAGATTAATTACATATCAGTGCAAATGTTTATGACAAAATACTGGGATAAAAAGGAAAACAAAAGTTCCTACCTTTTTTTAAACTTTTATTTAATAAATATAAATTTCCAAAGCACAGCTTTTAGTTTACAGTGGCTTGTTCCCCACACCCCCATAAATTTCTAACTCTTCCATTTGGGGCAAGTCCAATTGAGCATATGCTGAACTGTACACCTCCTCCCTCTCTTATTCCCACTCTTATATTTAACAGGGATCACTTTTCAGTTACATTTAAACACTTAAGAATAATTGTGTATTAATTAAAATTTCAACCAATAGTATTAAGTAGGACAAAAAAATACTAAAAGGAATAAAGTAGTAAGTTGTTCCTTGACAGGACAAGGGATGATCAAGTCATTGTTTCTCATTTCACTTCAACAGGTTTCCTTTTAGGTGCTCAGTTAGTTGTCACTGATCAGGGAGAACATATGATATTTGTCCCTTTGGGACTGGCTTAATTCACTCAGCAAGATGTTTTCCAGATTCCTCCATTTTGTTGCAAATGACCAGATTTCATTGTTTTTTATGTGCTTTATAGTATTATATAGAGTACATATCCGGTAATTTCTTTATCCAGTCTACTGTTGATGGGCATTTAGGTTGATTCCAGGTCTTAGCTATTGTGAATTGAGCTGCAATAAACATTAAGGTGCAGACAGCTTTTTTGTTTGCCAATTTAATTTCCTTTGGGTAAATCCAAGGAGTGGGATGGCTGGGTTGTATGGTAGGGTTATATTCAGGTTTCTGAGGAACCTCCAGACTGACTTCCATAGTGGGTTTACCAGTTTGCATTCCCATCAACAGTGGGTTAGTGTCCCTTTTTCCCCACATCCTCGCCAGCATCTGTTGTTGGTAGATTTCTGAATGTGAGCCATTCTTACCGGGGTGAGGTGAAACCTCATTGTGGTTTTGATTTGCATTTCCCTAATTGCTACTGATCCTGAACATTTTTCCATGTGTCTGTTGGCCATTTGGATTTCCTCTTTTGAAAAATGTCTATTGAGGTCCTTGCCCATCTCTTAAGTGGGTTGGTTGTTTTGTTGTTGTGGAGTTTCTTGATCTCTTTGTAGATTCTTGTTGTTAACCCTTTATCTGTTGCATAGTTTGCAAATATTTTTCCCATTCTGTAGGTTGCCTCTTCACTTTCTGAATGTTTCTTTTGCAGTACAGAACCTTCTCGATGAAATCCCAATTGTTAATGTTGGCTTTGACTACCTGTGCCTCTGGGGTCTTTTCCAAGAAGTCTTTGCCTGTGTCTGTATCTTGCAGGGTTTCTCCAATGTTCTCTAATAATTTGATGGGGTCGGGGTGCAGATTTAGATCTTTAATCCCTGTTGAGAGGATTTTTGTGTGAGGTTTAAGGTATGGGTCTTGCTTCATGCTTCTGCAAGTAGAGCATGGAAGATTTTTCCATTTTTTCATATCCTCTTCTATTTCTTTCTTTAAGATATTGTAATTCTCATTGTAGAGATCTTTAACATCCTTGGTTAAGTTTATTCCAAGGTATTTGATTGTTTTTGTAGCTATTGTGAATGGGATTGATCTTAGCAGTTCTTTCTCAGCTGTGGCATTGCCTGTGTATACAAAGGCTGTTGATTTTTCTGCATTAATTTTATATCCTGCTACTTTGCCAAACTCTTTGATGAGCTCTGATAGTCTCTTAGTAGAGTTCTTTGGATCCCCTAAATAAAGAATCATATCATCTTCAAATTGGGAGAGTTTGAGTTCTTCCTTCCCAATTTGTATCTTTAATTTCTTTTTCTTGCCTAATGAGTCTGGCTAAAACTTCCAGAACTATATTGAATAGCAGTAGTGACAGTGGACATCCCTGTCTGGTACAAGATCTCAGTGGAAATACTTCCAACTTTTCCCCATTCAATAGGATGCTGGCTGTGGGTTTTGAATAAATCGCTTTGATTGTATTGAGGGATGTTCCTTCTATACCCAACTTGCTTAGAGTTTTCATCATGAAAGCGTGTTGTATTTTATCGAATGCTTTCTCTGCATCTATTTAGATAACCATATGGTTTTTCTTCTGCAGTTTGTTAATGTGGTGTATCACATTGATTGATTTGCAAACATTGAACCATCCCTGCATACCAGGAATAAATTCCACTCGGTCTGGGTGGATGATCTTTCTGATGTGTTGTTGCATTCTATTAGCGAGAATTTTATTGAGGATTTTCGCATCTATGTTCATCAGGGATATTGGTCTGTAATTCGATTTCTTTTTTTTTTTATTTTTTGACAGGCAGAGTGGACAGTGAGAGAGAGAGGCAGAGAGAAATTTCTTCCTTTTGCTGTTGGTTCATCCTCAGATGGCCGCTGTGGCCACCGCGCTGTGGCCAGCACATCACACTGATCTGATGCCAGGAGCCAGGTGCTTCTCCTGGTCTCCCATCTGGGTGCAGGGCCCAAGCACTTCGGCTGTCCTCAACTGTACTCCCAGGCCATAGTAGAGAGCTGGCCTGGAAGGGGGCAACCGGGACAGAATGCGGTGCCCCAGCCGGGACTAGAACCAAGTGTGCCGGAGCCGCAAGGTGGAGGATTATCCTATTGAGCCACGGCGTGGGCCTATAATTTCTTTCAATGCTACATCTTTTCCAGGCTTAGGGATTAAGGTGATGCTGGCTTCATAGAAAGAATTTGGGAGGATTCTCTCTCTGTCGATTGTTCTGAATAGTTTGAGAAGAATTGGAGTTAGTTCTTCTTTAAATGTCTGGTAGAAATTCAGCAGTGAATCCATCTGGTCCTGGACTTTTCTTTGTTGGGAGGGCTTTTATTACTGTATCAATTTCTGTCTCAGTTATGGGTCTGTTTAGGTTTTCTATGTCTTCCTGGTTCAATTTAGGTAGGTTGCATGTGTCCACGAATATATTCATTTCTGATAGATTTCCCTGTTTGCTGGCATACAAGTCCTTATAGTAATTTCTGATGATTCTTTTTATTTCTGTGGTGTCTGTTGTTACATTTCCTTTTTCATCTCTGATTTTATTGATTTGGGTCTTTTCTCTTCTTAGTTGGGCCAATGGGGTGTCAATTTTGTTTATTTTTTCAAAGAACCAGCTTTTTGTTTGGCTGATCTTTTGTAATTTTTTTGGATTCAATTCTGTTGATCTCTTCTCTTATTTTAATTATATCTCTTCTCCTACTTCATTTGGGTCTGGTTTGCTGCAGTTTTTCTAGATCCTTGAGATGCGTTGAAAGCTCATTTATTTGATGCCTTTCCAATTTCTTGATGTAGGCACCTACTGCTATAAACTTTCCTCTTAACACTGCTTTTGCTGTATCCCGTAAGTGTTGATATGTTGTGTTGTTATCCTCATTTACTTCCAGAAAATTTTTGATTTCTCTTTTGATTTCTTCTATGACCCATTGTTCATTCAGGAGCATGGTGTTCAGTCTCCATGTGTTTGCATATGCTCTAGGGATTCCTGAGTTGTTGATTTCCAGATTCATTCCACTGTGGTCTAAAAAGCTGCATCATATGATTCTAATTCTTTTGAATTTGCTGAAACTTGCTTTATGGCCTAGTATGTGGTCAATCCTAGAGTAGGTTCCATGTACTGCTGAGAAGAATGTAAATTCTTTAAGTGTAAGACGAAAAGTTCTGTAGATATCTGTAAGATCCACTTGGGCTATAGTGTTGATTAAAACTCCTGTTTCCTTGTTGACCTTCTGTCCAGTTGATCCGTATATTTCTGAGAGTGGAGTATTGAAGTACCCCAGTACTACTGTAATGGAGTCTAAGTCACCCTTTAAGTCCCTTAACATATCTTTTAATAAACTGGTGCCCTATAATTAGGTGCATATACATTTATAATAGTTACGTCTTCCTGCTGATATGATCCCTTAATCATTACATAGT
The DNA here is from genome assembly GCF_964237555.1 of Oryctolagus cuniculus. Classification (NCBI taxonomy): domain Eukaryota; kingdom Metazoa; phylum Chordata; class Mammalia; order Lagomorpha; family Leporidae; genus Oryctolagus; species Oryctolagus cuniculus. The sequence continues at coordinate 89,523,942 of NC_091437.1, forward strand.
GCCCCTCTTTATCTCTCTTGACAATTTTTGTGTTAATGTTTGTTTTGTCAGATATTAAGATGGCTATGCCAGCTCATTTTTCATTTCTGTTGGCATGAAATATCTTTTTCCAACCTTTCACTTTCAGTCTGCATGCATCTTTGTTGGAAACAAGTTTTTCTTTAAGCAGCAAATAGATGGGTTTTGTTCCTTAATCCATTCAGCCAGTCTGTGTCTTTAAACTGCAGAGTTGATGCCATTAACATTCAATGTGACTATTGATAAGTAGTAACTTTGCCCTGCCATTTTCCCAAAGATATTTCTTTTCTTTTTTTCTTTTTTTTTTCTTTCTTTTTTTTTTTTTGGACAGGCAGAGTGGACAGTGAGAGAGAGACAGAAAGAAAGGTCTTCCTTTTGCTGTTGGTTCACCCTCCAATGTCTGCCGCGGCCGGCACACTGCACTGATCCGATGGCAGGAGCCAGGTGCTTCTCCTGGTCTCCCATGGGGTGCAGGGCCCAACCACTTGGGCCATTCTCCACTGCACTCCCTGGCTACAGCAGAGAGCTGGCCTGGAAGAGGGGCAACCAGGACAAAATCGGCACCCCGACCAGGACTAGAACCCAGTGTGCCAGTGCCGCAAAGCAGAGGATTAGCCTATTGAGCCACAGCGCTGGCCGCCAAAGATATTTCTAATATATGCTTTGGACTTCCTCTGATCTTTTCCTGGGATGTTTTCTTCCTTTACCTTCTTTTATACTGATGGCCGTGTTTCTGCGTTTCTGTTTGTAACACATTTTTAAGCATCTTTTGCAGGACTGGACGAGTGGTGACAAATTCTTTAAATTTCTATTTGCAATGAAAGGTTTTTATTTCGCCTTCATTCACAAATGAGAGCTTTGCAGGATATAATTTTCTGGGCTGGCAGTTTTTCTTTCTTGGTACCTGGGCTATATCTCGCCATTCCCTCCTAGCCTGTAGGGTTTCTGATGAGAAGTCTGCTGTGAGTCTAATTGGAGATCCTCTGAGAGTAATCTGACGTTTCTCTCTTGCACATTTTAGAATCTTTTCTTTGTGTTTCACTGAGGTGAGATGATTACAACATTTCATGGTGAGGATCTCTTTTGGTCACGTTTATTGGGGTTTCTATGAGCTTCCTGTACTTGGATGTCTGTCCTTCTCCAAACCCGTTGAAGTTGTCTGTTAGTATCTCTCTAAAAAGGCCTTCTAAGCCTTTCTCTCTCTTCATGCCTTCAGGAATTCCTAGAACCCGAATGTTGGGGTTTTAAATAGTATCCTATAGATTCCCAATATTTTTTAGATTTCTAATTTCCTTCTTCTCTTTGGTTTGACTTTATACTTTCCTGTGCTCTGTCTTCTAAGTCTGACATTCTCTCTTCTGCTTCACTGATTCTGTTTTTAAGACTCTCAAATGCATTTGTCATTTGATCTATTGAATTCATCATTTCATTTTGATTTCTCTTCAATATCACAATATCACAATTTCATGTTCTACTAGATTCTTTTTTTTTTTTTTTTTTTTTTTTTTTTTTTTTTTTACAGGCAGAGGGACAGTGAGAGAGAGAGAGACAGAGAGAATGGTCTTCCTTTGCCGTTGGTTCACCCTCCAATAGCTGCCGTGGCCAGCGTGTTGCGGCCGGCGCACCACACTGATCTGAAGGCAGGAGCCAGGTGCTTCTCCTGGTCTCCCATGGGGTGCAGGGCCCAAGTACTTGGGCCATCTTCCACTGCACTCCCGGGCCATAGCAGAGAGCTGACCTGGAAGAGGGGCAACCGGGACAGAATCCGGCACCCCGACCGGGACTAGAACCCGGTGTGCCAGTGCCGCTAGGTGGAGGATAAGCCTAGTGAGCCACGGCGCCGGCCTTCTACTAGATTCTTCATTTCATTTTGATTCCTCCTTAAGATTTCATTTTCACGAGAAAGATTTTCTATCCTGTCCAGTAAGAATTTCTGTAGTTCAAGAATTTGTTTTTGGAACTTTTAAATGTTCTTATAATAAATTTTTTGAAATCCGTATCTTGCATTTCTTCTATCTCATCATCTTCATAATCTTGAATTGTAGTGTCATGTTCATTTGGGGGTGTCATAATGTCTTCCTTGTTCTAGTTTTCTCAGTTTCTGTGTTTGTTGCTTGGCATTATGGAGATTTTCTTTGGTTTCTTTTTCTTTTTTTTCCTTGATGTGGTGGCTTTTCTTGTCATACTATGACTCTAGATTAAGTGGACTGTCTGCTTTTGGTGGAATTTTAGAGGCTTGTGGTGGGTGTGGTCAGAGAGTTCTGTTCAGTTCTTTAGGGTTAAGGGTGTGCCAAAGGTGAAACACCCAGGTTTGGCATGGTAAATCTTCTCTTTCTCTCTCTTATTTTTATTCAGAAGGGAAGTAATTCTGCACAGCTGAGTTATTCTCCTTGAAGGAAGTCAGTGTCTTAGCACTGGCCCCTCCCTTTCCAGTGCTGGTGCATAGACTCGGTGGCTGGGGTCCCGAGCTGTGGGCACCCGTGCCCTCCACTTAGGTCCACTAGTTCCGGAAGAGTTTCCTCTGAAGTTTTTTCCCTAACTCTTACCTGAAACTACAGTATCTCCACTTTTATTAAACTATCTTTTCCCAGATTATCAGTGCACTCCCTCCCTATTCCGCCATCTTGGAGGACTCCCCAAGTTTCCACCTTTTGTTCACAATTAAATATGTTGTCTAGAGAAAAATGACTATAGAAAGTACCTCAAAATGCCAGCTGTGGTTGTTTTGTGACATAGAAGTGTTTTTCTGTTTTTTCTATTATTATTCATTCTCTAATTTTTCTAAAATTGGAAATGTTATTATATAAACACAAGATGAACTTTATGAAAAATCAACTCAGATTTAATTCTTTTTCTCTTTTTACTTCAAATTCCTTATCAATGTAATTGTTTATTTGCTGCTTTGATTTTGTGCTATTTTTTTCATTATTTTTTCATTTTCTTCTCAGAATTCTTTCTGGATCCAAACTCCTGTCATTGTTCTGTTGTCTTCACTGCCTCCTTAACACCACTAACCATTGTCACCCTGTGTTTCTTTGTTTCCCAGGCTTGATGATGGCTCAGCCAGTTTGCACCCATAATCAACTTACTATCTCTTTTCCTTGACCCTTCACCTCCCCTGCTTGCAAAGATATAATGTTAAATTAATCGCAAACAAATAGCTCATTGATGGTGTGATTTATCATTTTCTAATGCGCCCTCACAAAGATGTTGTGCAGCCATAGAAATCCTGTTAGTCTTGCAGTCCCTGTGGAAATCCCTTCTTCTCATTTACTCTGGAAGACAAAAGCCAGCTTGTTTCACATTTGTGGTATTGCAAAATTAATATAAATTTTTGTCTCCATCCTCTTTTTCTTCTATTTTGCATTTTTAATTTTAATTTTTATTCTTCTTGCATTATGCTGTCTGACCCATCACCCCATCTTACTATTTTCTGAAAACTTGGAACTTGGCACAAACAACTGGGCACAGAACCAGAGAAAACCCTCTGCTAAGAAGCAAACTAGCACTCTATTCAGACTGTAGCCTAATTCCCATGTTTATACCTTTGGTTCAGTGACCAAGCCTTTCTGTGCTTTGACCCTTGAGCATTTTCAAGTGGGGCAATCGTGTTCTTCCCAGTTTCTCTGAGTAGCAAGTCAATGACAGTGTTTAAAATTGTTCTGTAACCCAAAAACACTTTCCACCCCTTTTCTTTTGCCCCTTGATCCATATATATCCACACACACACACACACACACACACTCATACATCAATCAACACTTTCTACTCTCTTCACCTTTATATTTTACCTACAATTCTTCTCACCTGAGGTGGGCATTTGGATAGTAAAGAGGCTGGTTGGGATGCCTAAATCATACATCTAAGTGCCTGAGTTGCCTTAGTTAGAGAATGTGTACCCTATTTTTTTAAAAAAAATATGTATTTATATTTTAGAGCTTACAGAGTCAAGGATGCAGACAGACAGAGAAAAAGAGAGGGGATGGGGGAGAAAGAGATATCTTCCATCTACTGGTTCATTCACCAGATGGCAGCAAGAGTTGGGCCAGGCCAAAGCCAGGAGCCAGGAGTTTCATTTGGATTTCCCCTCTTGGATGCAGGGACCCAAAAACTTGGGCCATCTTCCACTTCTTTTCCCAGACCATTAGCAGGATTGGAAGTGCAGCAGCTTGGACACAAATCCGTGCCCATATGGGACATCCTTATTGCAGACTTTGGCTTTACCTGCTAGGCGACATCACCGGAACCCTGATTCCATACTTGATTCCAGCTTCCTGCTAATGGGTACTTTGGAATGCAGCATGTTTTGGCTCAAGAACTTGGGTTACTCATATGGGAGTGCTGGATTGAATTTCTAGCTCCTAGGTCCCAGATTCACTCTGGGCTGTTGTTGGCATTTTGGGACTGAAGCAGAATATGGGAGCTCTCTCTGTCTTCCTGATAAATTAAATAAATAAATTCAAACTTAAATGTCTGAAAAAATTCTTCTTACATGATTCTTTACTTATCTTGGCCTTTCACTAAACTGTAAGCTCTTTGAAAACATAATTTTGTCTCCAATCTCCATACTTATCAAGTGTCTGATGCAATGCAGTCACTCTCTTACCATTGGAAGAATGAATAAATAAATACTAAGTAAATTATTTACAGTCAAAGATTATTTAATCTTATCTTTGAAAACATGCATTGAATTGAAATACTGAAAAATTAATTAATTAATCAGTCCTCTTAGGTATGACATAACCTAAGTGGCAGCTTCCATAGTCAACATGAAGAGCATCATTATGCACATAGGCTTCTTGCTCTGAAACGGTATTCCACTGGTATCCAGGGAGGAAAGGTCACGGATTTTGTGAATGTCATTGAAAATAGTACATAAGAGGAGAAAAAAAATATCAGGTTAACATTAAGCAATTAATATGAAATATATGTGATTCCAAAAGAGAGTAATTTGACGAGAAAACCGTAGACCTGTAAAAAGGAAGCTGAAATAATTACTGTTCACTTCCAGACAGTTCCTCGAATTGGATTCACATTGAGCTAAGGCTATCTGAATTAGAGGCAGCTGTATAATCCGAATGCTGTGCAGCATACAGAATCAGATTGAGTGCTTGAGTGTCTGCACCCCAGGAAATTGATTTGACGACTATGTCAATTACTTCTGGCACCCAGCTTTCTGTGGGTTGCATTACAACTGCTCTTTTGGTCAGCTGTGACTGCTTCCCCATCCACGCCTATTGTTTTAGATTTATTTACTGCACCGGCAATCATAAATTATGGACTTTTTTCTATACCATCTGGAAACTCTGGTGTCATGCTTTGGGTCACTTTTGATTACTTGCTCTTATTCTCAGCTCCTGCCCAGGCTGATGTATCTTGAATTATGAAAGACTGCTGCCACAAGCTGACCTATTTGTGAACAAACCTTTCAGCATCTACATATGTTTATTTTATTCAAAACATAACAATAAAATAAAGTGTTTTTTTCTGATCCTCTAGAGGATCTGTGGTAATGAATTTTTTAAAAGCTCACAATTTTCCTAAAACTTTGCTTGTGAACCTATGGTACATTTCCATCATCATCACAAGTCTCTCTTTTGTGGTGCTGGGAATGTAATTTTCTCAATATCCTCAATCTCGTTCCTCAGTCTCAATTCCTACCCAGAATATTCCATTATAACCTAACATTGGGATGAAGGATTGTTTCTTTTCCCTCTTCAAATAGTCCTTAAATATTGAGGCAAACACTCACTTGTTTTCTCTTTGGTCTAGTGTTCACTATTATAACAACTGATGTTAATTACAATAATGCTTTCCTGACAAACTCACCAGAAAACCTCTTAGCGTTGTTCTTTTTCCAATCAAATGATGCTGATGCCTACCTGGATGGACACCGTCAGCAGATTACTTTCATTTTACACAGATGGTTCACTGGCAGCTCGGATCAAGTCTGAAACTATGTTAACAAGCAGTTCATATCCAGAGAAGCAATTTGAATATTGGAATTTTGTTGAATTTCCCAGTCCACAGCTGCTTGCATCTGACATCTGCTTTCATTTTTTGGGGGGCAGCCAGTGACTTTTTCTTCTCTCTGGCAATCTCAAGGTTGGGTTTGTAGTTATATGTTCATATCTATTTAGTTCTTATCAAGAACTCCTCTCTAAATTGTATAATAAAATCTACATTACATTGAGTATTGTACAATCTGGGCTCTTCGCTAATGCTCTACTTTTAACACCAAATATCTTCTTAATGAAGATTAGGACGGTTTCCATTTTCATGCAAACTTTTCCCCAAACAAAAAACTGCATTAACTCTCATTGGTAGGAGTCACTATCAGATTGAAGGGAGGCAATTAAAGCAGGGTTTTTAGAATGAATTTTCTCCAAAAAAATCACTCAAGAATTTTCAATAGATATACAGATAATACACGATTTTCTCATCACTGAAGCAACCCGTTAAAGAAGCTGAAGATATAGGGTGGTTTGTTTTCTTCCAAAATAAAACTTCAATGAATGTGATCTGATTAACTTTGCATTTTGGTATACTCAGATCACCATTATATATATTTAATAGTAGCAGCTATTAGCATAATCCCTTGTCAATTTATATCCAGTCATCTTCTGTTATGATATATATGCAATGCCTCGGCAAGATATGACATGAACAAGGCAATATGATATAGATATTTGGAGAAACTTGTGTCCTGTGTGTTGCTTCATCATCACCCTTTCAAAATGCAGAATACCCTAACTAATGTCAGATAGTAAATCTGAGGTTTAAAGAAATAGACATTTCAGAAATTTCCCATTTTAAAATGATTTCTAATCTTTCTAGAAGGTCTAAAGAAGCACAATGTGTTAGTTGTTAACATATTTTCCTATTTTCTAAGTAACAGGAAGCAAAGGACATCTTAAGAGAACTGTGATTTGTTATCTAAATGAAGGTTATGGAGAATACCATTTTCTCTTTGTTGCTAAAATAATGAATATTAGTCCAGCTGTGCTTTTGCTTAGAAGAATAAAATAAAGGATGCTATTGAGAAGGTGTAATATTACTTTAGACATGTGCTTTCCATGTTCTCATCTTCCTTTTCCTCCCTGCCTATTACACAGCCTATTTACATTGTAGGATGATGAGAACTTTAACTGACTGGTGTTGTTTTAGTCAGAAATTTCCAGAAAGAGAAAATTCCCTGATCGTTTTTTACATGCACTTACAGTTCTTTCATTGGGCTTTTTGGAGCAAGATAATCAGAGTATCTACATCTAAGAATTCCATACATAAGAGGCTTTTTAAATTTGTCAAGGTGAAAAGGAGAAAATGCAATACAAGGCTGGTGGTGTTGAGGTACTTTCATTAATAAGATTGCATTTTAGATTTTCACAATCAGAAAAATATGAAAAGCCAAGAAAACAGACTGATAATACGGAATTCTAAATATTAAATTGGTGTGTTCAAGCCAGAGACTAAGCAGTAATTTCTATTTCATGAATAGTGATGGCTTATGTTGAGCAGAAAACAATGCCATGTAAACAAAAAATTATTCTGTGAAACGATGAAGACTCTGAAAGCAAAACTTTTTGCCAATCTTGCTTTGTATTAAACTTATCAGACAAACGGACTAATGCCGAAACAAAATAAATAAGAACTCTGATAGCTGGTGATCCTTAAAGGAGCCACAGTGAATGAAAAAGTAAAGTCAGTGAGTCAGAGAAATATCAAAGATACACACCTTATAATGCTGTTTAACCTTTTATTAAGATTGCTATTGTATGGTGATACATAAAACTGTAGATATTGGGCTCATTACATCAATACTATCTTGGCACTTTCTGAGGTCACACCAGTCATCTTCTATTCATGTTGTCACTGGGAATGGAAGTTATGCTAATAGAGCGAGGTCAGACTCACCAAGGCATAAGGAGGGGTTGAACATAAATCCCCAGCAGCAGGCTCATCAGCAATCACAACCACGGTGACGGGGCCGCACCAGACACTGGCAGAAGGGCCCACTTCTAAATCTTTGTGCTCTGTCCCTCAGATGACCAAATGGCAGTGAAATCCCTTGTGGCCTATCCATTCATCCTTCCATTCATTCACTCATTCATGTCCATTAACAAAACACAAATGGCAAAGGAGAAATAAGATTTCTCATGTCAGCCTTCTTCATTTTAAAGTATGTCTATACCATTTTCAGAATTTTCCAAACTATACCGTGCTGGATTTGTGTTCAGAAAAGTATGAGAAATATAAAACATACCCCTATAGTTAAAAGATCTACTCATCATAAAATTTACCATTAATTTCTTCTTGCCTCAGTTCTTTTCTTCAGTTCCACAATTTCTAGTATCTCAGCTAAATATAACTTGAATTATTTCATCTATGGTCCTTTCTTCATTACCTTGTGTTATGACAAATGACTGAGATATCATTCAAAAAGAGACATTTCAATAGGTTTTGTAGGGGAATTGTTATTTTCATTCAGGATACTGTGTTATATTTAAAAGAACACAATATCTATAATGAATACATATTTCAAAGGATTTTTACATAAACCATATATAAGTTTTTAAGTGATTTAAGGAAATGAAATAATTCTTCTCAAAAATAAAAGATTGTTATAAGTGATTGATTTTTCAAATATATGCAAACCATAATTTTACATGTGCCCTTTCCACTGAAAGATTATTAAACTTGTAAAATAGTGCAATCTCTATTTTCAATTTCCAAAATAAGGATTTAATAATTTAGTTTTAAAAGATACTTTAAACAGAACAATTAGTCCTTTAAAGTATTCTGCAGACATTTATGTATGAGTAGTATGAGATATAAATTAATGTTAGACTTGCTGATAGACTTCAAATACATATTGTTCTTATCATTTATAATGAATCTAAATAAAATGTCAATAGGTATGTAATGTACAGAGAAACAAATACTGATAATGACAAAACCAAGCTTGTCAACAACAGTGTTAAAACCAATGTGCTTAATTAAAAAAGTGAAGTCAATTAAAATCAAAATAACAGTGCAGCATGCACAAATGCTAGAATAATCATTAGGCCTTGCTGAATAATGGAAGAGTATAGAATTTTTTTAATGGAACAGCAGGGGTGATACATTACACAAAGCAACAATCTACAACAATATGACAATCGAATTACTTCAGGCCCATTAGGCAGGTGCAGAGGAATAATTAACATGATTTTTTTCCAATGAAAAAGAAAAAGAATTAAAACTTTTTTGTATAATAATGCTAAAGTTTACACTTCAACCAACCCTGCACTAAAAATAATAACTTATGAAAGTACAAATCCATGATTTTTAAAAATTAGAGTTTAATAGACAAGGCAAATTTCTGCTTATTCCCTATATAAATGAACAATATATTAAAAGATATATAAAGAGCTCTTGTGGTATGGTGCTAACTTATTAAATGTACTTTGCCTGCATGCATTGTTTTTCGTTTTTAGGGCTTAAAAACAAAATAATAAAGAATTTGCAATAGTTTCTGACTGTCTAATCTAATTCAGATATAAAAGACATCCCATACAGCCTTAGGCAATATTTGTTATCTTATTTCCAGCTCAAATTCAAAGCAAATTGTGACCTCCAGTTTACAGCAAAGAGAATCTGCTCACTAAAACACCAATAGGAATGAAAGTAACTTCACCAAGTGTCAAGGGATTAAGGCTCTTTTTGCTACTTTTTCAAAAAAAAAAAAAAAACCTGTTTCAAAACAGTTGTGCTAAAAATCTTCTTACTTTCAGCCATTTAATTTATATTGAGATAAATGGCTATGCACTCAAAGGGCTGAGATTTTTCATTCCTTCCTTACTATCAAGGAATTTAAAAGTGAACTCTATTTTCTGATGATGCCTTCAATTTTTTTTTAATTTTTTTTTAAACTTTTATTTAATGAATATAAATTTCCAAAGTACAGCTTATGGATTACAATGGCTTCCCCCCCATAATGTCCCTCCCACCGCAACCCTCCCCTTTCCCACTCCCTCTCCCCTTCCATTCACATCAAGATTCATTTTCGATTCTCTTTATATGCAGAAGATCAGTTTAGCATACATTAAGTAAAGATTTCAACAGTTTGCTCCCACACAGAAACATAATGTGAAAAATACTGTTTGAGTACTAGTTATAGCATTAATCTCAATGTACAGCACACTAAGGACAAAGATCCTACATGAGGAGTAAGTGCACAGTGACTCCTGTTGTTGACTTAACAAATTGACACTCTTGTTTATGGCATCAGTAATCAACCTAGGCTCTTGTCATGAGCTGCCAAGGCTATTGAAGCCCCCTGAGTTCACTGACTGATAATTTTTAGACAAGGCCATGGTCAAAGTGGAAGTTCTCTCCTCCCTTCAGAGAAAGGTACCTCCTCCTTTGATGACCCTTTCTTTCCACTGGGATCTCACTCGTGGAGATCTTTCATTTAGTTTTTTTTTTTTTTTTTTTTTTTTTCCAGAGTGTCTTGGCTTTCCATGCCTGAAATACTCTGATGGGCTTTTCAGCCGGATCCGCATGCCTTAAGGGCTGATTCTGAGGCCAGAGTGCTGTTTAGGACATCTGCCATTCTATGGGTCTGCTGTGTATCTCACTTCCCATGTTGGATCATTCTCTCCCTTTTTTATTCTATCAGCTAGTATTTGCAGACACTATTCTTGTTTATGTGATCCCTTTGGTTCTTAGTCCTATCATTATGATCAATTGTGAACAGAAATTGATCACTGGGACTAGTGAGATGGCATTGGTACATGCCACCTTGATGGGATTGAATTGGAGTCCCCTGGTATGTTTCTAACTCTACCGTTTGAGGTAAGTCAGCTTGAGCATGTCCCGAATTGCACATCTCTTCCCTCTCTTATTCCCACTCTTATATTTAACAGTGATCACTTTTCAGTTAAGTTTCAGCACTTAAGAAGAATTTTGTAATGATTACAGTATTCAACCAAAAGTATTAAGTAGAACAGTGAGTCAGTTAATAATATGCAGAGGTTTTCATAGGATGGGTAACTTGATTTGACAAAGATAATTGTCCACCCTCATGGAAAGTCTTCTTCCTATAGGCTTGCAAATGTTTATTAGTAGGGTCTCAGTAATCCTTCTAAGGATGTTCAAACCATTCCTCACTTTGTAAAAAGGACAGCAAAGTGTTCAGGACTCAGAGGATAGAAAGGTCCTCCTGGAGATCATGAATTGAAGGAATCAAACAGAACCGCTGATCTTTCAAATGCAAAACTATGTCAGTGAGAGGTAGACATGCCACAAAAAGAAGGGAAGACATGACTAACTTCATGAAATGAAAATTTTTGTTTTGTGGTAGCCATTACTTTCCAATTAATTCTAAAGCAATTTTCTTGTATTCCCCCTCCCAAGGCCATGATAAGTAGAATTATTGAAATAAAAAAGAGAAATATATATTTTTTTATTTTAGTTTGGCCCTTTCTTAATAGAAGAAACAAATAATCTCATAGGAAATTTTTATTTCCCAGTTACCGTCAATTCTCAATTATCCAAAACCTGAGGCTTGAATTGTTATATTATCAAGGGAGTTTATACATAAGGAAGTTTTAGCCTTAATGTGAGAAATGCAATCAAATATTTTCCCATGAGCTTTGGAACTGAAAATACAGAGCATGGAATTTCTACAAAAGCTTTTAGTCAAAATATTATTTTCTTCATCTCCTGGCACACAACTAAGAAAAATCTTAGAATAATGACTTTTAGGTTGCATGAAAAAGTGGTCAACATTTACAATTTATAAGAGGGACATATCATAGTAGAATTAGGATATTTTAGAGAAACATTTTGTTTACTGATAACAAGTTGACCAAAATGCAGTCTATCATAGTAACAAACAATATTTTTAAAAGATTTATTTATTTTACTTGAAAGCCAGACTTCAAAGTTACAGAGAGAGAGACCTATCTGCTGGTTTATCCCCCAAATGGTAGAAATGGCCAGAGGTAGGCCAGATCAAAGCTGGAGCCAACAGCTTCTTTCAGGCCTCCCACATGGGTGCAATGGCCCTAGCACTTGGGCTATTTTCTGCTGTTTTCCCAGACACATTAGCAGGGAGCTGGATCAGAAGTGGAGCAGCCAGGACTCAGACCAGGACTCATTTGGGATGCTGGTGTCACGGGTGGCAGCTTAACTCACTACACCACAGCATCAGCCCCAATAAATAAAATTTTAAGATGCAAAATATTGTTACTCAAAATTTAATTCTACCCTTTAAAATACATGTGCAAAAGCAGACATAACCACAGATGAACGATTCATCTCCACAGATGAATCAGTGGAGATTTCAAAGCAAACTAGGTCTGAGTAGAACTATATCTCCTGGTAGTTCATGGATTGGTGTGGTGGGGTGGGGAGAGATACAAAGATCTAATTGTATCAGGTCATAAGTTGGAATGTGTGAGAACTATTGGAATAAAGATTAACAAGAAATGGCCACACTGTGGCTTTGGCTGTCAGCATGGTGATAGACTGAGGCACTGGAATTCTAATTTATTTGTGTGTCCCTTGGAAATGTGATAATTTCTCTTTTGCTGATTCTTGATGGCTCTAAAAATAGTAACACTTATGATGGTGTATTATATTACTTTAAAAGCATTAAATAGATATCAGCATGGATGCTACTATAACCAACACACTTCTTTACAATTTTATAAAGTTCAACTTGGACCAGAAATTAACAGATACCTCCCTAGAAATATAGCAACCTCAAATTTCTATTACAGGGTCCACCGCTGTGGTATAGTGGGTAAAGCCACAGCCTGCAGTGCTGGCATCCCATATAGGTGCTGGTTCGACTCCTGGCTGCTCCACTTCTGATCCAGCTCTCTATTATGGCCCAGGAAAGCCGTAGAAGATGGCCCAAATCCTTGGACCCCTGTACCTGTATAGGAAGACTCAGGGGAAACTCCTGGCTCTTAGCTTCCAATTGGTGTGGCTCCAGTCTTTGTGGCTAACTGGGGAGTGAATCAGTGGATGGAAGATCTCTCTCTCTCTCTCTCTCTCTCTCTCTCTCCCTGCCTCTCCTTCTTCCTGTGTAACTGACTTTCAAATAAATAAATGAATCTTTTAAAAAATTCTATTACAAATCTCAATGCTCAGTAAAAAATTTAAAATACAATATCATTGCCAAAATTAACTTCTATTTTGATTCAGTGAAATCAGTCTGTCTTTTAAATATGAAAAACTCTTAATAGCACTACGATGTTTTTCATACCCTTTATTAATTTGAAAACATTTTTACTCTGTAAGTTATAAAGAAGAAAGTTTGAGGGAAAGAAGAATCAAGATATATTAGGTACATTTGTAAGTGAGAACCAACTCTAAGGGATATTTATCTGTTGAAGCGGATATGCTATTTGCTTCTTCCTTTGGCAGGGAATAAACAAATATAATAATAACAGATTCCTCATGTTTAATTTCAGCTGCAGCTCCTCTGGACAGTTCCATGCAAAGTTGGTCTCAGCATTTTAGTGTCCCACGTCAAGCAGGGTATGATTATTTTCCTCCATAGTTTTCTGCAAACCAAGATATTTAATATTCACAATTGTTTTATGGAGAAAGAAAACTTATTATCCCCATTTTATAGATAAGAAAGGAAATCTAAGTCAAGTGCTATAAGTTTGCAGAACAAGTGAATGATAGAGTCAGGTTTCAAACCTCATAAATGACAGAACTGGGATTTCAGTGCAGCCTTAGATCCTGTCTGACAATAGATCATCTACTTTAAACAATTGTATATAATGTCTCTTACAGATAGAGAAGTCATCTTACCTTTTCTATAGCACCTTGTTTACAGAAAACTCTTTCAGATATTGGTATCCTTTATGATAAAGTCTCATAATAACTTCTCTCCCAAAAGTGCCTTTTATACCTTGGCAGGCCTTATGATGCATGGAGTATTCTTTAATGGTGGACTAGTGTGCAAATTGTTTACACATACACAGAATTTTTATTGGGTTATCCTAAGGTTTACAACAATACATTTCCATTGAAGAGTTCTGTGATTGATTGGCAATTATGGTACTTAAAGGTAGACTCACAAACTGCCCTTTGTGGGAACTACCTTAAATTACATTACAAACAAGGGCTTTCAGCATCCAGAAATGTGTAGGTCTGGAGGACTAGTGATGTGATTGTGCCAAGGAATTTATCGAGAGGGAACCTGGAAAAGAATTTGTCTTAATAGGTTATATAATGGACAGAATGCAATTACTGCATTAAAAATTAACAATGCTCCCATTGTCACAGTGAATATTATCTTTGCCATTCAGATTAGTCTTCCAGAGTATAGTATAAGAATTTGTGTGCAATTCCTAGGAAAAGAGATTTTACAAATATAAGCACTGAAAGGAATGCCACGCATACATACATACACTTGCTCACATTGGGCACCGGCATTCCGAGCAGAGCTACTTTGGGAGCAATGTTCTGTGACATAATACAAGGTTGGGAAGTGAGTCCTGTTCTCCCTGAAAGGGTGTGGGGAGGCACAGAATACTAAGAGCCCTGGGGCCACCATATGGCTGACACATGACAGCTCTCAGCAGGATTGCCAAGCTTCAGTAGCACCTGCAGCAGGGTTCTCTGCAGTCCATTCAGAAGCCAGCAGTGCTCGCTCAGAGTATTTTCCACAATGGGAAACGATTGTAGTAGCTTTGACACAACTGGATCTCAGGGTGTTGATAGTGGACATTAGTAGTAGAGACAGTGTGACAAGGTTTCCCAGAGATTCTCAGGCACAGGGCCTCAATAGGGCTAATTCATAGAGAGCTGGAGAGAAGAAGGTAGAAACCACAGTTGCTATTCCAAATCGGGACACATGTTAAGCCATGGCGAGAAATCCTTTCCTGTCCAAGTTCTTACTGTCTCATGAAAATGTGGCAAACACCAAGAAAGTGAGTTTTCCATAAAGCAAAGTTTATACTTTCCAAGGTTTCATTGTTTGAGATTGTCTTCCATTTATTATATTAATGAAAATGGTTGTAATTCATAAAAAGAATTAGAGATGGTAGATTGCTTAACCTTTTTAACTTTTATTTAATAAATATAAATTTTCAAAGTACAGCTTTTGGATTACAGTGGCTTTTCCCCCCCATAACCTTCCTCAAACCAACAACCTTCCCATCTCCCACTCCCTCTCGCATCACATTCGCATCAAGATTCATTTTCAATTATCTTTATATACAGAAGATCAATTTAGTATATACTAAGTAAAGATTTCAACAGTTTGCACCCACACAGAAACACAAAGTGTAAAGTAATGTTTGAGTACTAGTTATACCATTAATTCACATAGTACAACACATTAAGGACAAAGACCCTACATGGGGAGTAAGTGCACAGTGTTGTTGTTAAATCCTGTTGTTGATTTAACAATTCACACTGTTGTTTATGGCATCAGTATCACCCTGTGCTCTTGTCATGAATTGCCAAGGCTAGGGAAGCCTTTTGAGTTTGCCAACTCCAATCTTATTTAGAAAAGGTCATAGTCAAAGTAGAAGTTCTCTCCTCCCTTCACAGAAAGGTACCTCCTTCTTTGATGGCCCGTTCTTTCCACTGGGATCTCACTCGCAGAGATCTTTCATTTAGGTCTTTTTTTTTTTTTGCCATAATGTCTTGCCTTTCCATGCCTAAAATACTCTCATGGGCATTTCAGCCAGATCTGAATGCCTTAAGGGCTGATTCTGAGGCCAGAGTGCTGTTTAGGACATCTGCAATTCTATGAGTCTGCTGTGTATCCCACTTCCCATGTTGGATCATTCTCTCCTTTTTAATTCTGTAAGATAGTATTGGCAGACACTAGTCTTGTTTATATGATCCCTTTGACACTTGTTCATATCATTATGATCAATTATGAACTTAAAGTGATCACTTTGATTAGTGAGATGGCATTGGTACATGCCACCATGATGGGATTGACATGGAATCCCCTGGTACGTTTCCAACTCTACTGTTAGGGGTAAGTCGAATTGAGCATGTCCCGAATGGTACATTTCTTTCCTCTATTATTGCCACTCTTATATTTAACAGGGACCACTTTTCAGTTAAATTTAGACAACTGAGAATAATTGTGTATTAATTAAAATTTCAACCAGTAGTAGTAAGTAGAACAAAAAAAGGAAACCTCCTGAAGTGAAATGGACACTATGAGAAATGGTGACTTGATCAGCATAGCCCTGACTGCTAATGGACAACTTAATACATTATCCCTCATAGTATTTTTTTTGTCTGTTCTACTTAATATGACTGGTTTAATTCTGTAATTATCACACAGTTATTCTTAAGTGTTGAAAATTAACTGAAATGTGATCCCTGTTAAACATAAGAGTGGGAATAAGAGAGGGAAGAGATGTATAATTTGGGGCATGCTCGGGCTGACTTGCCCCAATTGGTAGAGTTGGAAACATACCAGGGGATTCCAATTCAATCCCATCAAGGTGGCATGTGCCAATGCCATCTCACTATTCCAAGTGATCAATTTCAGTTCACAATTGATCATAATGAAAGGACTAAGAGTCAAAGGGAGCACATAAACAAGTCTAGTATCTGCTAACACTAACCGATAGAATAAATAAAGGGGAGAGTGATCCAACATGGGAAGTGAGATACTCAGCAGACTCATAGAATGGCGGATGTCCTAAATAGCACTCTGGCCTCAGAATCAGCCCTAAAGGCATTCGGATCTGGCTGAAAAGCCCATGAGAGTATTTCAGGCATGGAAAGCCAAGACACTCTGGCAAAAAGATCTCTGTGAGTGAGATCCCAGTGGAAAGAACAGGTCTTCAAAGAGGGAGGTGCCTTTCTCTGAAGGGAGGAGAGAACTTCCACTTTGACTATGACCGTGTCTAAACAAGATAAGAGTCGGAGAACTCAAGGGGCTTCCATAGCCTTGGAAACTCATGACTGGTGCATAGGGAGATTACTGATGCCATAAACAGGAGTGTCAATTTGTAAAGTCAACAACAGGAGTCACTGTGCACTTACTCCTCATGTAGGATCTCTGTCCTTAATGTGCTGTACACTGAGGCTTAATGCTATAACGAGTACTCAAACAGTATATTTCACTTTGTGTTTCTATGGGGGTGCAAACGATTGAAATCTTTACTTAATGTATACTAAACTGATCTTCTGTAAAAAAAAAAAAAAAAAAAAGAAATTATCAATTCCCAACTTGACTCTCACTGGGATTAAACATGACAATAGGTCTGATCTGATTTCATCATCATTTAAAAAAAATCATCTATTATTTTTCACTTTATGTTTCTGTGTGGGAGCAAACTGTTGAAATCCTTACTTAAGGTATACTAAGCTGATCTTCTGTATATTAAGATAATCGAAAATGAATCTTGATGTGAATGGAAGGGGAGAGGGAATGGGAAAGGGGAGGGTTGTGGGTGGGAGGGACGGTATGGGGGGGGAAGCCATTGTAACCCATGAGTCGTACTTTGGAAATTTATATTCATTAAATAAAAGATAAAAAAAAATACTAAAAGGAATAAAGTAGTAACTTGTTCCTCGACAGTCAGGACAAGGGCTGATCAAGTCATTGTTTCTCATTTCACTTCAACAGGTTTCCTTTTAGGTGCTCAGTTAGTTGTCACCGATCAGGGAGAACATATGACATTTGTCCTTTGGGACTGGCTTAATTCACTCATCAAGATGTTTTCCAGATTCCTCCATTTTGTTGCAAAGGACCAGATTTCACTGTTTTTACTGCTGTATACTATTATATAGAGTACATATCCGGTAATTTCTTTATCCAGTCTACTGTTGATGGGCATTTAGGTTGATTCCAGGTCTTAGCTATTGTGAATTGAGCTGCAATAAACATTAAGGTGCAGACAGCTTTTTTGTTTGCCAATTTAATTTCCTTTGGGTAAATCCAAGGAGTGGGATGGCTGGGTTGTATGGTAGGGTTATATTCAGGTTTCTGAGGAACCTCCAGACTGACTTCCATAGTGGGTTTACCAGTTTGCATTCCCACCAACAGTGGGTTAGTGTCCTTTTTCCCCACATCCTCGCCAGCATCTGTTGTTGGTAGATTTCTGTATGTGAGCCATTGTAACCGAGTGAGGTAAAACCTCATTGTGGTTTTGATTTGCATTTCCCTGATTGCTTGTGATCCTGAACATTTTTTCATGTGTCTGTTGGCCATCTGGATGTCCTCTTTTGAAAAATGTCTATTGAGGTCCTTGTCCCATCTCTTAAGTGGGTTGGTTGTTTTGTTGTTGTGGAATTTCTTGATCTCTTTGTAGATTGCTTAACTTTTTAATACTCTTATATGATTTTTTTTAAATTTCCAACTGGATTATTGTGGCTTTTTTGAGAAACATATCAAATATGATTTCAGCATTTTAATAAATACTAGATGTAATTCTTTTAAAAAAAGACTGAATTTTAGTAAACAGATGTCATGGAGGAGTTAAATAACACTAAAATTATGCTTCATACAATTAAAATTTTTTTAAACATATATATTCTACCTTTGACTTTTAAAAAGATTTATCTAAACATACTTAATCAGGGCCGGTGCCAAGGCTCACTCGGCTAATCCTCTGCCTGCGGTGCCAGCTCCCCAGGTTCTCGTCCTGATTGGGGTGCTGGATTCTGTCCCGGGTGCTCCTCTTCCAGTCCAGCTCTCTGCTGTGTCCTGGGAGTGCAGTAGAGGATGGCCCAAGTGCTTGGGCCCTACATCTGCGTGGGAGACCAGGAGGAAGCACCTGGCTTCTGACTTGGGGTCAGTGCAACACGCCAGCGGTAGCAGCCATTTGGGGGGTGAACTAATGGAAGGAAGACCTTTCTCTCTGTCTCTCTCTCTCACTAACTCTGTCTGTCAAAAAAAGATAAAGAAATAAAAAAAATACTTAATCAGAATCCTTACTACATATAAAGGTCCAATATTCAGTAAATGTTTCTGAAAAAAGTGCAATTTATCAATTTTAATATAAAATATTTAAAAAAATTAACATGCTCAAGCTGACTTGCCCCAAATGGTAGAGTTAGAAACATACCAGGGGACTCCAATTTAATCCCATCAAGGTGGCATGTACCAATGCCATCTCACTAGTCCAAGTGATCAATTTCAGTTCACAATTGATCATAATGAAAGGACTAAGAGTCAAAGGGAGCACATGAACTAGTCTAGTACCTGCTAATACTAACTGATAGAATAAATAAAGGGGAGAGTGATCCAACATGGGAAGTGAGATACTCAGCAGACTCATAGAATGGCGGATGGCCTAAACAGCACTCTGGCCTCAGAATCAGCCCTAAAGGCATTCGGATCTGGCTGAAAAGCCCATGAGAGTATTTCAGGCATGGAAAGCCAAGACACTCTGGCAAAAAAAAAAAAAAAAAAAAAAAAAAAAAAACACCTGTCGCTCCCCGTCTTCGCGGAGGAACAACACTAAACCCTGCCTAGGCTTCATATCCGAGTCACGGCACCATTATGTCGCTCCCCCTCTTCGTGGAGGAACGACACAGGACCCTGCGCTGTTCTTTCGTCTGCTCGGCCCTCCCCGGGTTTGCTGCTGGTTCTTCCCGGGTTGGCTACCGTCCCTTCCACCTCCGTGGAAGGGCGGTTCCCCCTGCCACATTCCCCACTTCCGCAGGGGAGCGGCACACCACCGGCCGGCTCTCTCGGGGGCTGCACAGGTGTTCCTTCAGATAGATGTTCCCCTTAGATGTTCCTGGTGCATGCCATCTCTCTCCTCCTTTATAGTCCTCCTCCGCCAATCCTAACTCAGCTGCCCACACGCCGAGTATGCTGCTCTCCTCCAATCAGGAGCAGGATCAGCTCCTGGAGGTCATCACTCAAGTTGGCAAGAGGCAGCTGCGTAGAAGCTGTTTTCTCCTCTCCCAGTGCCATATTGTGGGAGAGCAGATGCATAGAATAAGTCTTAATTCCAGTAACTCAGTCCAGTCTGGGTTGCTCCCCACAGATCCCCCTTTCTTTTTATTTTTTGGCATTGATACGCGCCTGTCTTCGGTGCCCCGCGGCACACACTCTGCTCTGCTTGCTAGAGTTGCCTACAGGTGCTTACAAGTCCTATCAATCAGGCAAACCAAATCCAAGCCCTCTCATTGCTGTCTTGTGGGGAGACTTATTAGTGTTGGTTCGTGCCTATCTTCGGTGACCTGCAGCTCATACTCTGGTCGAGCTGCCTGCTGGTGCTTACCGCCTTACTAATCAGGCAGACCGAATCCAAGCCTTCTCATTGCGGTATTGTGGGGAGACTTATTGATGTTAATTCGTGCCTGTCTTTGGTGACTTGCGGCGCATAAGCTGCTAGCCGCCCGCAGGTGCTTATCGTCCTAATCAGGCAGACCGAATCCAAGCTCTCTCATTGCTGTGTTGTGGGGAGGCCTTTCTCTATTTCTCTATCTCCGGGCATTCCTATTTCTCCTATTTTACTTCTAGACTTCTGTTTCTCTTATCCCTGCGGCTTCCCGGCACCCGCCGCAAGGCTGCTTCTTGGCACCTCGCCCCGCGGCAGCTTCAGGGCTCTGCGCGGCTTCCCGGCGCCTCGCCCCGCCGGCGCCTGCCCCGAGGCTGCTTCTCTGTGCCTCGCCGCCCCGCGGCAGCTTCCCGGCTTTGCTCCACTTCAGCCCACACTTCTCTCATCTGCGCGGCTTCCCGGCTTCGCGCGCACACTCCGCGGTCTCCGCGCCCCTTCGCGCCCGCACCACGGCCTCGCGCCAGCCCCGCATTCCCTATCTATTCACGCCCCGTGCTCTCTCTGCATGCGGCGGCTTCCACGAATCACACAGCCCCAGCTCAAGTTTTCGTCACTAGTATTCAATCTAAGTTCCCCGGGCTAACCTGGCTAATTCAACCTGGCTCACGTCCATGCCTTTCGGTCTGGCTTCCCGTCCTTTGCTCCCCGGGCTAATCTGACGGATTCCAACCTGGCGGCCGACGTCTCTGCCTCTGGTTCCAGATTTTTGCCTTTTGCCCCCCGGGCTGACTTAAAGAATTCCAAGCTGGCTTACGTCTCCGCCTCGGCCTACACTCGCGGCTTCATCCTCCCTAACATTTTTCTCTACCCGGTATGTTTCCCTAAGTTTTCTTCCAACAATATTCCTCCCTCATTTCTCCTGGCCTCTCCCCACAGTCCGTATCCAAGTCTAAGTTTCTTATAGGTTTCACTTTCACTTTCAACCTGCAGTCCGTATCTGAGTCTAAGTATCTTCTTGCTTTCACTTTAAATCCTAACTTCTTTCCCACAGTCCGTATCCGAGTTTATGCCTAGGCTTTCGATAGCTTCTTCCGGCACCTTTTCTGTCCTGCTTTTCCCTAGGCTCTTTGCTAGTCTCTCTCTCCGGTATTTTCCACTTCTTCCCGTTTCTTCCCTCCTAGGTTTCCTATCCGAGTCACGGCACCATTATGTCGCTCCCCCTCTTCGTGGAGGAACGACACAGGACCCTGCGCTGTTCTTTCGTCTGCTCGGCCCTCCCCGGGTTTGCTGCTGGTTCTTCCCGGGTTGGCTGCCTTCCCTTCCATCTCCGTGGAAGGGCGGTGCCCCCTGCCACATTCCCCACTTCCGCAGGGGAGCGGCACACCACCGGCCGGCTCTCTCGGGGGCTGCACAGGTGTTCCTTCAGATAGATGTTCCCCTTAGATGTTCCTGGTGCACGCCGTCTCTCTCCTCCTTTATAGTCCTCCTCCGCCAATCCTAACTCAGCTGCCCACACGCCGAGTACGCTGCTCTCCTCCAATCAGGAGCAGGATCAGCTCCTGGAGGTCATCACTCAAGTTGGCAAGAGGCAGCTGCGTAGAAGCTGTTTTCTCCTCTCCCAGCGCCATATTGTGGGAGAGCAGATGCATAGAATAAGTCTTAATTCCAGTAACTCAGTCCAGTCCGGGTTGCTCCCCACAAACACCTAAATGAAAGATCTCTGTGAGTGAGATCCCAGTGGAAAGAACAGGTCTTCAAAGAAGGAGGTACGTTTCTCTGAAGGGAGGAGAGAACCTCCACTTTGACTATGACCGTGTCTAAACAAGATAAGAGTTGGAGAACTCAAGGGGCTTCCATAGCCTTGGAAACTCATGACTGGTGCATAGGGAGATTACTGATGCCATAAACAGGAGTGTCAATTTGTAAAGTCAACAACAGGAGTCACTGTGCACTTACTCCTCATGTAGGATCTCTGTCCTTAATGTGCTGTACATTGAGGCTTAATGCTATAACGAGTACTCAAACAGTATATTTCACTTTGTGTTTCTATGGGGGTGCAAACTGTTGAAATCTTTACTTAATGTATACTAAACTGATCTTCTGCTTAAAAAAAAAAAAGAAGAAATTAGCAATTCCCAACTTGACACTTGCTGGGATTAAACATGACAATAGGTCTGATCTGATTTCATCATCATTTAAAAAATCATCTATTATTTTTCACTTTATGTTTCTGTGTGGGAGCAAACTGTTGAAATCTTTCCTTAATGTATGCTAAACTGATCTTCTGTATATAAAGAAAATTGAAAATGAATCCTCATGTGAATTGAAGGGGAGAGGGAATGGGAAAGGTGAGGGTTGCGGGTGGGAGGGACGTTATGGGGGGGAAGCCATTGTAATCCATAAGCCGTACTTTGGAAATTTATATTCATTAAATAAATTCATTTAAAAAAAAGAATTTTATCTGTGAAAAAAAATATTAACAATGCCCTTAATAAAAATAATGGACCAATATAGTGTTTACCTTAGGAAAAAATTACCTCTCTCTTTAAAGGGCTTTTAAAGAAGGAGGTACATTTCTCTGAAAGGAGGAGAGAACTTCAACTTTGACTGTGGCCTTGTCTAAGTAAGATCGGAGTTGGTGAACTCAAGAGGCTTCCATAGCCTTGGCAGCCAATGACAAGAGGCTCGGGTGATTACTGACATAATAAATAAGAGTGTCAATTGTTAAATCAACAACAGGAGTCACTGTGTACTTGCTCCCCACGTAGGACCTCTGTCCTTAATGTATTGTACTATGCGAATTAACGATAAAACCAGTCTTCAAACAGTACTTTACATTTTATGTGTTGTGTGCGTATAAGCTATTGAAATTTTTACTCAGTATAGAGGTGATCTTCTGTATATATAGATAATTAAAAATGAATCTTAATGAAGAATGTGATGGGAGAGGGAGTAGGAGATGGGATGGTTTGAAGATGGGAAGATGGTTAAGGGGGAAAGAACTGCTATAATCCAAAAGTTGTACTTTGGGGGAAATTTACAGTTATTAAATAAAAGTGTTCTATTTAAAATTACCTCTCACATTACATAGTAAATATATGTTGTTAAGGGTGATATTTAAAAAAGTACCAAGAACAAAAGTAATATATGCTGTTCTAGGATTATTTTCTCTGATGATTAAAATATTTTCTAATAGAAATAAATTTCTACCTTCAGAAAAATATTATGTATTGAGGCATGTTAGATAAAAAATTTCCTATGTAATTTTAAAAATATAGTCTCCAAGAAATATTCTGAGGAAATGTGTTAAATGATGTAACAACTTTATTACTCTATTAATACATCACAATCTGTTTATATTTGAATATATTGCCATTTAAGCATCTTTTTTGAAGGGTTATTGCCTTTTATTATTACAACAACTGGTAAAATTGTATATATGGCATACTTGTGATGCTTTGGAATTTGTATACTCATAGCTAAATACGGTATATTAAGGTGCATTATCTCACAAATTTAGTTTTATGGTGGGAATTCTTAAAATTGATAGTCTTAAAATTTCCAAATATACATTATATAAAGTATAGTCTGCATGTTGAACAATAGATCTCTGTTGCCCACAAATCTTGTATAACTGAAATTTTTAATACTTTGTCCATGGTCTCTCCAGTCTTCCTACCTCCTCAGTCAACCTCACTCCTAGAAAACATTATTTTGCTCCCTGCTTCTTTGAGTTTAACTTCTTTAGATTCTACACATAAATGAGATCATATGGCATATTTCTATGTCTAGTATTACCCTTTTAATTCTTTTTCCTTTTTTTTTTTTTTTTTTTGGACAGGCAGAGTGGACAGTGAGAGAGACAGAGAGAAAGGTCTTCCTTTTGCCATTGGTTCACCCTCCAATGGCCGCTGCGGCCTGCCCGCTGCGGCCGGCGCACCGCGCTGATCCAATGGCAGGAGCCAGGTACTTATCCTGGTCTCCCATGGGGTGCAGGGCCCAAGCACTTGGGCCATCCTCCACTGCACTCCCGGGCCACAGCAGAGAGCTGGCCTGGAAGAGGGGCAACCGGGACAGAATCTGGCGCCCCGACCGGGACTAGAACCCGGTGTGCCGGCGCTGCTAGGCAGAGGATTAGCTTATTGAGCTGCGGCCCCAGCTCTTTCCTTTGTTTTCAAGGATTTATTTATTTATTTGAACGTCAGAGTTACAGAGAGAGAGAGAGAGAGAGAGGTCTTCCATCCGATGGTTCACTCCCCCGACTGGCTGCAACTCCCGGAACTGTGCCAATCCGAAGCCAGGAGTCAGGAGCTTCTTCTCGGTCTCCCACGTGGGTGCAGGGCCCCAACGACTTGGGGCATCTTCTGTGGCTTTCCCAAGCCATAGCAGATAGCTGGATTGGAAGTGGAAAAGATGGGTCTCGAACCGGTGCCCGTATGGGATGCTGGTTCTTCAGGCCAGGGCATTAACCTGCTGTGCCGCAGTGCAGGCCCCTCCCTTTTAATTCTTTTTAAAATTTTATTTGACAGATAAAGAGAATCAGAAAGGGAAAAACAGATATAAAGAAGAATAAGGTAACTCCCATCTGGTGGCCCACTTCACAAATATCTGCAAAGGCCAGGGCTGGGTCAATGGCAGAGCCAGGAGCCAGGAAAGCAACCCAAGGCTCACGCTTGAGTGATAACAGCTGAATTATTTGAGCCAACAGGGCTGCCTCCCAGGTTCTGCATTGGCAGGAAGCTAGAGTCAGGAGCTGGAGTTGGGAATCAAACCCAGACACCCTGATGTGGGACACAGGCATTTTAATCACTGAACTGGCAGTTTTCCTGGGGGGGGGGGGGGTATTGCTTTTTAAACTTTTGTTTTCTTAAATGTATTACTTCCTTTGTCCTTGAATTATCCTTGTCTACAGTTTTTATGCCACAAAATTAAACACAGCTATGATTTTATTCATTTGTCATAAGTAGGCATAATCGCATAAATTGCAAATAAAAGATTTAGATATATTTATTGAATTTTAGTTCCTTCTATATTTTCTCTATGATTCAGCTTTCTTCCATAGTTGTCATCATATTTTCTTTATTAAAACAAAATAGTTTTAAATTATAAGAGACTCCAGAAGCAGGCTCTTAAAGTTTTACTTTTAGTCCATTTTTGGCTTTCCTTTCACTCTTGCAGGATGTGGAAAGGAAAGCAGGCTTTGTAGTTACAACGCTGACCAATGTACCCTTGAGGAAAAGATTCATTTTCTTCAAGACTGAAAAAGGCAGCTTCTGACACTCTAACTAAAGGTGTAAAATTTATAATTAACCCCTTGAAATGAGCTTTAATCTCTTATCAATGACAGTAAAGTGAACTGCACAATATTGACTATGGCATAACTGTATATACCAACACTTTCAACCATTTTAAAATTTGATATTTAAATCAAAAGGGATTTAAGCAATATGCAAGGGCTAATTACTTAGGGCAGCACACGTGTAAGAGTCAATAATGATAGAAAGTAGTTTTCACTTTTAACTTAAATCTGCAAATAGATCCCTCTCACAAAGCCAAATATTTAAAAAAAATCTTTGTTTAATTCTGGTCTTTTAAAAAATTTATTTTTATTTATTTGAGAGGTAGAGGGACAGAGAAAGAGAGACAAATAGGCAGAGTCAGAGACAAAGACAGAGACAGAGAGCTCTGTCTATTCACTGGTTCACTCCCTAAATCCCACCAACAGCTGAGGCTGGGTCAGGTCAAACCTGGGAGCTGGAACTCAATCCTGGTTCTCTGTTGGCGTGCCAGGGACTTAACTACTAGAGCAATCACCTGCTGCCTCCTGGAGTGTATATTAGCAGGAAGCTGTAATATGGAATTGAGCCAGACTCAAACCCAGGCACTAAAATACGGCACACAAATGTTCCATGTGGTATGATTTTTTAAAAAAGATTTATTTATTTTACAGGCAGAGTTACATAGAGGCAGAGGGAGAGGGAGAGAGGGAGAGAGGGAGAGAGGGAGAGAGGGAGAGAGGGAGAGAGGGAGAGAGGGAGAGAGGAAGGTCCGATGGCTCACTCCCCAGATGGCTGCAATGGCTAGAGCTGCAGTAATTTGAAGCCAAGATCCAGGAGCCAGAAGCTTCCTCCAGGTCTCCCACATGGGTGCAGGGACCCAAGGACTTGGGCCATCTTCTGCTGCTTTCCCAGGCAATAGCAGAGAGCTGGATCTGAAATGGAGCAGCTGAGACTCAGACCAGCGACCTTATGGGATGCTGGCACTGCAGGTGGCAGCTTTACCGGCTAAGCCACAGCGCCAGTCCCCTCCATGTGGTATCTTAACCAATACACAAATCACCTGCCCTCTATGTATAAGTCTTGGAAAATATGTTTGGCAGTTGCAAAGTTTAGATGAAAATAATATAAAAAATGAGAGAGAAGGGTGGCCATAGTGGCTCAGTAGTTTAAGCTGCCACTTGGGATGCCCACATTCCATATCAGAGTGCCGGTTCGAGTCCCAGCTTCTCCACTCCCTAACCAGTTTTCTGCTAATGTCTTGGGTACTTGAGTCTCTGCCACCCATAAAGAAGACCCAAATGGAGTTCCTGGCTCTTGGCTTCAGCCTGGTCCAACCCTGATTGTAGCAGACACTTAAATATATGAGCAGATGGAAGGAAGTTTCTCTCTCTCTCTCTCTCTCTCTCTCTTTCTCTCTCTCTGTGTCCATCTCTTACTCTGACTCTTTGCCTTTAAGAGAGAGAGAGAAAGAGAGAGAGAGAGAGAGAAAGAGAGGTAGATAGATAACCTTTAAAAACCAATGAGCCAAAGATTTCAGACAATCAGGAAAAGACTCTTTTCATTAAGATAAGATTGAGAGCCAGCACCGCAGCTCACTAGGCTAATCCTCCACCTTGCGGCGCCAGCACACCGGGTTCTAGTCCCGGTCGGGGCGCCAGATTCTGTCCCGGTTGCCCCTCTTCCAGGCCAGCTCTCTGCTGTGGCCCGGGAGTGCAGTGGAGGATGGCCCAAGTGCTTGGGCCCTGCACCCCATGGGAGACCAGGATAAGTACCTGGCTCCTGCCATTGGATCAGCGCGGTGCGCCGGCCGCAGCGGGCAGGCCGCAGCGGCCATTGGAGGGTGAACCAATGGCAAAAGGAAGACCTTTCTCTCTGTCTCTCTCACTGTCCACTCTGCCTGTCAAAAAATAAAAAAATAAAAAAAAAGATAAGATTGATTTTAGTTCACATTGATAGTTCTAGTTGCTATTTGAATTTAAAAATTAAATACAGAGTTTTATCCATGATTAAAAGAAAATTAAAAAAAAATCTCCTTTTCATACTGACAATACTGAACAACCAGGTTTGGTGGGTTTCAGTAGGAGACTTAAAAATTGAAATTTTTTTGTTTGGAATACACACACACACACACTAGATCTAACAGTGGATTAAAATGTTAATCTGCCAAGATTAAATGGAATTTCAAGATTGGCTGACTCATCAGTCTTTGGAATACACACATCCATATACATACACATACATAATTTTCTATAATGTTTATTATCTCTTTCAAGGAATGTGCTATTTATTTTTTGAGTATTATAGTTTAGAATTGGGTAGGGGACATCTGGCACTTGGGCCATATAAAGTCTGTGAAATCATTTGTTTTGGCCCTGAGAAGGCAACTGCAGGTGGGACTTGAAATTTAATAAATCTATAGCAACCTCATTTTTAAGTTGATAATTTTGTATGGCCCATGAATGATGTTATAAATATCCAAATGGCCCTTGGCAGAAAAAATGTTTCCACCTCTGCTAGATAAATTAGATAACTGTTTATTACATATGGATAACCATTTACAATAAAGAAAAATATAAAAGAATGATAACCCTCTCAAGAAATGAAAACTTGGAAATAATTCAATGATGATAAATCACTTTTTACTCACTAGGTTAGAACAAATAATAAAGATGGGTGACAAAAATTGCTCATGAGGATGCATGGAAGTAATCCCATCATGCATTGCTAAGATGTGTGAATTACTATACACTTCCCAAGAATTTAGATGATGCTTATTAAAATGTAAAATACACACACCTAACCCAATAGAAAATTGAAAAAAAAATTAAACAGCACTTCTTAAGCAAGAAATCTGAATACCAAATAAACTTGTGGAAAATTACTGGGAATGTCAAATGTGAGATCAGTTTTGAGAGTAGTTTGGAATTATCAAGTAAGGTTGAGTGTGCACATACATGTAATTCTATTTTTATGTATATTCTGGAAGAATTTGAACAAATTCATAGGGGTGCCTACAAGAAGCTTTGTGGTGGCACTATTTGTAATAGTAAGAAATTGGGAACAACCTGTTTATTTACAGGGGAGTGGATAAATAAATTATGGAATAAGTAAACAACGGAATGCTATGTACCTCTGAAAATGAAGGAACTATAGATAAATTGTGAAACTATAATGTCAAGTGGAACAAAGTTTTAGAAGGCTCCCTACAATGACATGTGTACAAATTGCATTTAAACACTCTCTTTCTCCCTCTTTCTCTCTCTCTCTCTCTTTCTCACACACGCACACACACACACACACATTCTCTCTTCCTCACTCACTCAAATAAAAATTAAAGTGTAAAAAAATGACATGCAGGATATGAGTTAGCTCTGAAGAAATAGGAAAAGGTAACATCAGGTAACGTCATCTATATTTGCATTATGTTTGTATTAATCCATTCTTGATTACCACAGTGAAATACCTGAGGCAGTCTTCTTTAGAAAGAAGCCTGGTTGGCTCATGATACTGGAGATGCAAGGTCAACAGTCCTCACCCTAGTGATGACCTTCCTGCTGGCAAATTATCAAGGTGGCATGGAGCATCACGTGGCAAGGAAAAGGAAATGAATAGAGCTGTGAGTGTTTGAATCTTTCTGTGTTTTATTTATTTGAAAGTCAGAGTTACACAGAAGAAGGAGAGGCACAGAGAGAGAACCAGATGTCTTCCATCCACTGGTTCACACCTCAATTGGCCACAAGGGCTAGAGCTGTGCCAATCAGAAGCCAGGAGACAGGAGCTTTT
Organism: Oryctolagus cuniculus; assembly: GCF_964237555.1. Taxonomy (NCBI): domain Eukaryota; kingdom Metazoa; phylum Chordata; class Mammalia; order Lagomorpha; family Leporidae; genus Oryctolagus; species Oryctolagus cuniculus. The sequence goes on from NC_091437.1 coordinate 89,553,244, forward strand.
CCTAGATCTCCCATATGGGGTCAGGGGCCCAAGGACTTGGGCCATCTTCTACTGCTTTCCCAGGCCACAGCAGAGAGCTGGATTGGAAGTAGAACAGCCAAGACTAGAACTGTCGCCCATATGGGATGCCAGCACTGCAGGTGGAGGGTTTACCCACTACGTTCAACTCTGGCCTCTGTCATGATTTTAATTCTTCACAAAGGGGAAGCCGTGGGGGACATTTGAATCATATCCATACCACAGAAGTGTCCTTATCTTAAGTTATACTATCAGTCCATAAGTGTTCACTGTTTGATTATACTATTTTTCAAAAATCTAAAATCTTTTTGTAACAAAGAATATGGGATTTTTTTATTCCTGACAACACACTAAGCTAAATGTCTAGAGAAATATTTTAGGTGTAGTAAACTTAAAATCTCTGAAGAAATATATTTTATTAAAAAGTTTTTAGTTGAGTGATATAGAATGAACAAATTTACTTGAAGATTTAAAACAGAAAGTAGATGAGACCCCAGAGGGGCACAGGAGCACTGGAGCCAGTGTTTGCCCAGGTGGATGTGCAGATCCCTGCATTCAGAAAACCACTGACAAGGGAAGTAGAAAGAGCCTGGGGCCTGAGCAGGGTGAGAGGGTAGATTGTCCATCACTGCATGAAATGAAAATGTCTAAAAGGCTATGCTCAAGGGAGAATCTAGAGAAAACTACTCAATGAAGAATGGGAATATGCATCACTGCCTTGGCCAAGTAGAGCAGAAAAAAAGAGAGAGAGAGAGAAGAAACTATTCTCTGAGGCCTCCTAACCACAAATCTGCACTCTCGGAAGCTTGAAGGTGGATTCATAACAGTGTATCCAAATGACCATAACCCAATCTTTTAATAATGTATCTTCTAAATAGATAGTGCATAAGCAAAAGAAATTCTTCTCTAGAGGAATTCTATTCTATTCTATTCTATTCTATTCTATTCTATTCTTCTATTCTATTCTATTCATTCATCCATTCATTATTTTCATTTTATTTGAAAGGGAGTAAGAAAGAGACAGACAAGAAACAGAGATCTTCTCTCCCCTGGTTCACTCCCTAAATGGCAGCAACCACCATGCCTGGGCCAGACCAAAGCCAGGAGGCTAGAATTCTAGCTGAGTCTTTTATTTGAGTGACAGGGACCCAAGAACTTGGCCATCCACTGCTGCCTCCCAGGGTGTGCTTTAGCAGGAAACTGATCAGCAGTGTCAAAGCCAGGATACAAAGCAGGCTGTCCTATACAGGATAGGGGTGTGGCTAGTGGTGACTTAATTGCTGTGCCAAACACTCATCCAAAGAAATGAATTTTAAAGAAATACTTCAAACTCTACAAAGAAAATTCCAAGAATCATAGTTAAACAAAAACTCACTGAATCAGATGAAGAAATGAAGCTATCATGAACAATGACTTCTGCCCTTTACCAACAAGGGTCAAGTAAAGACCCACCAAATATTTTGGTTTAGGCAACAAGCTTGCCCATCTCAAATATGCTATACCTGACTTACACAGACCACATCAACAGGAATCACGAAGAGAGGCCTTAAAATGCATCAGTCCCCCAGGGAGTACTCAGGGGCAGGCTACCACAGTGTGCTTCAGCTGCTTCAAAACTGATCTTATTCTTCCATGAGGCTACTCAAATCAGGCATCTCAGGAAACTGTGGACTTGCAGGTCCCTTTCCAGCCACTGTCATCACCATAGAACTGTGCACACCTTACTTTAACTCATCTCCCATCCTTCCTTAATTGTGTGCCTCTAGAATTCAGGATCTATCACATACAAAACCTGATTGATCATCAAGCTCTCCCAGAGCTGTAAGGTAATTTCTTGCTTTGACAGGAACCTCGAGGAGATTCCTTCTCCCCACAGCCATTTCCTGTGGTTGTTTTGCTTCCCACCACAGCTACTGTACCTTTGTACATTTTGCCTTTGTAGTGAAGGTACTCTTCTTGCTCCTCACTGCTGCTTCTATTCCAAGTTCCTCTCGATCCTATCAGGTTGAAATTTCTTATCAAACTATGCAGATAAGTTTTGTTAAAGTTTCAATCAAAAGAGACCTCATTCAGAAGGCTACACTCATAAGTTGGCAAACACCTTCATATACATCTAATATGTGCATCAATGTTTTCCTCAACTACTGCTTGTCAAAATAGCTGATGAAAAAATTGCAGATGGATGGCGACATGCCACAATAGAAGACTTTTAACATCTTCTCAGGGATCAATAGATGAAGGAAATTAAGTTAAGGCTATACATTTGAAGAACACAATAAGTTTCTCTAATGTCTATATCGAGATTATTAAACGTGAGCAAATGTGTATATAATATGACTGAGAATACATATACGTTTTGAATTTTTTTTAAAGATTTTTTTTTTCAATTTGAAAGGTGAGTTATAGAAACAGGGAGGGAGAGACACAGGGAGAGAGACAGATTTGCCATCTGCATATGCACACCCCAAATTGTTGCATCGGATAGCTCTGGGTCAGGCTGAAGCCACAAGCCAAGAATTCCATCCTGGCCTCTGACATGTGTGGCAGAGTTTCAGGCACTTAGGGCATCTGCTGCTGCTTTCCCTGGTGCATTAGAAGGGAATTGGATCAGAAGCAGATCAGCCAGGACTCAGATTGACTCTCTGATACTTGATACCTACTAGCAGTTGGCAGGTTACCCCACTACATCACACCACTGGCCCCTACACATTCTTTTTAAGTATACAAAACACTTATACAATGGATCATTGTTGGGGCTGGCATTGTGAAACAGCAAGTTAAGCTACCACCTACAATGTGTCCAGCATGCCATGTATGTACCAATTGGAGTCCCAGCTGCTCCACTATTGGTTCAGGTCTCCACTTATAGGTCTGGGAAAGCAGGAAAAGATGGCATAAGTCCTTGGAAACTTTGCAACCCACTTGGGAGACCAGGATGGAGTTCCAGACTTCTACCATCTGCCTGGCTCAGCCCCTGCAGTTGTGGTCATTTGTGGTGTGAACCAGAGGATCAAAGTTCTCTCCTGCACTCTGTAACTCAGCCTTTCAAATAAACAATTAAGTCTTTTTAAAAATTCAGTCTTTGTTAGGCTGTAAATGAAATGCCAAAAATATTTCAAATACTCAATGTCAAAATGTAATTTTTGTGACCACTCTGAAATTATTATATATCATAAAAATAACAAAAAGTTGCCTCACTATACAAACTAAAATTCATGTATTTCTGGGGTACTGGTTTGAGTCCCAGCTGTTCAACTTCTGAAAGAGCTCCCTGCTAATGGCCTGGGAAAGCAGTGGAGATGGCTCAAGTGCTTGGGCTCTATGCCTGCATGGGAGACCCAGAGGAGGCTCCTGGATCCTGGCTTAGTAATGGCCCCGCTCCAGCAGTTGAGGCCATTTGGGTAGTGAACCAGCAGTTGGAAGGCCTCTGTCTCTCTCTGCCTCTGCCTCTCTGTAACTCTACCTCTCAAATAAATAAATCTTTAAAAAATACATATATTTCTAAATAATCTGTGCCTCACAGGAAAAAATCAAAATAAAAATGAAAGAATTGTATAAAATTTGAGATACAGCTAAGGCAGAACAAAGAAGGGAAATTACAGACTTAAATGTTTATATACACTGGTGCCGCGGCTTACTAGGCTAATACTCTGCCTGCGGCGCCGGCACACCGGGTTCTAGTCCCGGTCGGGGCACCAGATTCTGTCCCGGTTGCCCCTCTTCCAGTCCAGCTCTCTGCTGTGGCCCAGGAGTTCAGTGGAGGATGGCCCAAGTGCTTGGTCCCTGCACCCCATGGGAGACCAGGAGAAGCACCCGGATCCTGGCTTCGGATCTGCGCAGCATGTCAGAGGCAGTGCACTGGCCGTAGCAGCCACTTGGGGGGGTGAACCAATGGAAAAAAGAAGACATTTTTCTCTGTCTCTGTCTCTCTCTCACTGTCTAACTCTGCCTGTCAAAAAAATGTTTATATAAAAATGAGGAAAAGTTGAAATTAAGTGTCTATAATATTCATTTGAAAAAAGATGGTAAAAGAATGACAGATAAACTTAAGAAACCCAATGAAATTTGACAGAAACATCAATGAAAATATAGCAAATGTTAATAAAATGGAAAGCAAAGATGTAATCAAGAGAATCAATAAAGCCAAAAGTTTCTTATTTGAAACAAAATTATCATTAAAATCTATTAAGAAAAAACATATAAGGAAACAATAAGCAGCTAACAATCCCAGGAATGAAAAACAGCCACAAGAGCAGTTGGAGATGAGAATAGAAGAAACAGGAGGGCATTAGGTGCTGCATATGCAAATGGCTTTGGAATTAAGATGAAATGTGAAATTCCCTGGAAAGATAAAAATCAATAAACTTTCTCATGAAGAAGTTAAAAGACTAAACCATATGTAAAATTGGCAATTAAAAGTCTTTCTGCAAAGAAAGCATCAGTCCCAAGGAGATTTACATGTGGTTTTCACCAAACATTTACGGTAACACTAAACACTTAAAATCCAGACTGAACTCTTTCAGAGCAAAGACAAACAAGTATCACTGACCAACTCATTAGTGAGACTAGTTCAAAGTTGTCATATGACCAAAGCCTGAGGAGGATCATAGAGTTGAGACATTACCTGCAACACCAGCATTCCAAATCACAATGCCGATTAAAGACTCAACTATTCTGCTTCTAAAACATCTCTCTTACTGCGCAGGAGAAGGCAGCAGAAGATGGTCCAATAACTTGGGCCAATGCTATCCGTGGATTTCAAGGCTCCCGGTTTCAATATGATCATTTTGTGTTGTGGCCTGTTTGGCCTGTTGTGGTCATTTGGGATGTGAACCAGCAGAAGGAAGAGCTCTATCTGTGTCTGTCTCTCCCTCTCTCTCTGTCAGTTTGTCTTTCAAATAAATCTTAATAGAAAAAAATGAGGAAAGCAATAAGTAATAAAGAAAATTTATAAACTAATTTCACTGGCAAGAATGATGCAAAAACCTAGTAATATTAACACCACATAAAAACATTAGCAATGCATAAACAGCTTAGTGCATAAAAATCAGATGAATTTACTCTAGAAATATGAGATTGGTTTAGTATCATAAAATTTCCATTACAGAATCACTTATTAATGAAATCTACCCTTTATAGATCAAAGGAGAAAAGTAATGTGATCTTCTCAAAATAAAATCTACTACATAAAAAAAACGATAAACTGTACATAATTTAATAAAGAACTTATCATCTAGTGGAAGTTTCTTATTCTGAAGGAGTATCTATAAAACATCAAAAAGGGGCTGGTGCTGTAGCTTAAGTTAAGCCTCTGCCTGTGGAGCCACCAAACTATGTGGGTCCTGGTTTGAGTTACAGCCGCTCCACTTCTGATCCAGCTCTCTGCCTTTGGTTTGGAAAGTCAATGGAAAATAGCCCAAGTGCTTGGGACCCCACACCCATGTGGGAGACACAGAAAAAGATTCTCGCTCCTGGCTTCAGATCAGCTCAGCTCCAGTGCTTGCTTCCATTTGGGAAGTAAACCAGTGGATTGAAGACGTTCTCTCTGTCTTCCCCTCTCTGTAACTCTGTCCTCAACTAAATACATAAAATCTCAAAAAAAAAAAAAAATCATTGAACAGAAGTCAATGGTATATATCAGACCAAACTGAAACAATAGAAATCTGACTGAAGTTAGAAACAAAACAATGGTCCTGACTATCCCTGCTATGATACATCATTGCAACTCTGATGTATCTTTTTCCTTTTTTAAGATTTTATTTATTTAGTTGAGAGAGAGAGTTACAGAGAGAGGGAAAGGCAGAGAGAAAGGTCTTCCATCCACTGGTTTACTCCCCAAATGGCTGCAACTGCGAAATTGAGCTGATCTGAAGCCAGGAGCCAGGAGCTTCTTCTGTACTGGAGAATATTGGAGTCTATCTCTCCCATTAGGTCTAATAGTATTTGTTGTATAGATCTGAGTGATCTTGTGTTGAGTGCATATGTAGTTGTGATTGTTATGTCTTTTTATGAATTGAACCTTTCATCAAAATATAATGGTTTCCATTTGCCTGGTATATCTTTTTTCCAACCCTTCATTTTCAGTCTGTGCGTATCTTTGTTTGTGAATTGGGTTTCTTGTAGGCAGCATACAGTTTTTTTATCCAGTCAACCAACCAAAGTCTTTTAGTTGGTGAATTAATCCATTTACATTCAAGGTTAGTACTGATAGAGAAGAACAAAGACCTGTCATTTTGTTGATTGCATAGTAGTACCACCTTGTCTATTAGTAAATTTTGTGGTGTCATATGTTTTCATGATGCTTACTTCTAATGCAAAGTGCTCTGCAAAATTTCTTGTAAAACTAGTCTGGTGATGGTGAATTCTCCATTTTTGCTGATCTGGAAAATACTTTATTTCTACTTCATTTTTAAATGATACCTTCCCTGGATATAATATTTTTGTCTAGAAGATTTTTTTTTCTTTTAAAATTTTAAATATATCATACTGCTTTCTTCTTGCATTTAGGGTTTCTGTTGAGAAGTCTGATGATAATCTAATTGATTTTCCTTTATATCTAACTTGAAACTTTTTTCTTACTGTCTTGGAGAAAACCTGTTCTTTTATTAAAAAAAACGTAATATCTATAACAAATAAATATTTCAAAGGATTTTTACATAAAACATATATGAAGTTTCTTTTTGAGAAGACCTGGATTTTTGAGTCTGCTTGGGGTTCTTTGAGATTCTGTTTCCAGATGTTCATGTCTCTTTCAACACCTGAGAATTTTTTTTACTATTATTTCATTAAGTAGTTTCTCAATGCCCTTTTCCTTTTCTTCTTCCTCAGGAATGCCTATAATACAAGTATTTGGTCATTTAATGGTATCCCATGTTTCACATAGGCTTTCTTCATTCTTTTTAATGCTTTCCTCTTTATTTTTGACTGATTGGGCTATTTCAAAATTCTTGTCCTTGATGTCAGAAATTCTTTCCTCCACTTGGTCTATTCTGCTATTAAAGCTCTCAGTCACATATTTTGTTTGTTTCACTTTTTGATTATTTCATCTCCAAAATTTCTTAATTTATTCAGTCACAGAAAATCTACAAAGACAATTCTATTATTCTTTCATCCTGTCTTGCAGAAGGCAAATTGGAACCCAAAAACTTAAAATAACTTACACATATGACATTGAGACAGTTGTAAACTTTTGTACAGTCACACGTCAGTGTGTGTAGAGATTTTACTTTGGTTTCTGCAGAAACCAAAATGTGTGGATTTCCAACTCTTTATGTAATTTCAATCATCTCTATATTACTTATACCACCTAATACAACGGAAATGGCATATAAGTAGTAGTTACTCTGTATTGTAGGGAATAATTATAATAAAAAGTTTGCATGTTTAGTACAGTGCAAGTTTTTTGAAAGTTTCAATTTCTGGTTGGATATGGATAATTCAGGGATATGAGGGCTGACTCTACGTATGTCCAGAACACATCACCATAATTCATTTCTTGAGTAAGAGTAAAGAAAGAACCATCTCTGTCAGATTTAAGACTTATCACAATTGTGGTACTGATGTCATTACCATGTTGCTACAGGGATAACCAAAGAGTTAACATGGTAGAAAACAACTCAACAGATCTGTACATCAAAGAAAAAACATACATGGAAGAGCTGGTGTTACATGCCACTGGTGTTAATGAATAGCACAGCATTATAAAAGTGGTTATGTATTGAATTACAAAACAAAAAAACATTGGAGCAAGCATTATGGCACAGTATGTTAAACCCAGCCTGCAAAGCCAGCATCCCATATGAGCCCTGTATTGATTCCTAGCTTCTCTACTTCTGATCCAAGTCCATGCTAATGTGCCTAGGAAAGCAGAGAAAGATCATCCATGTGCATGGGCTCCTGCTATACACCTTCAGTTCTGGTTGGAATTCCAGCCTCATAGTTTCAGCCTGGTCTAGCCCAGGCCAATTAGGCCTTTTGGGGAGTGATTCTCTCTCTCTCTCTCTCTCTCTCTCTATATATATATATATATATATATATATATACATATCTTTATCTCTCTCTGTCTCTGTCTCTTTTCCCCTTCTCTCTCCCCCCCCATAACTCTGGCTTTCAAATAAATAAATGTGTTTTTAGAAACCCTTAAATGGATCCCTATCACATATTGATCACAAATTCAATTCCATATGGAATAAGAACTACTGTGCAAAAAGACAAATCTTTGAAAAGCATATATTTAGGAGAATATAGGATAATTTCATGGCGTCAGGATAGAAATGATTTCTTAAACAAAATACAGAAATGTAATATGCAAAAGAAAACTTTGATATGTTTTGATAACATTAAAATTAATAAATCTTATATTAGTCGAAGACATCAAGGGAAAGGCCACAAACTTAGAGAAAAGTGCAGTATATAAGTGCCAAAGAATTCTATTTTACACTGTCTTGCCAATAAAAGTGAAATAATGTTGAGAAAGGTCTTTAATTTCAATCCCTATCATTTATTGCTGAAGTACATCATTTTAGTTAATACAAGCTCACAGAAAATTAACATCCCTCAAAATGGCGAAGATCCTAAATTCATTTATACAAATCTAGGAATAAAAGGTAACTGTGCTAGTTCATTTAAGTGTCTGACTACAAATCAGCAGTTTAGGGGTGCCTGAAGGCTTATAATCTCACTATATTATAGTCACACTAAATACACAAGACAGGGCTGTATATTATAATGCAAAGAAGAAAGAAGAAATACTGTTGACCCACTTGCCAGTGACATTTCACTTCTTCTCTGTCTTTGTTATGTCCTCCCGCTATTATTTACAAAGCCTTATTCGGACTAAATTAAGTAAAAAATAAAAGGAAAAGGTAAAGTCAGGTAAAACTGCATGATGAAACTGAAACAAGTGTGTGAACACTACCAATGCTCTCCCTTTCTTACAAACCATTTCTTCTATGTGACTGATGTGATTGGCATTGTCAAGGTTCTCTTGGAGGCACTCAAGTGGTGAACAAATGAACTTGGCTTCCTAGAACCATATCTCACATTTACATGAATAGTTACTCGTGCATATTGTGTACCCTTTCTTCACAACTCTTGCTCTCGGTGGTAGAAAGACTAGAAATGGAGGAAGGAGCATAAAAAGTAGTGTTTTGTCACCCTTGAGAATTCTGCTCAGTAGCCTGTCCTGGCAAGGATTTGCTACTTACTTGGTATAGGTAATTTGGTTCTGGTCCTAAAGTATTCTTGGAATGGGACTGCCATACCCGTCTTTGCCTTAGGCAATGGCCCCTCTTGCTTTGGGGTGTATTCCTCCCAAGTTTCCAAACTGACTTCTAGTGTCAGGATGGCCTGGCTAACACTGAGTGACTGAAGCCCATATCAGCTTCTGGGTGGATTTTGGACTCCAGAATTATCTGCCAAGAATTTTTTCATGTTCTTTTTTTAATAGAAAACTTTTATTTAATAAATATAAATTTCAAAAGTACAACTTTTGGATTATAGTGGTTCTTCCTCCCATAACCACCCTCCAACCAACAAACCATCCCATTTCCTACTCCTTCTCCCATCCCATTCTTCATCAAGACATACAAAGTATAAAGTACTGTTTGAAGACTAGTTTTATCATTAATTCTCGTAGCACAACACATTAAGGACAGAAGTCCTACATGGGGATCAAGTGCACAGTGACTCCTATTGTTGATTTAACAATTGACATTCTTATTTATGATGTCAGTAATCACCCGAGGCTCTTCTCATGAGCTGCCACTGCCTTGAAATTTTCTAAGTCTCCCTCTTTAGTTAATTCTGGTCAAATCTAACAGTGCTATCTCTAGTGGGAAGCACCAAGTCATGTCCAAAGCCCACCTGGGAGCTGTGTCATTTCTCCCCTTCCTAAATGTTCCAACACCTCTCTTATCATACGGGTTAAGGAAACTGTCCGAGTGGCCCCTAGAGTTGTATTTTTGTGATCATCCCATTGCTTTGCCCTGAATTATTTTCCTGGGATGTGCCTGTGTTGACTTGACAAAATGGGACTTATATATTGATCATGAGTGACTCATATCTATGTGGGACTCAGGCTAGTTCCAGGCTCTGGGCTGTTGAATATCTAAGTCTTTGAACTTGGTTGTGGCCTATGTATGAGTTCTTATACACCCATAACCTGAAAGATGTCACCTCCTGAACACAGAACCCAAGTCACTGGGGTGATCCTTAACTTACACCACACTGCTGGCATGTAGGGCAGTGGCTCACATCTGCAGATCTGTACTACATGTCAGGTAATCCAGATTGATTTCTACTCATGGTGATATGTTTTGACATTGTATTTTCCCCTGACTATATGTAGATGAACATTCCTCAAGAAAGAGACTTTCTTCTTGCTTGACCACAGAATCTTTGCCCATTCTCCTCATTGATGGTACATAAAAAGAAAAAAATCCTTTTTTTTAATTCAGTGATTATGGCTTTTGGAGAAGGACAACTTATTTTATGTTATAATATTCTGAGTATACTAAGTGCATAGTTTCTAGAAATAAGCATCTATACTAAAAAGAAGCAGATACAAATTAATAATGGATCTCTAAGAAAACAGAACAAATAAAATTAAAAGTTAGTAGAAGGAAATAAATAATAAAGATTATAGGAGAAATACATGAAATTCAAAACATAAACAAAATGAAGGATAAGTTTGTTTTTCAATTTTGTTTTAGGAATACAACATCATGCATTTAATATATACAAATAGGGGAACATGGTGATTCCCCCCTCCACACCAATACTCAAACATTTCTTCCTCCTCCCTTTCCCTTTCTCATTCTTATTTTTATAGAAATTAATTTTCATTTAATTTTTTACTCATAAGATTAACCTTACACTATGTAGAGAATTAACCAAATAGTATGAAGAAAAAATAATAGAACAACAACAACAACAAAAACCCAGACAAGGTAATCATTGTTCCACTTCAGTCAGGCAAAGGCTGTTCAAAATCATAGTATCTCAAGGTTGCAATTTTGCTCCTACAGATGACCTTTTGAATACTCCATTAGTTACCACAGATCAGAGAGACGATATGGTATTTGTCTTTTTTGTGAATGGCTTATTTCATTAAGTATAATGGTTTCCAGTTGCATCCACTTTGTGGCAAATAACAGGATTTCATTTTTGGACTGTGTGTAGTATCCCATAATGTATATATACCATAATTTATCCAGTCTTCATTAATCGACCACTGGGTTGATTCATATCTTAGCTCATTTAAATTGAGCTGAAATGAACAAGGAGGTATAGATCACACTTTCATATGCAGATTTTATTTCCTTTGGATAAGTTCCCAGAGTGCGATGGCTGAGTCATATGTTAGGTCTATATTCAGCTTTCTGAGATATCTCCATTCTGTCTTCCATAATGACTATATCAGTTTATATTCCCACCAACAGTGGATTAGGGTACCTTACTCCCCATGTCCTCACCAGCATTTGTTGTTTGTTGATTTCTGTATGAGGTCCATTCTAATGGAGGTGAAGTGAAACTTCACTGCTACTTCGATTTGCATTTCCCTGATGGCTAGTGATCCTGAACATTTTGTCATGTGTCTATTGGCTATTTGAAAATCCTCTCTTGAAAAATGTCTGTTCAGCTCCTTTGCCCATTTCTTGACAAGGTTGTTTGTTTTATAGTTGTTGAGTGTCTTGAGCTCTTTACAGATTCTAGAGGCTAATCCTTTATTAGTTGCATAGTTTGTAAATATTTTCTCCCATTCTGTTGGTTGCCTCTTCACTTTGTGAGTGTTTCTTTTGCAGGACAGAAGCTTCTCAGTTTGATATAAACCCAATTGGCAATTTTGGCTTTGAATGCCTATGCTCTGGGGTCCTTTCCAAGAAGTCTTTGTCTATGCCAATGTCTTGCAGGTTTTCTTCAATGTTCTCTAGTTCAAATGTATCACATCATAGATTTAGGTCTCTGAGAGATTTTGAGTGTATTTTTGTTTAAGGTGTAAGGTAGGGGTCTTGTTTCATACTTCGGCATGTAGGTATTCAGTTTTCCCAGCACCATTTGTTGAAGAGACTGTCTTGGCTCTAGGGGTTGATTTTTGCTTCTTTGTCAAAGATAAGTTGGTTGTAGACATATATATTAATTTCTGGAGTTTTTATTTCAATCCATTAGTCAGCATGTCTGTTTTTGTGCCAGTACCAAGCTGTTTTGATTATAACTGCCCTGTAGTATGTCTTGAGGTCTTGTATTGTGATGCCTCCAGCTTTGTTTTCATTAATATGGCTTTAGCTATTAGGGGTCTCCTGTGTTTCCATATGAATTTTAGATTATTTTTGTTAGATCTGAAAAGAATGTTCTTGATATTTTGATTGGAATCCCATTGAATCTATAAATAGCTTTTCATAGTATGGGCATTTTGAAGATGATGATTATTTTATTAAGATTTATATTTGTTAAATGAAAGACAGAGTTACAGACAGAGGTAGAGACAGAGGGAGAAGGATCTTCCATTTGCTGGTTCACTCCCAAAACAGCCAGAGCTGAGCTGATCTGAAATCAGGAGCCAGGAGATTCTTCAAGGTCTTCCACATGGGTGCAGAGGCCCAAGGACTTGAGCCATCTTCTTCTGCTTTCCTAGGCAGAGAGATACATCAGAAGAGCAGCAGCTGAGACTAGCACTGGTGCCCACATGGGATGCCAGTGCTTCAGGCCATGGTTTTAACTCACTGTGCCACAGCACCAACCCCAATGATGTTGATTCTTCCGATCCATGAACATGGAAAGATTCTTCCACTTTTTTATGTCTTCTTCTACTTATTTCTTGAATGCTTTGTAATTCTCATCATAGAGATCTTTAACATCCTTGGTTAAATTTATTCCAAGATATTTCAATTTGTTGATTCAATTGTGAATGGGATTGATCTTAGAAGTTCTTTCTCAGCTATAGCATTGTCTATGTATACAAAGGCTATTGATTTTTGTGTGTTGATTTTATATCCTTTTACTTTACCAAATTCTTTTATGAGGGCCAATAGTCTGTTGGTGGAGTCTTTTGGGTTCCTTATATATAAAATCATGCTATCAGTAAATTGGGATAGTTTGACTTCTTCTTTCTGTATTTTTATCCCTTTGATTTTTTTTTCTTGCCTGATGGCTCTAGCTAAAACTTCCAGGACTACATTAAATAGCAATGGTGAGAATTGGCATCTTCGTCTGGTTCTGGATCTTAATGAGAATGCCTCCAATTTTCCCACATTCAGTAAGATACTGGCCGTGGTATATTAAAACTTGCTTTGGTTGGGCCAGTGCTATGGTACAGTGGGTTAATGCCCTGGCCTGAACCACTGGCATCCCATATGTGTGCTGGTTTGAGACCCTGGCTGCTCCACTTCCCATCCAGCTCTCTGCTATGGCCTGGGAAAACAGTATAAAAAGGCCCAAGTCCTTGTTGGGAGACCTGGAAGAAACTCCTGACTCCTGGCTTTGGATAGGCGCAGCTCCTGCCATTGCAGTCAATTGGGGAGTGAACCACCAGATGAAAGACCTCTCTCTCTCTGCCTCTTCTCTCTCTGTGTCACTCTGATTTTCAAATAAATAAATAAATCTTTAAAAATTGCTTTGGTTATGTTGAATAGTGTTCCTTCTATATCCTATTTGCTTAAGGGTTTCATCATAAAAGGGTATTGAATTTTGTCAAATGATTTCTCTGTATTTATTGAGATAATCATATGGTTTTTGGTCTTCAGTTAGTTAATGTGGTATATCACATTTATTGATTTTTGGATGTTGAACCATCCTTGTACACCAGGGACAAATTCCACTTGGTCCAGATGAGTGATCTTTCTGATGTGTTGTTGGATTTGATTGGCTTGTATTTTGTTGAGAATTTTTCCATCTATGTTCATCAGGGATATTGATCTATAGTTCTCTTTCTATGTCATATCTTTTTCTGGTTTAGGCTCATAGAAGGAATGGAACCTATGGAAGTGATAGAAGATAACATTGGAGAAACACTTCAAGACATTGACAAGGGCAATGATATTTTGGGTAAGAACTCAAAAGCACAAGCAACAAAAGTAAAAACAAAGTACACCAAACTAAGAATCTTCTGCATTGAAAAAAAGAACAAAGAAACAATCAACAGAATGAAAAGATGATCAACAAAATGGAAGAAAACATTTGCAAACTATTTATTTACAAAAGATTAATACCAAGAATAGGTAAGGAAGTTAGAAATTCAACAAGAAACAAAACCCAAACAATCCAGGTAAGAAAAGGATGAAGATCTCAGTAGACATTTTTCAAAGAAGTTCAAATAACTAAAAAATACACAACAAAGAAAAATCAGTATCACTAGTTATCAAGGAAACACAAAACCACAATGAGGTCATCTTATCCCTTTTAGAAGGGCTATTATCGGAAAGACAAGAAAATAACAATTACTGGCAAGAATGTAGATAAAAGAGAACCCTCATTCATTATTGGTAGTAAAGCAAATAAAAAAGCCACTATGGAGAACAGCATAGATGTTTCTCAAAAAAGTAAAAAATTACTCTTCTATGTGACCTAACTATACTGCTTTTGGGAACATAACTAAAGGAAATGAGATCAGTATATGAAGGTGATACTGGGGCTGGCACTGTGGAGTAGTGGGTAAAGCTGCCACACATCCTTTATGGTCAACTGTTTGAGTCCTGGGTCCTCCACTTCTGATCCAGCTCTCTTCTATGGCCTGGGAAGGCAGTGGAAGATAGCTCAAGTCCTTGAGCCCCTTCACCCGCATGGGAGGTCCAGAAGAGGTTCCTGGCTCCTGGTTTCAGATTGGCACAGCTCTGGCCATTGGGGCCATCTGGGGAATGAACCATTGGATGGAAGACTATCTTGACCTCTGCCTCTCTGCAACAAATTTTTGTAAATATTATTATCATTCTTTAATTTAAAAAATTATGTCACTTTCATTTGGAACACAATCAGACAAGTTATTTATTCCTCAAATGCCACAACAGCTAGGGCTAGGGCAGGCCGAAGCCAAGGATCATGAGTTCCATATTAGTTTCCCATGTGAGTGACAGGGACCTTAGTACTTAGCCATTATCTGATGCTTTCCAGGGTACATATTAGAAGGAAGTTGCATAGGAAGTGTAGTAATTGAGACTCAAACCAGGCTTTACCATATAGGATGTGGGCATCCCAAAGATGATTTCACTCCTGAATCCCATGCCTTCCACTCACTATTGTAATATAGTTGTATTTTCAGGTAGTGAAATGGCACAATTAACACAAAGAACAAAGTACATTTTACTGAAATGACCTAAACTCCTAGTTAAGCATTTATGGGCCACAGTCTAGTAATTACAACTCATAGCTGTGAGCATATCATCTTGAGTGTATGTGCAATTGAAGAGCAAAAGTTTATGGAGTGGAAGGAGCTGAGGGACAAATCTCAGATGTAGTGGAGTGTCTAGGTGAACCTGAATCATAAGAATGATTCAAAAATTTCCTGTTATGAACTGTGTAGGATGAAGACACATCTCTACATCCCCAAGATGTACCACCTTAAGTTCTGAAGAACTCTCCCAAAAGATCTCAATGTAGAGTAGCTTCCTGTATGAAACTCTCTTATATCCTTTAAGATAATTCACTAGAGGGGCCGGCACTGTTGGCTCCATGGTGTATTGCGTTAAGCCACCACCTGCAGTGCTAGCATCCCCTATGGGCGCCGGTTCAAGACCCAGCTGCTCCTCTTCCTATCCAGCTCTCTGCTATGGCCTGGGAAAGCAGTAGAAGATGGCCCAAGTCCTTGGGCCCCTGTACTCCTTGGGCTCCTGTACTCACATAGGAGACCCGGAGGAGGCTCTTGGCTCCTGGCTTTTGGATCAGAGCAGCACCAGCCATTGTGGCCAACTGGGGAGTAAACCAGCAGATGGAAGACCTCTCTCTGTCTCTCTGTCTCTCTGTCTCTCTCTCTCTCTCTGCCTCTCCTCTCTCTGTGTAACTCTAACTTTTAAATAAATAAATAAATCTTAAAAAAAGAGATAATTCCCTAGAATCAAACTGTATCTACAAGAGCTCACAAAAAATAGGTAGCCATGTGGTATAATCAAACATCATGGGTTTTGGAGTTAAACAAATTTCAATTTGATTCCTGGCTTGAGCCAAATAGATTCTTGAATATTATTTAACCTTTGTGTGTTTCAAGAACTGAAATATCAATGCAAACTAACCATGCTTACTTTTAAGACAGATGATAAAGGCAAAGTACCCAGCATAAGCAGATATACAATGAAAGTTATTATTGCTCTCTCATTGGAATAGGTCTTTTTGATTCTGGTCATTATGATTATCAATAATTATTTTTAGTGTCATTAAGTTTAGGATGAAACAAAAGATAGTTGGAAGAAAATTTCATAAATACTTGATCACGCTCATGTTATCTGTGCTATCATAATGATCTGACAAACATTCACTTCTTAAAAAGAGGCTAAATTAATCGAGTGGACTGAGGAATGCAAATGAAAAAAACTAAATTAGATGCAAGATAAAGCTGAGAAGCCATATAACCATTTCTGCACATTGTTAAAAAACTATACTCAGATGCTCATAGTCCAATTTTAGTGAGAAAAAAAGTGGTCAAAACAGGTGTTAAACTAAATTGGTTGGTAAATTTAAAGAAACCAATTAATTCAATCAAACCAGTTAAGCAGAGAGCCACAAGTACATATGTGTCAAATCTTTTATATGATTCATTTTCCCCATTAGCATTAGATCTCTTTAGAACTCCAGACTTTTCAATGTTTTTAATTCAAAAGAAAAAACCCTGCCTTGAATCTTCTGCTAATGTCAGAATGGTTTCTTACATCATGTGAAAGTAGACTAAGGAATTTCAACCTGGAAATCTGTATTATCTCAAAGTTGACTCAGTATAGAATGCTTGTTTAAAAATATTACTATTTGGGCTGGCGCCACAGCTCAGTAGGCTAATCCTCCGCCTGCAGCATTAGCACACTGGGTTCTAGTCCTGGTCAGGGCACCGGATTCTGTCCTGGTTGCCCCTCTTCCAGGCCAGCTCTCTGCTGTGGCCCAGGAGTGCAATGGAGGATGGCCCAGGTGCTTGGGCCCTGCACCCCATGGGAGACCAGGAGAAGCACCTGGCTCCTGCCTTTGGATCAGCACGGTGCGCTGGCAGTGGCGGCCATTGGAGGGTGAACCAACGGCAAAGGAAGACCTTTCTTTCTGTCTCTCTCTCACTGTCCACTCTGCCTGTTAAAAAAAAAAAGAATATCTCAAGAGATCTTACAACTCAATTGTATGAGCACAACATATGCAATTCAATTTTTTAAATATGCAAAAGATTTAAACATATTTCACACAAAAATTTATATATAGCCAGTAAGCACATAACGTGACACTCAGTACCAATAAGATCAGTAGTGATTAAAGTGTTGTATATTAAAACTCCAATGATGTACTACTAAATACACAAGACAGGCCCAAATTAATAATGCTAAAAAGGACAAGTATTGGCAAGGACAAGGAGCCACTGAAATGTTCATATCCAACTGGAAGTAGTATAAAATGACACACTTTGGAAAGCAAATTGCTAGTTTTCTTAGAAAGTCTTAAACATGTTTATCATATAATCTGGTATTATAAAAACTGTGTATTTAAAATATTTCCTCAGAAACCATTTATTTAAGGTATGTAAACTTCATGCATTTCATAAATACAACTTTAGGAACATGATGATTCTTCCTACTGTACCCGCCCCCCCAGCCACAGTCCCACCCCTCTTCATCCTCCCTCTCCTATCCCCATTCTTAATTTTTTTAACTTTTATTTAATGAATATAAATTTCCAAAGTACAGCTTATGGATTACAATGGCTTCCCCCCCCCATAACGTCCCTCCAACCCGCAACCCTCCCCTTATCCACTTCCTCTCCCCTTCCATTCATGTCAAGATTCATTTTCGATTCTCTTTATGTACAGAAGATCAGCTTAGCATACATTAAGTAAAGATTTCAACAGTTTGCTCCCATACAGAAACATAAAGTGAAAAATACTGTTTGAGTACTAGTTATAGCACTAAATCTCAATGTACAGCACACTAAGGACAAAGATCCTACATGAGGAGTAAGTGCACAGTGACTCCTGTTGTTGACTTAACAAATTGACACTCTTGTTTATGGCATCAGTAATCACCCGAGGCTCTTGTCATAAGCTGCCAAGGCTATGGAAGCCCCCTGGGTTCACTGACTCTGATAATTTTTAGACAAGGCCATGGTCAAAGTGGAAGTTCTCTCCTCCCTTCAGAGAAAGGTACCTCCTTCTTTGATGACCCATTCTTTCCACTGGGATCTCACTCGTGGAGATCTTTCATTTAGGTTTTTTTTTTTTTTCCCCCAGAGTGTCTTGGCTTTCCATGCCTGAAATACTCTCATGGGCATTTCAGCTGGATCCGCATGCCTTAAGGGCTGATTATGAGGCCAGAGTGCTGTTAGGACATTTGCCATTCTATTGGTCTGCTGTGTATCTCACTTCCCATGTTGGACCATTCTCTCCCTTTTTGATTCTATCAGCTGGTATTTGCAGACACTATTCTTGTTTATGTGATCCCTTTGGTTCTTAGTCCTATCATTATGATCAATTGTGAACAGAAATTGATCACTGGGACTAGTGAGATGGCATTGGTACATGCCACCTCGATGGGATTGAATTCAATCCCATTCTTAATTTTTACTAACATCTTTTTTCATTAACTTTATATACTTAATATTAACTCTCTACATAGATATTACCATAATTACTGAAATTCAAAACACAAATATCTATCAATAGAATACTGCTCGGCACTAAAAGCAAACTATTACATTGTGAAGCAACATGGATGAATTGGCAAAGAAGTATATTGAAGAAATTAGTCAGAATCAAAAAAAACTTTTTCCAATTCTATTTATATTAAGTAGTAGATCAGGCAGAATTATCTATGGTGACAAAATAGAATGGTGGTTACTTGGGGAAGGCAAGATTGTTGACTAAAACTTGACATGGAACATATTTGAGAGGTAAAAAAATGTTCTATATACAAATTGTGGTCTTGTTAGCAAGTATATATATTTACCAAAGTTCTTCCTCTATTCTTAAATTATCCTTTATTAAAATCGATTAAATGACAAAAGTAACAAGGAGCCATAAACTTATATTTATGAAAGAATATGTGATAATGCAATTTTCAAACACATTTAAACTCTTTAATGTATCCATTTCTCCAGATTCATATATATGTATATGTATGTGTATGTGTACCTATTTAATGAGAGTTGAGTTTTTTAGCATTTTATATTATGTAGGATGAATTTACATTCTTGCTTATGTTAAAACCCTTTATCTTGAATAAGTGCCTTTTCCCTGTAGGGAAAACAAGGTTGTTATCAACTCTACTTACTAATCATTTTGAATTAAACATTTTCCTTTGGAAAATGCAATTTAAATCATCTTGAATATTATATAGATTATTGGTAAAAGTAATTAAGGAATAGAATAAAGGTAATTATAATTTCTGATGGATGAACTGATAGGGATAAAGTGAGAATTGACCTGA
The DNA here is from genome assembly GCF_964237555.1 of Oryctolagus cuniculus. Lineage (NCBI taxonomy): Eukaryota > Metazoa > Chordata > Mammalia > Lagomorpha > Leporidae > Oryctolagus > Oryctolagus cuniculus. Next base: position 89,572,857 of record NC_091437.1, read on the forward strand.
ACTCTCATCTAAAACTAGAATAAAATTAAAGGAAATCTTAAAACTTTAGTTGTGTTTTTAATTGATTTCCACACACCAGTGCACTTCTAAGTAGTCTATTTTCACTGAAAACTGTAAGCAGAAGATTCCACAAGGAAAGGTATTTGGTACTCATGACATGACAGTCATCTTCTAGAACTAGCTTCTAAAACATATGTAACACGGTTTCTTTTCTAAGACCTATTTATTCTTCAAAAAATTATTTCCAAATGAAATATATAAAATTCTTTGCACAAATTTAGAAAACAAATCTTTCTGGAATACTACTTAAATAATAGTAAAGGATCAATTTTCAAATGTGATTTATTAAAACTATGGGGCGGGTTACGCCCCGGCCTGGAGCGCCAGCATCCCATATGGGCGCCGGTTCAAGACCCGGCTGCTCCGCTTTCCATCCAGCTCTCTACTGTGGCCTGGGAAAGCAGTAGAAGATGGCCCAAGTCCTTGGGCCCCTGCACACGTGTGGGAGACCTGGAAGAAGTTCCTGGCTCCTGGCTCCTGGCTCCTGGCTTCAGATCGGTGCAGCTCTGGCTGTTGCAGCCAACTGTGGAGTGAACCATTGGATGGAGGACCTCTCTCTCTCTGCCTCTCCTTCTTTCTGTGTAACTCTGACTTTCAAATAAATAACTAAATCTTTAAAAAAATTTAAAACTAATATCAGTGGTCAGATTTGCATATTACCACTCCTATACACCAGAACTCTATTTCACTTTGAACAAGTTCCTCATAGCAGACTGCAGAGCAAAGTCTTGGCTCAGATATGCACAAGTTTGAGTGAACACAGTGACATCTCTTTGATATTTGTCTGTTAAAAATATATTCCTTTGATGGAGTATAGGTTTCATTTTTTAGAACTATAATGTGAGCTTTGATGTTAATTTTTTGTTTTATGTGAAAGGAATACTTGTATCATTTTTATTTTAAACATTACAAAATACTCCAAGTCTTACAAAGAGAAACAGTAGTTCTTTCTCCCAAGTGTCTCCACTCCATGGAGGTAATCATTTGCAATTGATTTAGTTTTGTCTTCTAAAATTTATCTCCATAATTCCAAAGGAAGTAACATCAATTATAAATAATGTAACTATTAATAAAGTACAATTTTCTTTGTAAAAATAATACAACTTTATTTCTTGATTTATGAAATGTTGGCCTCATCCTTTTTGACACTGCCTGTCTTCTTATATTTGGAATTACAGGTGTTCGATGTACAACTCTCATTCTGGAACTCTCCCTCTATTCTTCCCCCCACTTTTTTTTTTTTTTTTGGTTTGCTACTTTATATTTTAGCTCTACCAACTCTCTGAGAGATTATAGGAAACACGTATTAAGACATAATCTATTTAAAACATCTAATCTCTGTTCACATTTAGTGATTTGGTTGTCACTTCATTTTTCATACGATCTATTCCCTAATTCCTTGAAGCTTGAAAATTTTTGGTTTTTTTTTTGGGGGGGGCGGATTTGATTGCGCCAAAAGTTTGTGGTGCTGTGCTTGTTGCACATGTGTTTCATTTGTTGTATTTAACATTCAGTGAACCCTTTTAACAAGTCAACTTCTAGAGCTCTGGGAAAATTTCTTGATTGTTTCTGATATTTTTTAGCAGTACATTTGCCCTGTTATGTCTTTTTATTTTTTATTTATCTATTTATTTATTTAGAGAGGTAGAGTTACAGACAGAGAGACATCTGCTGGTTCACTCCCCGAATGAATGCAATGGCCAAAGCTGGGCCTATCAGAAGCCAGGAGCCAGGAGCTTCTTCTGGGTCTCCCAGGTGGGTGCAGGGGCACAAACACTTTTGCCATCTTCTACTGCTTTCCTAGGCCATAGCAGAGAGCTGGATAAAAAGAGGAGCAGTCACAACACAAGCCAACATCCATATGAGATGCTGGTTCCTACTAAGCCATAGTGTCAGCCCCCTGTGTTATGTTTATAAGTCATATGGTATACACCTGGAATGATGCTTTTTATTTACTGATATTTGGTGTACTTTCTGGTATATTTCAACTATATCTAGAAATTCTTCTATTGATTTTTATTTATTTCAATACTTGTATTTCCAGAAGCTCTTCCTTATATTCTGAGTGTTTTTTTTCTTTTTGCATATTCACCAATTTCTGAATGTGTCTTCACTTTCCTCTTTGAAAATTTTAACATTATGTTTTCATTTTTCTTCCAGATTCATCTTCTATTTCCTTTGAGTTTCTTTGTTTATTTCTTGGAGTTTGTTTTTATATTATAGATTTTCCCCAGGTTACTGGAAATTCTTGAACACCCATTCATATTTAAGATTGAGGCACAACAATTTATGTGAAAGTGCGTGGCTTATTAGATAATTAGTTTCATGATATGCTAACTAGGTAGGGAGCTGGTTAATGGTTATTAAGGTGTTGAAGAGATGTTGATCAGAGGATAAAAAAATTAGTTGGAAAATAGAAATAAAGTAAAAAGATATATTGTATAGCATGGTTACTATGGTTAATGGTGATATAGTATACTCTTGAATATGCTGAGAAAATATAATTTAAATGGTCTCACCAAAAAAAAAGACAAGTGAGATATGCATTTGTCAATTAGCCCAATTTAGCCATTGCACAATATATACATATTTAAAAACAATATGTTGCCTATGATAAACATCAATGAAAATCAGTAACAAGTGCTCTCCAGGGTGAAGAAGCTCTGACTTGCAGCATGTGCTGTTTCTATGATGTAACTATGCCCACCGTGGCGAACGTCAAGCTATCAACTCCACTTCAAATTGTTCTCAAAATGTCTAAAAATTAGACAATTACTTCTCACAAACCAGTAACAGTTGATTGACTGTCACACATTTCTCTTCAATATTAATTTTTGTAGCATTCTTTTGAGTTTCTCCAGAGAATGACTTAACAATATACTACTTCAGAGTAAGTCGTAGAAGAGGTTACACATGACTGTGCTTGTGAAGACCAAGATAAATGCTTTGTACATACAGTCTCACTGTACCTCCTGGTTTCTTTGTACAGAGCTTTTGTCTTCCATCTGCTCTGGTGTCTGATTTTGGAGATACTCTGCTTCAAATTGTCCTTCCTTCTTTAGGGTGGAGAAAGGTAGTCATGGGGCCACACAGGATGAGAAAAGACTGTTAATTCACCTGCTTCTAACATAGGTGGTTTAAACCCACCCTTTATTTATACATCCCACTTTTGCATTTTTACATCCCATAGTGTTTAAGCATAATATCCCTGTTTTCTGCCATAAATGGTCTCTTTAACTTGAACTTTTTTCTCTTGTTAGCATGATTTACTATGGAGAAACAGAATTTTTTGATTATCCATTAGTGTTGACTTCTCAATCCACATTTCTTGCCACAAAATTTTTACCATTTCTTCTCCATCCTTTAGGGTTTTTTCTCATTGTTTTGTATTTAAACCACTGTCTCCTGCTTCCCTGGGTATATATAAGCAGGAATCTGAAGCCGAAAAAGGGCAGGAACTCAAACCCTTGCACTCTTATATGGGATGCGGCATCCCAAGCGGTGTCTTAACCACTGTGCCAAAGGCAAGCTCCTTTTTAGTATTTTTCTTAATACTATCTCTTCAAGTATGAAAGTTTTAAACTTTGAAAGAGTTTAAACATATTAAATGAACCATGGTTTTTTTAAAAAAAAATGTTTATTTTTATCTGCTTGAAAGGCAGAGCAACAGAGAGAGACAGAGACAGAGAAACAGTGAGAGGTGTTTCATTTGCTGGATTGCTCCCCCCCCATTTGCTCAAAAATGCCAGGGTTGGGCAGCCAAAGCCAGTAACCTTGAACTCCATCAGAATCTCCCACATGGGTGGCCGGGGAACAGAGAGTTGGGTCATCACCAGCTGCCTTCTAGGATGCATTACCAGGGAGCTCCACTGGAAGCAGAAGAGCCAGAACTCAAACTGGCACTCTGACATGGTATGTAGGCATCCCAGGAAGTGTCTTAATCCAATGCACCCAAAGACTGCCTCTGGCCCATGCTTTTGATGTTATATCTAAAATTTTCTTGATTAATTTAAGTTATATCTAAGACTTGCTTGCTTAATTTAAGCTCATAAAGTTTACTTCTACATGTTCTCAAATTTTTGTAGTTATATATAAATTATAATTACATATTAATTATTAAAATTAACTATTAAAATTATTAAAATTAATTATATGTAATTAATTTTTAGTTACTTTTTGGAAGGGGAATTAGGTAAAGGCATAAATTAATCTTTTTATTCAAAATATTCAATTATTTCCTTATATATTTTTGAATAGATGAGTCTTTTCTCATTGCATTTTCTAGGGACATTTGTTAAAAATCAAATGACCACTAATATAAAGTTTATTGAATATGTCAATAATAGTGAAATGGGGGCAGACATTTGGCACAGTGCTTAAGCTGGCACTTGGGATGCCCACATTCCAACTACGAGTACCTGGGACGGAGTTCTAGCTCTACCCTCCATTCCAGCTTCCTGTTAATGCACATTCTGTGAAGCAGCAGGTGTCAGCTGAAATAGTTCATTCTTACCATCAAAGTGGAAGACCTGGATTGAGTTTGCAAATTCTGATTTTTACAAAGCCCAGTGCCAGCTATTGTGGGCACTTGGGGAATGAACCAAAAGATGGAAGATTTCTCTCAGTCACTGTGTGTACATCTCTCTCTCTCTCTGTCTGCCATTCAACTAACTAAAACAATAATAATAGCATGCATGATTTAATTATTATTTTTTAAAATTTTATTTAAGGTATACAAATTTTATGTATTTCATATATATAGGTTTAGAAACATAGTGATACTTCCCATTCTATCTTCCCTCCCACCCATGCTTTGATCTATGAAGTTATTCTAAATTTCTTATTTATTTGTTTATTTTAAAGAGTTTATAATGTATTGAAAGATGGAGTTACACAGAGAGAGGAAGAGATGGGGGGCATCTTCCATCAACTTGCTCACTCCCTAAATGACCCTAATGTCCAGGACTGGGCCAGACCAAAACCCGGAGCCTGGAATTCCATCCAGGTCTCCCACCTGGACAGCAGGATCCCAAGCACTTGGGACATTCTTTGATGCTTTCTCAAGTGTATTGGCAGAAGCTGGATCAGAAATGGAACAGCCAGGAATTGAACCAGTGCCCATATGGGAATATCAGCATAGCAGGTGATGGCTTAACCCTTTGTGTTACAATGCCAGCCCCTACATTTCTTATTTATCTACTTCATAGGCAGAGAGAGAGAGAGAGAGAGAAAGACAGAGAGAGAGAGAGAGAAGGAGAGAATTTAATTGCTGGTTCATTCCCTAGATCTCGACAATAGCCAGGGATGGGCCACCTACATCGGTGGTAGCAATCCAACTGTTTAGACAATCACCTGCTGTCTCCCAATGTATACATTTACAAGAAGCTGGAATCACGAGTGGAGACTTGAACCCAGGCACTCGGCATCCTAAATGGTTTCTTAACCATCAAACCAAACACCATCCAATAACTACATTTTTAAAGAGAAAATAGGAATCTGCATTGTGGCATATTGGATAAAGCCACCACCTGCAATGCCCGCAACACATATGGGTGCTGGTTCACATCCCGACAGTTTCATTTCCAATTCTCTCCCTGCTAATGGCCTGAGAAAATCTACAGAAGATAGCCCAAGTGTTTGGGCCCTTGCCCCTCAATTGGCTGACCGGAAAGAAGCTTCTGGCTCCTGGCTTTGGCCCAGCCTAGCCTGGTGTTGCAACCATTTGGGAAATGAATCAACAGATGGATGAAAACTCTCTTTCTCTCTCTCTCTCTCTCTCTCTCTTCCCCCACTCTCTCTGTAGCTCTTTCAAATAAATTTAAAAAATAAATCTTTGAAAAAATAAGAGAGCTTGGGCTGGTGCTGTGGAATAGCTGGTAAAGCCGCAGCCTGCAGTGCTGGCATCCCATATGGGCTCAAGTTGGAGTCCAGGCTGCTCCACTTCCAATCCAGCTCTCTGCTATGGCCTTCGAAAGAGGTGAAAGATGGCCCAAGTTCTTGGGCCCCTGCATCCATGTGGGAGACCTGGAAGAAGCTCCAGGCTCCTGGTTTCAGATTGGCCCAGCCCCAGGAGTTGCAGCCATCTGGGGAATGAACCAGATGTCATTGCCTCTCTGTCATTCTGCCTTTCAAATAAATAAATAAATCTTAAAAAAATAAGAGAGAATTAAAATTTGAAACTGTTGAAGTATTTATTTCTTCCCATTTTTTTTAGTTTTATTGTATTTTCTTTGGAAACATTTTATTATGCATGGTTTTGGAAATATATTGAAGTTCTCCTGGACATAATGTATAATTAAATTTTAAAGCAGTTAAATGAAAATATCTTTTTATTTAGCAGATTATAGAACTGGATGCATCCTTATTGGATAAGCATTATAAATTACTTACTTTAGATTCCTATTATGTATTTATTACAGTTTAATCAACCTGCCAAAGACTAAGAATTGTATATAAATCAGTTATTAAGTTTCTGCCGTGGACTCAGTGTTTGTGCCCACCATCAAATTTAGATGCAGAAGTCTTAAATACCAATGAGATGTTATTGGGAAGTGGGGTCTTTGGATGGGAATTATGTCATAAATGTGGAGCACTGATGAATGGAATTAATCCCTTAAAAAAAAAAAAGGCCAGAGAATTAATTAGCTTACTTTGTGCCATGTGAAGATCCAGGAATACGACTGTCAATAAGCCAAAAAAAGAATTCTCTTTATGAACTCAGTTCTTTTGGAGTCTGATTAAAAAAAAATCATTGCCCACCCCTGTATCCAGAAATGTTTCCCTTATGTTTTCTAGTAGTATTTTCAAAGTTTCAAATCTTATATTTATGTCTTTAATCCATTTTGAGTACATTTTTGTTCATAGTGGAAGATAGGAGTCTAGTTTTGTTCTTCTGCATATAAATATGTGATTTTCCCAGCACTATTTGTTGAAAAAGCTGTCTTTTTCCCAATGATTATTCTTAGCAACGTTGGCAAAAATGGGTTAGTTACGGATGCACGGGCTCATTTCAAGGTTCTCTCTTCAGTTCTGTTGGCCTATAGATCTGTTTTTAGATTTTAATCATTGGAGTTTTGAAATATATCTTTTATTTATTTATTTTTAAAGATTTTATTTATTTATTTGAGAGGTAGAGTTACAGCCAGTGAGAGGGAGAGACAAAGAGAAAGGTCTTCCTTCCTTTGGTTCACCCCCAAAATGGCCACTACGGCTGGTGCTGCGCCGATCCAAAGCCAGGAGCCAGGAGCTTCCTCCTGGTCTCCCATGTGGGTGCAGGGCCCCAAGGAGTTGGTCCATCTTCTACTGCTTTCCCAGGCCATAGCAGAGAGCTGGATTGGAAGAGGAGCAGCCGGGACTAGAACCAGCACCCACATGGGAGCCAGCGCCACAGCACCAGCCTTTAATATGTTTTAAAGTTAGGTAGTTTAATGCCTCGTGCTTTGTTCCTTTTGCTCAAAATTAAGTAAAATCTCAAAAGCACAGTAAGTAACAGCAAAAATGGACAAATGGGGTTTCCTGAACTTTTTCATAGCAAATGAAACTATCAACAGAGTAAAAAGAAAACCTACAGAATTAGAAGATATCAGTGGTCAAAGTTGTGATGCAGCAGGTTAAGCTACTGCTCGCAATGACAGCACACCCTATTGGAGTGCCATTTTGGATATCAGTTGTTCAGTTTCCAAACCAGCTTCTTGCTAATGAGCCTGGGAAGGCAGCAGAAGATGACCCATGTAGGAGGACAACATGGAGCTCCTGGTTCCTGACTTCAGCATGGTCCAGACTGGGCTATTGCAGCAATTTGAGGTGTGAATCAGCAGGTGGGAGATATCTCTCTGTCTCTGTCTCTCTCTCTCTCTCTGTTACTCTGCCTTTTAAATACAGACATAAGTCTTTTAAACATGGGAGAAACAATTTGCAAACTACACATCTGACAATTAATTGATATACAGAATATATGAGGAATTCAAATAATATAATTCCAAAAATACCACAAATAATCCAGTTAAAAATGGGAAGTATATCTATATAGACATTTCTCAATCGCCAATAAGATCATGAAAAAAATGCTGAACATCACTCATCATCAAGAAAATACAAATAAAAATTACTGTGAGATATACCTCACATCAGTTAGAATGACTAATATAAAAAAAGAAAAGATAACATGTGTTATCAAGGATGTGGAGAAAGGAGAACATTTGCACATTGTGGATGGGAATGTAAATTAGTAAAGCAATTGTGGAAAACAGTATGGAGGTTCCTCAAAAAACTAAAAATAGAACTACCATATGACCCAGCAATCAATTCCCCACTGGATATATTTCTAAGGGAAGTGAAATCAGCCTATGGAAGAGTCGTCCGCACTCCCATGATTATTGCAACGCTATTCACAGTTGCCAAGAAATGGAAACAACTCAAGTGTCTATCTCCTGATGAATGAATACAGAAAATGTGATACATACTACTCAGCCACAAAAGGGATGAAATCACATTCTTTGCAACCACATAGTTGTAACCAGAGGTCTTACATTAAGTGAAATGAGTCAAGCACATGCATCACATGATCACACTCATATGTGGATTCTAAAAAAAAGCGATTTCACAGAATTGAAGTGTATAATAGTGGCTACCAGAGGCTGAGGAGGAAAAGTGTAGAAATTCATGAGAGATACACTAACTAAGGGTTTCATCCTTAGTTTCTCCTTGAATTTCTAACACATTTGACTTTATTGATTTCATGCTACATACATGGCATACATAGTTTTATAAAAGTTGTATTTTATTTTAAATCATGAATTTAAAATTTTTAAGTAATCATCTAGTCCTTTAAAATGCGTTTAATTTATTAAATTACCACAGAGACTACCTGTGACATTGTCCTTTTAAATTAAATTAAATTAAGTCACTTTAGTGTGATTACATGTATTTGGCATAAAATTTCATATAGTTTTATTTTCCAACTTTTTGATTTACTTTCTTTTAGGTCTATATCTTATAAATGTTTTATACCATTTTTTTCTATCTCAACTTGAAAGCCCATAGTCAGCTTTTCAACAGCTTTATTGGGAAAGATTTGGGGAAAAACTTATTTGTATAAACTGGATATATCAGATTGCATAATTTGTAAGCTCACCACATGTTAAACCATATTCAGGTCAAGTAACAAGATTTCCACAAGGTTCAAAACTTTCCTCTTGATGCTTTGTAACCACTCCTGCTCCTTTCTGCTTCTATTCTGGAACAATAAATGATCTGCTTTCTATAATTATCTATCAGTCTCTATCTTTTAGGCTTTTTTAAAAAAAATAAATCCAAGTGATATGTATTCACTTTCATCTGGTTTCTTTCACTAACTATAAAAATCTTGGTAATACTAGCTGTTCAACACTAATAAGTTATTTCAAGTTTTATGTGGATTTCTATTCCCATGTTGCTGGATATTTGGATATTGTTAAATTTTGTTGATTAAAAATAAAATTACTAAGAATACTCACATACAGATTTTTCTATGGTTATAAGCTTTAGATTTCTCTTCAAATACCTATAAATGACATGTTGCATCATATAATACATATTTGTTTAAATTTAGAAGCGGCCAAACAGTTTTCCATAGCAGGTGTACAATTTTACATTCCTTTCAGCATGTATGAGAGTTCCAGTTCCTTTACATCCTCAATAACACTCAGTGTGGTTGGTCTTATGCCCATCATGTATATCTGGTGATACCTAATTGTATAGAATTTTATTAATGGTTAATATTTTAATAATATTTCATGTACCTTTAATAATATGCCTTTTTATTACATACCCACTCAACACTTTTTTTAAAAAATTAATTTTAAATTGGGTTATTTCTTTTCTTATTATTGAGTTTTAAGACTTCTTTATGTAATCTGTATATAATTCTTTATCAGATATTTATTTACAGATATTTTATTTTGGTCAACAACCTGTGTACATATTCCTTTAACTGTCCTTCAAAAAAAAGAAGTTTTTCAGTTTGAAGTTGAATTTATCAATTTCTTGTATTAAGAAATGTGCTTTCAGTGTCTTATCTAAGGAAATTTTGCCTATTCAATTTCACAAATGTTTTCTCCTACTTTCTTCCATAATTCTTTAATTTTTAAGTTTTTACATGGAAATTTATGATCCATTTTGCTTTGTATTATATGTAGTGTAAAGTATTATCAGGGGATACTATGAAGAAAATGCCTAGAAATTCAACAATTTAAAGGAAATGGATCAGAGTTGGCATTGTGTTGTACCTGGTCAGGCTGCAGCCCGCAATGCCAGCATCCCATGTGGGCTCTGGTTTCTGTCCTGGCTGCTCCACTTCTGATCCAGGTCCCTGCAAGTGTGCTTGGAAAAGGAGCAGAGGAAGTCCAACCCCTTGAGCCCCTGTACCCGTGCGGGAGACCCAGAGGCTGCTGGCTTCAGCCTAGCCCTGCCCTGGTCTTTGCAGCTATTTGTTGAGTGAACCATTGGATGGAAGATCTCTCTACCTCTCCCTCTCTCTCTGTAACTCTGCCTGTCAAATAAGTAAAGGTAAATCTTTTAATAACAAAAGGAAATGGATCCATACATACATTTTCTTCAAAATATTTCAAGATTACTCTTCTAAAATTTGTAGAGTCTCAAGTAGCTTTACATCTCTCATGCTTGGTAGAGGTCATTTGTCCTTTCTTCTCTCTTTTTCTCCCTTTCTACTCTCCTGATCAGTCTGGCTAAAAATGTACTAAAAACTATCTCTGGATTCATCTATTTTCTCTATTTATGTTTTCTACTCTGATCTTAATATTTAAATGTTACCAATTATTTTAGGATTTATTTGTTCCTTTTTTGCTAGCTTGCCAGTTTCTCCAGGTAACAGCTGTGGTGATTGATTTTGTCATTTTTCTTTCATAAAATATCAAATCATCTATAATAAGTATCCTCTGAGGGTTCTTTATGATTTAAGCCTTGGCTTTCATGGTGGTGGTATTTGGAAGAGTTGTGGAATTATAAAAATGTACCACCTAGTAGGAGCTCTGTAGGTCATTGGGGACACACCCTCAGAAGATAAAGCTGGTGAGACATTGGGCATATTCTTTTAAGAGCCTGAGTTTAGTCCCACTTGGCCTCTCTTATTTTCCATTCGATATATGATCCTGCTTCTGTACATGTTTCACTATCCACCATTCCCTATTCACCATGAGGTCTCATCAGAACTGAGTTGATGTTGGTGTCATGCCTTTGAGCCTTCACAATTGTGAGCTAAAGAAACTTCTTCTTTATAAGTAGCCTGAGTCAGGTGTTTTGTTAAAGTGCCAGGAAGCTGATCAACGTACTATGTGAATTAAGCAAACAACATACTACATAGTTCCATTTAAATAAAATGAAGTGTAATGGACAAATCTACAAAAGAAGAAAGTAGAATGGTGGCTACTGCAGATAAGGAAGAGGGAAAAACTATGAATTATGTGGTTTCTTTTGAGGAAATATATGTATGCATATATAGATATATACATAATATTATAAATATTATATACATATACATGCATAGTATTATTACTATTGGAGGTTTTATTTTATGTATACATATATACACAGTATATTTTTAAAAATTTATTCAAAGAGCAGAACACACATATATATACATAATATTATAAATATTATGTCTCTCTCTCAATGTCTAACTCTGCCTGTCAAAAAAAATAGATATAGATATAGATGTAGATATAGAGAGACACACCTACCACCTACATATATGCACATACATAAACACACACGTATATATATATATATATTCACATACCATGCATATGCATATGAGGGTGACAGTTTTTACTCTACTTTAAAGATCTTTCTTCACTGTCTTCTACCTTGCATTGATTCCAAAGAGAAATTGCTATTCCTATCTTTCTCTGTATGTAAGTTATGTAAGTTTTTTTTTTTTTTTTACCTCTGGCTGCTTTTCAGATTTTCTATTTATTTTTGGTTTTGAGCAATTTCTCTTTGTTGTGTCTGATATAGTTATCTTTATGAGTCTTGTGTTTTACACTCATTAAGCTTTTTGGATATATGTGTTTATAGTTAATGAAATTTGGAATCTTCTTTTTTTTTTTTTAACTTTTATTTAATGAATATACGTTTCCAAAGTACGAATAATGGATTACTATGGCTTCCCCCCCATACCGTCCCTCCCACCCACAACCCTCCCCTTTCCCACTCCCTCTCCCCTTCCATTCACATCAAGATTCATTTTCGATTATCTTAATATACAGAAGATCAGCTTAGTGTACCTTAAGTAAGGATTTCAACAGTTTGCTCCCACACAGAAACATAAAGTGAAAAATAATAGATGATTTTTTTTAATGATGATGAAATCAGATCAGACCTATTGTCATGTTTAATCCCAGTGAGAGTCAAGTTGGGAGTTGATAGTTTCTTTTTTTTTTTTTTTTTTTTTTTTACAGAGGATCAGTTTAGTATGCATTAAGTAAAGATTTCAACAGTTTGCACCCCCATAGAAACACAAAGTGAAATATATTATTTGAGTACTCGTTATAGCATTAAATCTCAATGCACAGCACATTAAGGACAGAGATCCTACATGAGGAGTAAGTGCACAGTGACTCCTGTTGTTGACTTTACCAATTGACACTCCTGTCTATGGCATCAGTAATCTCCCTATGCTCCAGTCATGAGTTTCCAAGGCTATGGAAGCCCCTTGAGTTCTCCGACTCTTATCTTGTTTAGACAAGGTCATAGTCAAAGTGGAGGTTCTCTCCTCCCTTCAGAGAAAGGTACCTCCTTCTTTGAAGACCTGTTCTTTCCACTGAGATCTCACTCACAGAGATCTTTTGCCAGAGTGTCTTGGCTTTCCATGCCTGAAATACTCTCATGGGCTTTTCAGCCAGATCTGAATGCCTTTAGGGCTGATTCTGAGGCCAGAGTGCTATTTAGGGCATCTGCCATTCTATGAGTCTGCTGAGTATCTCACTTCCCATGTTGGATCACTCTCCCCTTTATTTATTCTATCGGTTAGTGTTAGCAGGTACTAGACTTGCTTATGTGCTCCCTTTGACTCTTAGTCCTTTCATTATGATCAATTGCGAACTGAAATTGATCACTTGGACTAGTGAGATGGCATTGGTACATGCCACCTTGATGGGATTAAATTGGAGTCCCCTGGTATGTTTCTAACTCTACCATTTGGGGCAAGTCAGCTTGAGCATGTCCCAAATTATATATCTCTTCCCTCTCTTATTCCCACTCTTATGTTTAACAGGGATCACATTTCAGTTAAATTTCAACACTTAAGAATAACTGTGTATTAATTACAGAATTAAATCAGTCATATTAAGTAGAACAGACAAAAAAACTACTAAGAGGGATAATGTATTAAGTTGTTCATTAACAGTCAGGGCTATGCTGATCAAGTCACCGTTTCCCATAGTGTCCCTTTCACTTCAACAAGTTTCCTTTTTGGTGTTCAGTCAGTTGTCACCGATCAGGGAGAACATATGGTATTTGTCCCTTTGGGACTGGCTTATTTCACTCAGCATGATGTGTTCCAGATTCCTCCATTTTGTTGCAAATGACTGCATTTATTTATTATTTATTATGAGACTGCATCTCATTTATTTTTCCTCAAAATATTCCTACAATATTTTTTGTGCTCTTTTCCATGGACTTCAGCTACATATATATAGTAGTCTCCTTTTTTTTAACTTTTATTTAATGAATATAAATTTCCAAAGTACGGCTTATGGATTACAATGGCTTCCCCCCCATATCGTCTCTCCCACCCGCATCCCTCCCCTTTCCCACTCCCTCTCCCCTTCCATTCACATGAGGATTCATTTTCGATTCTCTTTATATACAGAAGATCAGTTTAGCATACATTAAGTAAAGATTTCAACAGTTTGCTCCCACACAGTTCACTGATGCTCTTTTTCTTTTAAAAAGTATTGTCTCCCAGTTGCCCCTCTTCCAGGCCAGCTCTCTGCTGTGGCCCTGGAGTGCAGTGAAGGATGGCCCAAGTGCTTGGGCCCTGCACCCCATGGGAGACCAGGAGAAGCACCTGTCTCCTGCCTTCGGATCAGCTCAGTGCCCCAGCCACAGCGCGCCGGCTGCGGCGGCCATTGGAGGGTGAACCAACGGCAAATGGAAGACCTTTCTCTCTGTCTCTCTCACTGTCCACTCTGCCTGTCAAAAAAAAAAAAAAAAGAAAAAAGGATTGTCTCATTTGTACTTCATGTGGGAAATGTCTTGTTGCTCCATACTAAAATTCACTAATTATTTTTCTGCAGTATCTAATCTGCAGTTAAATCCTTCTGATGCCATTTGCATCTCAAGCATTGTAGTTTTCATCCCTGAAATTTTTTTTCTGCTTTTTTATATATTCCATATTTCTCCACAACCTTTTGAGCTTATGGGATAGAGTTTTAATACCTCTTTTAATTGTCTGCTAATTTGATCATCTGTGTCAGTTCTAGGGCAGCTATGATCTGTTGATTGTTCTCCTTATAACTGGTTGCATTTTTTTTTTTACTATATTACATGACTATAATTTTTGACCTGCTCCATTTCCAACCTGGGCTGGTTCACCCCTCCTTAGACAACCTGGTGGTCCCCCGCTCCCAGGAGGTTACCATTTTGATGCCGAACTTAGTGGGAACACCGATCAGCATAGTGCACGACAGCCCAGAACTCCTGGACTCAAGCGATCCTCCAGCCTCAGCCTCCCAAGTAGCTGGGACTACAGGTGCATGCCACTGTGCCTGGCCATGCCTATAATTTTTGATTGGATGCCAGAAACTGTAAATGTTATGTTTTGGATTTGGGGACTTTTGCACATGTATAAGTGGTCTTGAATTTTGTTCTGAGACACAGTTGTTTTACTTGAGAATAGCATGAATAGACACATCCAGAGCAATGTTCTCTCTATGGCCAGTAATTCTCCACTCCAGAGGTAAAATCCATCCAATTCCATGTGAGTTATGGGTTTCTCCTGCCTGGGAGTTGAGAAAGGGCATTCTTCCTGGCCATGTGTGAGCTTTGAATACAGTTCTCAATCCTTTCAATGGCTGCTTTCCTAGCTTTGGATAATAATTTCTTCTCCTTAAAGTTCTAACACTATAATTTGCTTTTATTTGTTTTAGATTTCATATTATAATTACATACTTTCCTTAGTCGCTTCTTGCTACTATAACAAGATCCTCAAAAAGAGATAATTTTTAAAGAACAGGAATTTATTTCTTTCAGTTCTCGAGGTTGAGAGGTACAAGATTAAGCATCAGAAGATTCAGTATCTGCTTTCTTAAGATGATGCCTCATTGTTGTGTCCCTATGTTGTAAAAGAGTAAAAGGCCAAAAGGACTCTCTCAACATCTTTGATTAGGGCCCTAATGCCATTCATGAGATCAGAGGCCTCAGGCCTAATCACTTCCCACAAGCCCACCTCTCACTGTAGGATTAAGCTCAGACATACGAATTATAAAGGGACACATGCATCAAACCCAAACATAGCAAGCATGTTTTTTTCTATCTTGTTTCTTTCAGTAAATAATATGTCTGAAATTGAGCCATGTTGTTGCTGGTGGCAGCACTGCATTCATTTCATTAATTTGTTCTATTCTGTAGTATAACTGTTGTGTGATTTATTTATCTGCAAGTAGTCTACTGTTAAGGTATTTTTATTACCAGTTGTACAACTATGAATATTTTCATACATGTCTCTTGGCAAATGTTTTCCTATATATATATTTGTGCTTCCTACCTAACAAAAATTAGAATTGTTAAGTTCTATTGTATGCATATGTTAAAATTTGATAGATAATTACAGAATGTCTTCCAACACCATTATGTGAGTTCATATTGCCACTGTTAGTGTATGGAATTAATGACTGAAGCTCATCCTCACCAACTTTTTCTAGCATTATCTTTCTAATATTATATATTTTCATTGCTTTCTAGTCATAATTCTTTATGGTTGTAATTTATATTTCCCTTGATGACTGATACTGTTAAATGTTTTCATATATTAACTGGTCATTTGAATATCCTCTTTTATGAACTGCTAATTTATCTTTTGCTTATTATTCTACCGTGAGATTTTTATGAAGACTTAAAAGATTCTTTGTATTGCTTAGATATGAGCCTCTTATTAGTAATATTTGTGAAAATACTTTCTGCTTTTTATCTGAATTTTAATTTTCTTTTTAAAAACAGAATTTTTAAATTTAATATACTTCAATTTGTCAAGTTTTGTTTGCTTTATGAATAATGTCTGAGAAACCTTTCCTTTCTCCAGATGATGATGATGGAATGTGATCTAATTTAAAAAAGCCTTATTGTTTTGGCTTCCATGTAAAGATCTACAGCTCCAGCAAAATTACTGTTTGGTATGTAATGAAGTTAAGCATCAGAATTAGTACCTGAGGGCTGGCCCTGTGGCCTAACGAGTAAAGATGCCAACTTGATGGATCATTCTCTCCCTTTTTGATTATATCAGCTAGTATTAGCAGACACTAGTCTTGTATGTGTGATCCCTCTGACTCTTAGACCTATCAGTGTGATCAATTGTGAACTGAAATTGATCACTTGGACTTGTGAGATGGCATTGGTACATGCCACCTTGTTGGGATTGTATTGGGATCCCCTGGCACGGTTCTAAGTCAACCTTTTGGGTCAAGTCCGATTGAGCATGTCCCAAATTGTACATCTCCTCCCTCTCTAAACCCACTCTTATATTTAAAAGGGATCAATTTCAGTTAAAATTTAAACACCTAAGATTAATTGTGTGTTAATCACAGAGTTCAGCCAATAGTATTAGAACAAAACAAAGAGAAAATACTAAAATGGATAAAGTATTACATTGTACATCAATAGTAAGGACAAGAGCTGATCAAGTCACTGTTTCTCATAGCTGATAGAATCAAAAAGGGAGAGAATGACCCATCATGGGAAGCGGGATATACAGCAGACTCATAGAATGGCAGATGTCCTAAATAGCACTCTGGCCTCAGAATCAGCCCTTAAGGCATTTGGATATGGCTGAAGAGCCCACGAGAGTATTTTAGGCATGGAAAGCCAAGACACTCTGGAAAAAAAAAAAAAATGGAAGATCTCTGGGAGTGAGATCCCAGTGGAAAGAACGGGACCATCAAAGAAGGAGGTACCTTTCTCTGAAGGGAGGAGAGAACTTCCACTTTGACTATGACCCTGTCAGAATAAGATCAAAGTCAGCGAACTCAAAAGGCTTCCATAGCCTTGGCAACTCATGACTAGAGCCTAGGGAAATTACTGACACCATAAACAAGAGTGTCAAATTGTTAAGTCAACAACAGGAGTCACTGTGTACTTACTTCTCATGTGGGATCTGTCCTTAGTGTGTTGTCCAATGTGAAGTAATGCTATAACTAATACTGAAACAGTATTTTACACTTTGTGTTTCTGTGGGGGTGCAAACTGATGAAATCTTTACTTAATATATACTAAATCGATCTTTGGTATATAAAGATAATTGAAAATGAATCTTGATGTGAATGGAATGGGAGAGGGAGCGGGAGATGGGAGGGGTGTGAGTGGGAGGGAAATTATGGGGGGGGGGGAGAGCCATTGTAATCCATTAACTGTACTTTGGAAATTTATATTTACTAAATAAAAAATAAATTAAGAAAAAAAGATGCCAACCTGCAGTGCTGACATCCCATATAGGTGCCGGTTTGAATCTTGGCTGCTCCACTTCTGATCCACTTCTTTGCTATCACCTGGGAAAGCAGAATACAGTCCAAGGCCTTGGACCCCTGCACCCACATGGGAAACTTGGAGGGAGCTCCTGGCTCCTGGCTTCAAATCAATGCAGTACTGGCTGTTGTGGCCATGTAGGGAGTGAACCAGCGGGTGGAAGACCTCTCTCTCTCTCTCTCTGTCTGTCTTTGTCTCTCTGTAACTCTGTCTTTCAAGTAAATAAATCTTAAAAAAAATAGTACCTGGTGTTTCTGGTGTATCTAAGTGGCTCAAAATTTTTGAAACAATCATCCTAGCCCCCTCTACAATATGGTGCTATTTTGATATAAATTATTTTCATATATTTTAGCCTCCACATTTCATCTTTGTATTTTCTTCCAGTGCTGAATATGCTAATTTGCTACAGAAAAATTATTAAAAAAATTTCCTTTAGAGTAACTATTGATGTAGGGTGATATTGTCATCTTGCTTGCCATCATGCACTGTAAAATCATCACAAAACACACCAAACACCAGAATAAGGAAAAGGGTTTATTGGGGAAAACCCAGAAGACTGGAGGGAAGGGGCAAAGAAGGAAAAAGAGAGAGTAAGAGAGGGAGAGGAGAGAGAGGTAAGAAGAAGGAGAGAGGGAGCGAGAGAGAAGACGAGAGCAACAAGAGAGAGGAGCCAAGAGAGAGCAGAGAGAAGAGAGAAAGGGAGAGGAGAGAGGGGAGCAAGAGAGAGAAGAATGAGAGGAGCTGAGAGAGAGGAGGAGCTAGGAAGGAGAGAAGAGAGTCAAGTATTAAAAAACAGATTGGTGACAACTAACTGAGCACCAAAGGGGAAACTTGTTGAAGTGAAATGGACACTATGAGAAACAGTGACTTGATCAGCTCTTGTCCTGACGGTTGATGTACAATGTAATACTTTATCCATTTTAGTATTTTTTTTTGTTCTAGTACCATTGGTTGAACTCTGTAATTAACACACAATTATTCTTAGGTGTTTAAATTTTAACTGAAAAGTGATCCCTGTTAGGAATTTGGAAAAAATTATGTTGAGTGAAATAAGCCAATCCCAAAGGGACAAATACCACTTGTTCTCCTTGATAGGTGACAACTAACTGAGCACCAAAAAGGAAACCTGTTAAAGTGAAATGAACACTATGAGAAATGGTGACTTGATCAGCCCTCACCCTGACTGTTGATGAGCAGCTTAATATGTTATCCCTCTTAGTATTTATTTTGTTTGTTCTACTTAATACTTTTGGTTGAATACTGTAATCAATACACAATTCTTCTTAAGTGCTGAAACTTAACTGAAAAGTGATCGCTGTTAAATATAAGAGTGGGAATAAGAGAGGGAAGAGATGTGCAATTCGGGACGTGTTCAGGCTGACTTACCTCAAACAGTAGAGTTAGAAACATACCA
Source organism: Oryctolagus cuniculus (assembly GCF_964237555.1). Classification (NCBI taxonomy): domain Eukaryota; kingdom Metazoa; phylum Chordata; class Mammalia; order Lagomorpha; family Leporidae; genus Oryctolagus; species Oryctolagus cuniculus. Next base: position 89,592,064 of record NC_091437.1, read on the forward strand.
GGGGATTCGAATTCAGTCCCATCGAGGTGGCATGTACCAATGCCATCTCACTAGTCCCAGTGATCAATTTCTGTTCACAATTGATTATAATTATAGGACTAAGAACCAAAGGGATCACATAAACAAGAATAGTGTCTGCAAATACCAGCTGATAGAATAAAAAAGGGAGAGAACGATCCAACATGGGAAGTGAGATACACAGCAGACCCATAGAATGGCAAATGTCCTAACAGCACTCTGGCCTCATAATCAGCCCTTAAGGCATGTGGATCCGGCTGAAATGCCCATGAGAGTATTTCAGGCATGGAAAGCCAAGACACTCTGGGGGAAAAAAAACCTAAATGAAATATCTCCATGAGTGAGATCCCAGTGGAAAGAACGGGTCATCAAAGAAGGAGGTACCTTTCTCTGAAGGGAGGAGAGAACTTCCACTTTGACCATGGCCTTGTCTAAAAATGATCAGAGTCGGTGAACTCAGGGGGCTTCCATAGCCTTGGCAGCTCATGACAAGAGCCTAGGGTGATTACTGAGACCATAAACAAGAGTGTCAATTTGTTAAGTCAACAACAGGAGTCACTGTGCACTTACTCCTCATGTAGGATCTTTGTCCTTAGTGTGCTGTGCATTGAGATTTAATGCTATAACGAGTACTCAAACAGTATTTTTCACTTTATGTTTCTGTGTGGGAGCAAACTTTTGAAATCTTTACTTAATGTATGCTAAACTGATCTTCTGCATATAAAGAGAATCGAAAATGAATCTTGATGTGAATGGAAGGGGAGAGGGAGTGGGAAAGGGGAGGGTTGCGGGTGGGAGGGACGTTATGGGGGGGAAGCCATTGTAATCAACATTCTGTACTTTGGAAATTTATATTCATTAAATAAAAGTAAAAAAAAAAAAACAGATCCTTTTAAAACTTTGCCAGAGGGAGGGCAGGCAGGGAAGCGGAAGCAGCGAATCCCATTAGGATGGGGGTGGATCTTGACACTGGTGGTTGGGTCATGCGGCCACCTGGCTTCCAGCAATGGTGGCTGGGGCTAGAGCCTAGGATGGTGTCAGGGTGTAGATTGCCCCATAGATAAGACTGCACCATTCTCCTAATAATGCACTAACCAACGTGTTAACTAATCTTGCCTTTGTATTTCTGTATGAATTTTCAAGTTAGCTTGCTAAATTTATGAAACAGATTTTTGACTGCACATTCATTGAATCTGTAGGTCAGTTCAGAAAGAATTTATATCTTTATACTACTGTATCTTCTGATTCATGTATGCATTCGTGTAGTATACTCCTTTGCTAGCTTAGCTATTCCTTGTTTTAATGTTTTTAGTCTTCTATATTGTAGTATGGTAGTCTATCAAATTTAACCCTATGTATTTAAAATGTCAGTAATACTTAAATGATTGTGTTATTAAAATTCTGCTTCTGAATTGTCTCTTGTATAGTTAGAAGTATAATTTATTTCTTATTCTGACTCACATTCAGAATCCTATTAATTCTAAGTAGTACATCAACTGTGAGGAGGTTTCATTAACTGATTATTTTCCTTAATATGGATTATGTTTTCCTGCTTTTTTTATATGCCTGGTCATCTTTCCTTGGGTATATTAAATACTGTTAGTTTTTTGTGACTGCTATTTTATATTTCAATTCTCCTTGTACTTATATCCAAATCACCACTAACTGTCTCTTACTCTTGCTTTATTTTGTCCACTAAATTCTGCTTTCCAATTGTTTCCAAAATGACTACCTCACTTCCTTAGCACTGCTTGTTAAGGCAGTTTGTTATCTGTTTGTTGTCTCACTCTTTGTCTTGTGAATAATCTTATATATGGCTGCTAGGGCCTAAGCATATGTATTAAATATAATGTACTTATATACAGGACTGCTGGTTGTAATCAGTCATAATCATAGTTAGCAACCATGTGTTTGGCACATTTTATATGTCAGCTTCTAAAAATGGAATATTTCTAATCTTCACAAAATCTCTTTGAATTGGATAATTCTATCATCATTTTATAGATGGGAAAACTGATTTGCATGAGGCCTCACACCTTGTATGAAGAAAGGGGAAGATTCCAAGGTACACCCAACTAGCTCCAAAGCTTGCACTCTTTCTAAAGTGCCATAGCTCAATTTTATTGAATGCATTTGATGTTATGGATGTTGCCATTTTTCAAGTCTTTTCAACTGTTCTGTAAGTTTTTTTTTAGGTCTTTTAGATCTTTTATATCCTTCAAACCCCAATTTCCTCAGCAGGCAATAAATATTGATCAACTGGTTGAATTTTTGTGACACAATTCCTCAAAATAAGAACAGGCAGGTAGCAGAGGTATGTTCAACATGGATATGCAGTAAGGCTCTTTTGCTACAAAATTATACTCACTGGACAATGCTCCCTTGATGAGAGAAAATAGCTCTATAAAAATGAGCAACTAACAATAAGGTCATTTCCTCCTTGAAAGTGTTCTCAGTTCAATAATACCTGGACATTACATTTTACTGATATTCTCTGAAAAGTCAAGAAATACTAGGCCATCTCTAAGGTTGTTTCAAAACTCATTGAGTGAATTTCCAGTCTTCACTTGAATCAAAGCTACAGTCCTATAATAGAACCAACCATCAAATTACTGGACAATTCAGATAGAAAGAACCTTCCCCAAAACTATGAATACTCTCCAAAAGAAAAAGCATGAAAAAACTTGGACTGAAAAACAAGACTTGTGAACCATCTCATTCTGTCTACTTTATATAATTGTTCAAACTTTCCTTTATTTAAGGAGATCTTGTATCTTCATCATAAAGTATATTTTTTTCATTCTCTGGTTATGGATGAATTAGAGATTAGATAAAATGCAAATGAAATGGGGTGGATTTAGGCAAAAGAGTAGACATCACTTGGGATACCTGTAACCCTATATCAAAGTGTCTTGATATGGGTCATGGCTCTGCTTCCCATTCTATGTTTCTCGTAATGTGCATCCTGGGAAGTAGCAGGTGATGGTGATGTCTCAAGTGGTTGTATCACTGCAATCCATGTGTGAGACCCTAACTGAGTTCCTGGATCCTGACTTTGGCCTGGACCAGCCTTGGCCACTGGGGCCATTGGGAGAGTTAGCCAGCCAATGGGAAATAGTCAGCTCTGTTTTTTTCTCTCTCTCTATCTCCCCTTTCTCAAAAAAAAAAAAAAAAAAAAAAAAAAAAAAACCATGTTAAGTGGGCATAAACCCAGAAAAAGAACGACTATCCTCTGGAAACAATACATATTTCTCTCAGTTTTTCAAAGTTATCACTGTAAGCCGGCGCCGTGGCTCACTAGGCTAATCCTCTGCCTGTGGTGCCAGCATCCCGGGTTCTAGTCCTGGTGTGGGCGCTGGATTCTGTCCCAGTTGCCCCTCTTCCAGTCCAGCTCTCTTCTGTGGTCTGGGAAGGCAGTGGAGAATGGCCCAAGTGCTTGGGCCCTGCACCCGCATGGGAGACCAGCAGAAGCACCTGGCTCTGGGCTTTGGATCAGCGCAGTACACCAGCCGCAGCAGCCATTGGGGGGTGAACCAACAGAAAAAGGAAGACCTTTCTCTCTGTTTCTCTCTCTTACTTTCCACTCTGCCTGTCAAAAAAATAAAAAATAAAAAATAAAGTTATCATTGTAGTGGCATAGTGACTATGGGGATTGGATGTTATTACAGGAATTCAGCCCACCTGAAATATATGAACGATAATTTTACATAAACCTAGATGATTTACTCAAGACTATTTACCGATAAGTAAATATTGTTAAACAATTGCTTTTCTGAACATTCATCCTATAAATAGAATTGGATTCTATATTTTAAGCGTTAGCCACCAGGACTAGCAGCATTTAATTGCATGCAATATATTCAAATAAACAAATTCCAAATGGATCTGAATGATCTCTTAATGTTAACTGTGGTTTTTATTGACTCATTTCCCTGGATGTTCCTTAAATATTTTATCATGGTATCTCCCTATTGTCTTTTATGCATGTTTTCGAGTAATAGTTGTCTTACCACACAATCTTTAAAATTAGATCATCATATTACTGTTTCTATCAATATGGTAAGTAAACACTATTATCCCTGTTAATATAAATCGATCAGCATTTCATTTATGGTATAAAATTCTATTACTGTCTATTAAATTCCCTGAATAGGAGGACCTTACTCTAACAGACATCTTTCTTTCACATGTAGCTAGAAAAAGCCACCAGGTTCTCTTAGCACTATGTTATGTTCAGAACCTGGGTGTGCTTATTGAAAAATACTAAATGGAATTTGCCCTATCAATTAGCATGGAGTTAGAAAGTACCTATAAAAATGATATACAATAAAATTCTCCAATAAAAGGTACATAAAAAACAAATTTGCTAATTTTAAACTGCTAAAAGCAAGTTACATATGTTCTATCATTTTCAAGGTAAAGCTTGAGCATTTTTTTTTAAACTATTGTGGACATTTTTCCTAGCATTTGTATTATATATATATATATGTCAAATTCTTTAAAAGATTCTGTTATCTAGACTGAGTCTGACCCTCATAATACTGATCTTTTGCTTATTACGAACTTCAATTTATTTTCTCACATATAAAAGTCATTGAAAATCTTTTGTGAGTTTGTTCTTGCAGGAAACATGGAATTAAGAGATATTCCAGATAAACCCAGGTATGATAGGAGACTGATTTCTATAACCCAGTGGCTTATTGGATCTGTTTCCATGTTTGTTTTCTGGATTCAGTGGCTAATTTGGTTTCTAATCATGCTTTTGACCCCAATTCCAGACTGTTTGTGGTAACGGGAGAAGAAAGGCCCTGCAGTAGGTAATTAAGTCTGCAAAAGCAGGGCTGCTTACTTTTCATTGCAGCAGATAATCAGAGTGCTGTTGCTCAAGTGTAAAATGCAGAAATTAATGATCCTATATAATACAGATTAGGGCTTTCATTTTAAAAACTATCAGTGCAGAAGAACAAAGGTAGGAAAAACAGCATGATATTTAGAGTTCCAATATATAGTAAAGCTTGCAAATTTTGAAAGAGGTTTCTGAGCATGAGACTCATCAAAATTCGCCTAGTGTTCTATGGTGATTGATTAACTCAGAACTCAAATATATTACTGCCCCATTGCATCTTTGAAAAGGCACAATTAGACACATTTGTCCATGTCTTTTCACTTGTAAACATGTCCTATTGTTCATTCAGATCAAATGGGGTAAGGAAAAGCATTTAGCATTTTGGGGGCCACATAGTAGGCACTCAATAAATATTACAGTGTTTCAATTAAATAAAAAATATCCATAAAGGGATTAGAATGTAATATCCAGGGGTCAAAAAAAAGGCATACACACCTATTTTTCAAAAACATCATAAAATTGTTAGTATACAGTATTATTTTTCTCAGATATTTTCTGTATTAAAGCCCAATAAATTGCAAAACCACTCTTACTACAGAAGGGAACCAATTTTGTAGAAAGAAAGTAGGCTTCAAACAAAATGCCAGTGTTTGTTTATGGAAAACTTAACTGCTGTAAAATGCAAACATTTCACAACATGACCCAAATACTCTTTATTCAATGTGCATAAATATACTGATAACAGCCCCACAGTATCATCATTTCAAGCAGTGATGGCACTAGTGATTTCTGTGTTCTTTCTTAAGTTGTTAAGATCATTTTTATTATAAATTTCCCACGTTTGTTTACTGATAGTCATCTTTTTTCAACAATATTTTCTTACAAAATTATTTGTCACTAATCATCAGTAATAGACTGGTTAATGTGGTCAACATGTCATTTAAGCTTTTGGAAGCCTGTTATATTCCTCACATTATAAATAGACACAGAGGAAAAATGTGAATACAGTTTTCATGTACAGGATCAGTTCACATTAAAACATTTATAATTTTGGCCTCTAATCGATACGTGTTTTTGCCTGCTCATATTCAAGGATTCATGGGTTAGAAAAATATAGTCACAAATCCCTGAAATATTACTTTAAAAGGTAAAATAAACCTAGAATGGTAAATTATGATCCAGAATGAAACAGCATCACTCCCTGTCAGCAGTTGGGAAAGCATTTGGTGTGTTGATCTGGCACCGTTCTAAGCCTGTATTAGAAAAATCATGAACACATGAAGAGCAGCATTTGTTGTATATTGGGAACCATTCTCATCTATTTATAAAATATGCTTTGCAGCATTGTTTTCTAAACAGAGAAAAGTGGAGCTTTGGCATGCATCCTCCATCAGCATCTTATACAAAAAGAACTCTGTTTCAAATAAGTCCAGAAGTATAATGAACTCTAGAGCCAAGCACCTGTGCTTTGTATTTCAATTTTCACATTGGCCATGACTCAGTCAAGGGTTTAGTGTTCATTCATTGTGACAACATTGTGCAGACTTCACTAACTTCTTGCCTTCCAAATTATATTCAGTAACTACAAGGTCATCGTCATCAACAACAGGACCAATCAGTGTGGTATATACAGAGTCTCATCACGCTAGCACTGTGAGTCATGCATCTCTTCACAGCCAGTTGATCTCTTCCTTTCCCTATAAATTATGCAGGCAGGCTTTTATTCTTAGAGGCTGGTTAAAAGCAATATTAAACCTACTCTTTGGTAGTTTTAATCAAAATAATGCTATTCACAGAAAGACAATGGGGCTGGCATTATGGTATAGCAGGTCTGCTGCTTATGATGCTGACATCCCAAATGGGTACCAATTCGTGTCCCGGCTGCTCCATTTCTGATTTAGCTCCCTGTGAATAACCTAGGAAAAGCAGTGGAAGTTATATCTAGTGTTTGGGTCACTGCCACCCACATAGGAGACCTGGATGAAGTTCCTGGCTCCTGCTTCAGCGTGGCTCAGCCCTGGCCATTGCAGCCATGTGAGGAGTGAACTAACGGATGTAAGATCTCCCTTGTATTTCCCTTTCTTTGTAACTCTGACTTTCAAGTAAATAAACAATTAAATCTTTTAAAAAAAATTGTAGGAAGCCATAGCTGTTAGACTAGCCAAGTTCTCAGCCTTAACCTCTTGCATGATGATGGGTAGGAGCTGCTTGGCTTTGAAACCCTGGAAAAAAGCCCAGACAGAGAGCTCAGTAAGTGACTGGAAACCAGTATTCCTGACTCAGGAAACTCAAACCATTTCTTAGACCCAGATTTATAGTTCTGCTATTCCTAGAAGACTTTTAACAACAACAACAACAACAACAACACTGGCCAACTTTTCCTTAGTGAGTCCAAGCATGTGAAGCAATTGTTCTTTCAGGGGCTGTCAACCATGGGCAGCAGAGCGAGTTGGGATTCGGCTACTTCTACTTGCAATATGGCTTACCTGCAGGGTGAGCATAGGTGAGAACAAGGGATTACAATCTCAACGATATAAAGGATGGAGGGAGAAAAAACATCCCTGATCCCCACATTTTCACTAACCAGGTTATTCATATCATTTAGTTTGAGACGCACCAATCTAGTTTTTAATAAGTAATAAAACTGGAAGGATGAATTGTCATGGTGGAGTTGTTTTTAATGTTGACTGCCTTACATTGGTATTTTCATTCCTAAGGATCCTTGAAAGTGAACTGTACTATTGCCATCTTGTAGGTGAGAACATGGAGCTGGGGAGATGTGAATTGGAGCTCTACTCAGTTAATAAGTGGAAAATACAGGATTCTTAATGTTTAATTGGAAAAAGAACAGGGACAACTGAAAATGAAGCAGCGTGGTGGAAATTCAATGCCATGCTTTTACAACATGTTTAACTACTCTTCATTTTCATATGTTAAAGGCTGTGAAAAGTAGGATAAGCTATTCTCTTTGACTCTTGTAATTTATTCTGGATAAACCTCTGATTCTTAGCCTTATGTCTTTTCTCTGTCTTATCTACTTTCTTGCTGTCCTCTACCTAACTCTTCTTAAAATTGAAAAACCTTCTGCCCCTGCCCCCCACTTCTTTCCCTTTCCTTCCCTTCCCTTCCCCTCCCCTCCCCTCCCCTCCACTTCCTTTCCCTTCCCTTCCCTTCCTTTACCCTTTTCTCTTTTCCGTCCTTTCATTTCCTAAGCCTCTACTCCTAAGAAGAGACTTTAGGATTCATTTTTCTTTGCTCCATGCAATTCACCTAAATGACACCCTAGATTTTATCCTGAATCCAGCCCTTTGTATCTATGAGTAAAATTTGACTAGAACAGGTTTTACTAAGTATCAACCACACAGGAACGGAATTTGAAAATTTTCACCACAAAGAAATGGTGAATGTTTGAAGAGACATAACTTACTCTGATTTGACTATTATATAGTGGATACATATTTCGAAGCATCATATGGAACTCCATAAATACATACAATTTTGTATGTCAACTTTTTTTAAAGATTTTATTTAGTTAGTTAGTTAAGAGTTAGAGTTATAGACAATGAGAGGGAGAGACAGAGAGAGGTCTTCCTTCCACTGATTCACTACCCAAATGGCTGCAATAGAACTGAGATGATCCGAAGCCAGGAACCAGAACCTTCTTCAAGGTCTCCCAAGTGGGTGCAGGGGCCCAAGCATTTGGGCCATCTTCTACTGCTTTCCTAGGCCATAGCAGAGAGCTTGATTGGAAAAGGAGCAACCAGGACTAGAACCGGCGCCCATATGGGCTGCTGGTGCTGCAGGCAGAGGATTAACCTACTGTGCCACAGTGCTGGCCCCTATGCGCCAATTTTTTTAAAAAATAACTGAATACATTTTAAAGATACTATCTTTAAAGATACTATTTTGACCCTGAGGTATGAATGGACATTTCAGTAGCTCAGAATAATAGAATATTGAGATTACACAGATGCTACTATTTTTGTGGGAATTAGGTGTTTATGGGGCCAGCATTGTGGTGTAGTGAGTAAATCTGCACCTGTGATGCCAGCATCTCATATAAGTGCCAGTTCGTGTCCTGGCTGTTCCACATTGGATCCGTATCACGTCTAATGGTCTGGACAAAAGCAGCAGAAGATTGCCCAGGTGTTTGGGCCACTGCCACCCAGGTGGGAGACCTAGATGAAGTTTACCCAAGTATCAGGCAGGAAGTAGGGATTGCTGAAATAGTATTTCCATAATAGTTGGGGAATAACACTTTTAATGTGAGGATAGAGACCTGTTTTAGAGACCCAAAGCCATGAACTGAAAACCAAATGATGAAATTTTAATTCTCAGAGTGCTGGGGCTGGCACTGTGGCGTAGCAGATAAAGCCACTGCCTGCAGTGCCAGCATCCCATATGGGCCCCCGTTCAAGTCCCGGCTGCTCCACTTCTGATCCAGCTCTTTGCTATGGCCTTGGAAAACAACAGGAGATGGCCCAAGTCCTTAGGCCCCTGTACCGGCATAGGAAGACCTGGAGGAAGCTCCTGGCTCCTGGCTTCATATCGGCATGGCTCCAGCCATTGTGATCAACTGGGGAGTGAACCAGCAAATGAAAGACCCCCTCCTCTCTCTCTGCCTCTCCTTCTGTCTGTGTAACTCTGACTTTAATAAATCTTTAAAAAAAATTCACAGAGTGCTAGTAAGAAGATAATTGATCTCAGAAGTATTTGTCACCTTCTCTAGGACTGAGCTAGGCCTGAATTTGTTATTTGTAAAACAAGATAATATTGATGACTTCCAACACTTATTTCAAATCTAATATTGGTGAATCATAACCAAATGTCAAAGGAAATAGCCAAATTGAAGATCATATATAATATACAATAAAAGTTTACCATTTTTCACTTTTGCACAAGTTCTTCTATCATTATTTGAACAATAAGAAGGTAAAATTTAATGGCAGCAGTTGTGGCATAGTAGATAAAGCCTCCACTGTTGCCACATCCCATACAGGTGGTGGTTCAGGCTTTGGCTGCTCCACTTGTAATCCACTCCCTGCTACTGGCCTGAGAAAAGCAACGGAAGATAGCCCAATTGTTTAGACCCCTGCCTTCCATGGGGGAGACCTTGATGAAGCTCTTGGGTGCTGGTTTCAGAATGGCCCAACCCTGGTTGTTGTGGCCATTTGGGAGTGAACCAGTGGATGAGAGTTTCTCTCTCTCTCTCTCTCTCTCTCTGTAACCTTGACTTTCAAAACAAAAAAATCTTTTGAAAAAAGAATTAAATATTTGTGAAAATTAATGTAGTACATCAATATGGAAGATATATTACTCAACAAAGTTTTTGAAACTATTTAAATTTTGGAATGGGCAATACTTAAAACTTGAACCTCATTCTTTTTTTGAGGTTTATTTTATTTGCAAGGTAAAGTTATAGAGAGAGGGAGAGACAGAGAGAGAGAGATTTTCTATCCACTGGTTCATTACCCAGATGACCACTAAGAGCTTCAACAGGGTCTCCACAGAGGTACAGGGGCCCAAGTACTTGAGCCATTCTCTGCTGCTTTTCCCAGGCCATTAACAAGGAGCTGGATTGAAAGTGGAGCAGCTGGGACTCCAACAAGTGCCCATATGAGAAACCAACATTGCAGATGGAGGCTTAAATGACTACACCACAATGCCCACCCCAAACCTCAACACCAGCCAAAATAAATTCCATACATATTACACAATAAGATAACATATCATGCAAAAGATTGAAAGAAGCAATGGGATGGTATGAAAAATGTTTATTATGAATGAACAATAAATAAACCATGTATAAAATAGACACATTGTGGTATTTAATATGTGTTAGATTTAGTTCTTTTAAAAAAAGATTTATTTTATTTTAGTAGAAAGAATTACAGAGAGGCAGAGGCAGAGGCAGAGGTAGAGAGAGAGAGAGAGAGAGAGAGAGAGAGAGAGGTCTTCCATCGCTAGTTTACTACAATGGCTGGAGCTGAGTCAATGTGAAGCAGGAGCTTCTTCCAGGTCTCCCACATGGATGCAGGGGCCCAAGGACTTGGGCCATCCTCTACTGCCTTCCCAAGCCACAGCAGAGAGCTGGATCAGAAGTGGAGCAGCCGGGACTCGAACCAGCACCCTTATGGGATGCTGACACTTCAGGCGGTGGCTCCACACATCATGCCACAGGGCAGGCCCCTAGATTTAGTTTTATGAACCTTCATGCATTGCCACATTTAATGTCCACATCGCTCATAAAGAAAATAATATCATTATTTAATTTTACTAATGAGATATAAAGTACTAAGAAAGATTAACTAGTTGATCCAAGGTCACCTAGTTAATTTCAGAGCCCATATTCATACCTGCTGATTCCAAACCCTGTGCATCTAACCACTACATGATTTAGAAATATTTGAATTGTTAAGCAGAACTTTTGTGTAACACTGATGAAGACCTAAACTAAAGGAAAAAAATACTTGCAACAGAAAGTATGTTAAAAGTTAATACTTTTGGCTGGCGCTGCGGCTCACTAGGCTAATCCTCCGCCTAGCGGCGCCGGCACACCAGGTTCTAGTCCCGGTTGGGGCGCCGGATTCTGTCCCGGTTGCCCCTCTTCCAGGCCAGCTCTCTGCTGTGGCCAGGGAGTGCAGTGGAGGATGGCCCAGGTGCTTGGGCCCTGCACCCCATGGGAGACCGGGAAAAGCACCTGGCTCCTGGCTCCTGCCATCGGATCAGCGCGGTGCGCCGGCCGCAGCGCGCCGGCCGCGGCGGCCATTGGAGGGTGAACCAACGGCAAAGGAAGACCTTTCTCTCTGTCTCTCTCTCTCACTGTCCACTCTGCCTGTCAAAAAAAATAAATTAAAAAAAAAAAAGTTAATACTTTTATTTTGCAAAGAGTTCATTTAAATTGAAAGAAATGTGCAAAAATTTTAGCCCAAAAGACATACACATACTCTAAAATAAAGTTAATTAAAAATATAGTAAAGTACTAAAAGTAGCAAATTATTTTAATTCATCAACAATATAATTTAATATATTCATTATTTCTTAGTGGGCTTGCAAAACATATTTCATATCATTCCATAGAAGTGTTACTTGGTTATGGTCAAAGTTCATCACAATGATCACAAAAGAATTGAACACATAATATGTTAAAATGGCACTTAGCTCAGTCATTCAGTCTCCTTAATTTTACAACCAAAAATATGTTAAGAAGAATGAACAAAAACAGAAAACAGGAAAAAGAAATAAAAACTAATGATGATGAACTTTTAGACAAACATCAGGGAAGACTTTCGTTAACTCTCTACACATCCGTTATTTTCCTAGCCATGAAACCTGGGCACTATCATTCTTCTGTCTTTTAAGATCAGTGTGTTGATTTTTTTTCCTTTTCCTTTTACAATTTTTTTTGCAACAACATCTATTTGGAGATTATAATTCCTACAAAATAATAGGGCAGTGAGCAGTGGGCCTAGCAAGGTTGCATACTGAGAGGCTTCACCCCAATCTGGTAGCCCCTGGATGCAGAATGACAGCAGGAGGAGCAGAGGTGCCAGGACATTCTTGGAATTGCAGTTTATCATGAACTGCATTGCATCTGAGTTAGAGATCCAGGCGATGGGAATAGGAGAAAATTATACCTCCGTGCTATAGAAGCCACAGGATAAATGCTTGCTGATGCTGGAAATTGCTCTAGAAGCAGAATATATCAACCTGCACTCCAGCTGGAATTATGACAAGATTTAATGAGCTCTCCAATGAACAGAGAATAGACCTAGGATAAACATTACATGGGGATGGGCCACTTCCCATTTGAGAAAGGGGAAGGCATCAGACAATATATAAAAACAGTTCTAGCTCTTAAAACAAACCAACAAACTCTGCAAAACAAGGGGAGCGGCACATGATTTTAAAAGGCTCTGGATTTAACAGGACTCGTGCAGGGGACAGCTTTCCAGGTGACAGGATAGACCACTGTCAAACAGTGTGATATTTCTCTCTTATCATCTGAAGTCTACTGGTTGTAGCAGGGGTTGCCCTGGAACTACACATCTTACAAAGAATTGAAAAAGTATTTCTTAGGAGAGCCATACTGAACGTGGGGGTTCAATAAACTTAAAATAAAGCCATATTTTGGCAAGATCAAGAGTACTATGCAGGGCTGGTGCTGTGGTGTAGTGGATAAAGTCACTGCCTACAGTGTTGGCATCCCATGTGGACACCAGTTCGAGTCCTGACTGTTCTATTTCCAATCCAGCTCTCTGCTTGTGGCTTGAGAAAGCAGCAAAGGATGGCCCAAATCCTTGGGCCCCTGTACTCATGTGGGAGACTCAGAAGAAGATTCTTGATCCTGGCTTCAGTTCAGCCCAGCTATGGCCATTGAGACAATTTGGGGAGTGAATCAGCGGATGGAAGACCTCTCTCTCTCTGCCTCTGCCTCTTTGTAATTATGCCTTTCAAATAAATAAATAAATCTTTTTAAAAAAAAGATTTAAAAACAGATTACTATGCTCCTGCTTGGATACCAAGACAGGAAATCTAGCAGGTGCCATGGAAATGTGTGAACTGCAAAGTCAACATAGCCATTCCAGCTCAATTTACCTACCTACACCTTTGCAAAGGAAATCATGACAGGTACTTACACTATACAGTTTAACTATTGATATCAAATCTGCACAGATTTCCAAGCAGTTTTGGCGTAACAGAGCCTGTTATTTTTTAAAAGCAGGCAAGAATGTAGATTTTTGTGCAAAATCTCCTAAGTTTTAAAAGTTTTCAATTATACACATGTCTTAAAGTATGTAGAACCCCGGGCCGGTGCCGTGGCTCACTTGGTTAATCCTCGCCTGCGGTGCCAGCATCCCATATGGGCACCAGGTTCTAGTCCTGGTTTCTCCCCTTCCACTCCAGCTCTCTGCTGTGGCCCGAGAAGGCAGTGAAGGATGGCCCAGGTGCTTGGACTCCTGCACCTCCATGGGAGACCAGGAAGAAGCACCTGGCTCCTGGCTTCAGATCAGCGCAGTGCCTGCCATAGCGGCCATTTAGGGGGTGAACCAAAGGAAGGAAGACTTTTCTCTCTGTCTCTCTCACACACACACTGTCAAATGAATAAAATAATAAAAAAATTATGTAGAACCCCTAAACATCTGTAGGTTAAATTTAGCATTCTTGTCTCATTTTATGACTTCTGTAGTATAGCAAAAGACAAAGAAATGGAAAATACGGTAGAAATATAAGAGAAACTGGACACTTAGAATGCTGATTGTAGCTAATAAGAGGGATTCTAGAAAGAAATTATAGCTTACCACTAAATAGAATGTTATATGTTTGTGATAAAGCACTTACACTAGACTGGGCTTAAATATAAGTTTCTGTTCTAACGGCTGTATATATATTCTGCCTTATGAAATCATCATAGACACCTCTCACTTAAGTTCTACAACATGCCCATTTTACAAATGAGAAATCCAACCAAGAGAAAGGTTAAGTAACTTGTCTAAATTCTCATATCTTAAATGTGGTGATTATAGGATTTGAACTTAGTCTGTTTTTCAGAATGTGTGTTCTAATTCTGTTACTAAGGAATAAGGGGAGGGGGAGACTAGAAAAAAAAATTAAGAAAAACAGAAATTTCACAAAAAGAGTCAAAAAAGATATGAACTTTAACATTAAATGCTCTGTCAGTTATCGAAGGAGATAAAGTTGAAAATATACAAAGCTAGGCACATCCTTGTGAAATTTCAGAACACTAAAGTTAAAAGGATTTTCAGAAAGCAAAACCAAAGAAGGAGCTATCAGGTTAGCACTAAAATTCTCATTGAAATAAAATAACATAAGAACAATGGATTCTGGAAATCAATGAATTAAGACCTTTAAACTTAAAATTACTTTTAAAAATTCTGTTATATCTACCCAGCAACCTAAACTCTGTTGCTTCTCCTACAAACTGATTCTGAAAAGCAAAGAAAAATAAACAAAAAACTTCTTGAGTATATACTCCAGAAAACAAGCAAAAAGATTATAAATGAGTCATGAAAAAAGAAAAAAAAAAAACATGTATCTACTACAAGATGAAAATCATTCCAAGAATATCAGGCAGACAACAGAACTGAAAAGCCACACCACAAGATTAGAGTAGGAAGGTTTTATTCCAAGAAGAAAATGAATTTTATTTTATTTTCTTATACAAAGAAAAAGCCTAAAGATCCCATGAGATGGTAAAGAGGCACATATTTTTAAAGTTAAGTAAAAAGTAAAGGAATTAGAAATGCCAGTGGAAATAGTTGCTTAATAAAATCACGGTCGCATCAAAGAGTGAATGAACACATGGAAGAATAGTGAGCAATTGGTTGTCAGGAATAAAATGATTGTGATTAAATTTAATTTTGGAGGCCGGCGCCGTGGCTCTCTAGGCTAATCCTCCACTTGCGGCGCCGGCACCCTGGGTTCTAGTCCCAGTTGGGGCATCGGATTCTTTCCCGGTTGCTCCTCTTCCAGTCCAGCTCTCTGCTGTGGCCCAGGAAAGCAGTGGAAGATGGCCCAAGTGCTTGGGCCCTGCACCCACATGAGAGACCAGGAGGAGGCACCTGGCTCCTGGCTTAGGATCAGTGCAGCGCGCTGGCCGTAGAGACCATTTCGGGGGTGAACCAAAGCCAAAAAATAATTAAAAATTTTAATTTTGGAAACAGCTTTCCTTTTTATGAAAGAAAAACACAGGGGCCGGTGCTATGGCTCAGGGGATTAAAGCCCTGGCCTGAAGCGCCAGCATCCATATGGGTGCAGATTCTAGTCTCGGCTGCTCCTCTTCCGATCCAGCTTTCTGCTATGGCCTGGGAAAGCAGTAGAAGATGGCCCAAGTCCTTGGGCCCCTGCACCCATGTGGAGACCCAGAAGAAGTTCTTGGCTCCTGGCTTCGGTTCAGCCCAGCTCTGGCCATTGCGGCCATCTGGGGGGTGAACCAGTGGATGGAAAACCTCTATCTCTGTCTTACCTCTTTCTGTAACTCTGTCTTTCAAATAAATAAATTTTTACAAAAAAGAATGAAAGGCCGGCGCCGTAGCTCACTAGGCTAATCCTCTGCTTTGCAGCGCTGGCACACCAGTTCTAGTCCCGGTCAGGGCGCCGGATTCTGTCCCGGTTGCCCCTCTTCCATGCCAGCTATCTGCTGTGGCCAGGGAGTGCAGTGGAGGATGGCCCAAGTGCTTGGGCCCTGCACCCCATGGGAGACCAGGAGAAGTACCTGGCTCCTGCCATCGAATCAGTGCGGTGCGCTGGCTGCAGCGTGCCGGCCGCGGCGGCCATTGGAGGGTGAACCAACGGCAAAGGAAGACCTTCCTCTCTGTCTCTCTCTCTCACTGTCCACTCTGCCTGTCAAAAAGACAAAAAAGAAAAAGAAAAAAAGAATGAAAAACACAAAAACAATGAGTTACCTTCCTCTGTATAGGTCTAGCAGGTGCTTTGCTATGTAAAGAATTCTATTTATGTAACAGCTTAGGTTCATGAATAAGATGGAAAGGTTTAAATATATTATTTAGAATCATGAATCAAATTATTTAAAAATAATTATGTAGCTAACAAAGAATGGGTATGCATTTAGTGAGTTAAAAGAGTATATATGCTTCAAAATGCAAAATAATATTTACTGTTAGAACCACAAGTTTAGTATTGTGGTATTGGCCACCAGAGGAACTAAATACACAAAACTGATTGAAAGTAAGATCATCTGACAAAGATTTCAGACTGATAGAAGCTGAAGCTTTCCTTTCTTTTTATATGTTGTAGATTTCAATGGCTGTCATGATGTACATTGTTCATTTGTGTGATAATAGAAGTTGACCACTCTTAATTCTATGACTCATTTATCATTTACAAATCTCAGAAAAAATAAAAATTAGCAAGGTATTTTGAAGAATGATTTTCTTTGCCATATATTAATAATGTCAGAAATATTGTGATGATGCAATGAGTTTCATTAAATCAAGATTAAACTGCAATGCATAATATGAATTTAATTATGAAGAAATACTTTGAAACATATATAAACTTTGTTGTACCTCCCTTCAACCATCTGCCACTATTACCAGCGAGATCTTACTCAACACAAATGTGGTGTGTCAGCTTTGATGCTTTTGGTCATTTCTGAAGATCAGCCCTGCAGCTTTGGTTGGAAGCCAAAGCCTCTCTGAAGAGGAACTGTTCCAAGGGTCTTGCAGGTATCCTCCTTTTCCATGACATTTCAACGTCCCTTGCATTTTAAGCTCAAGATCTATGACCATCCTTCAAAATCCAAGTTTGTAATTGAAACACTTATGGCCCCTTCCCATAAGGGGATTGGCTATTTCCTTTTGTGTTTTCCAATCTACTTTTTACATTCATCTTACATTGTACCTATTATGGATGAAATGTTGGTGTCCCTCCCTCTGCCTCCTAAACCAAATTCTTATTTTAAAATCTCAACCCACAATGTGACAGTCTTAGAATGTGGGGCTTTTGGGAGGTAATCGGGTTATGAGGGTGGAGACGTCATGCATGGCACGTGTGTCCATATGACAGGCACCACAGTGAGTTTCCTTTGCACCATGTTGAGAACATAGCAAGAAATCACCAGTCCACAATTCAGAGGAGAGCCCTTACCAAAACCAAGTCATGCTGGCACCATGAACTGAACTTTCAGGCTCTAGCACTACCAAAAATTTCCATTGTTTATATGCCACCAGTCTATGGGGTTTTTGTTATAGCAGCCCAGACTAACTATGATAGCACCTATGAAATCTTATTTTGCTTGCCAGGTAAATGTCTATTTTTCTATAATAAAAAATAAAAAGCTATAAATTATTTAATATTTGAAGTCAATAGCCAGGTTTTATTCATTTTTGAATTCTTAGAATACATCAGCATGGTACGGGGTAATATTTGTCATTCCAAGTTTACAAGTAATAAATGAAAAAACAAAGTTATAAATAAAATATTATTGCAC
Source organism: Oryctolagus cuniculus (assembly GCF_964237555.1). NCBI lineage: Eukaryota > Metazoa > Chordata > Mammalia > Lagomorpha > Leporidae > Oryctolagus > Oryctolagus cuniculus. Next base: position 89,609,901 of record NC_091437.1, read on the forward strand.
TATCAAAGTAGATTTCTTAAGATGTTTGTGCTTTATTATATAAAGGCTACTAATAGAGCAGAGCACAAAACTGTACTTATATTATATGTACAACTTTCTGTAACAAATGTACTTAGAATAACGCTTAGAAGAAAACATATAAATTGCTAAACTCTATTCATTAGAATGCTAAAATCAGAAGTGATTCAATCTTTCCTTCTTTCTCTTTACTTTTCCTACCAAATGTTCTATCTAATGTTCAAATTTATTTTATAACCATATGTGTACATATTTATTTTACTGCTAATGTGCTTCCTAAAAAGCAAGCAGTAGATGGTGACTCAAGTGCTCTTACCCATTGAGGAGACCAAGATAGAGTTCCTGGCTCCTGGTTATGACCTGGCTATTGTGGGAACTTAGGGAGTGAATCAGTGAATGGAAGTTCCCCATGTGTGTGTGTATGTGTATGCATGTGTGCATGTGCGTGTGTGTCTATGTATGTCTCTGTGTGTGCGTGAAGCTCTGCATTTCTTTTTTTTTTAACTTTTATTTAATGAATATAAATTTCCAAAGTACAGAATGTTGATTACAATGGCTTCCCCCCCATAACGTCCCTCCAACCCGCAACCCTCCCCTTTCCCACTCCCTCTCCCCTTCCATTCACATCAAGATTCATTTTCGATTCTCTTTATATACAGAAGATCAGTTTAGCATACATTAAGTAAAGATTTCAACAGTTTGCTCCCACACAGAAACATAAAGTGAAAAATACTGTTTGAGTACTAGTTATAGCATTAAATCTCAACGTACAGCACACTAAGGACAAAGATCCTACATGAGGAGTAAGTGCACAGTGACTCCTGTTGTTGACTTAACAAATTGACACTCTTGTTTATGGTCTCAGTAATCACCCTAGGCTCTTGTCATGAGCTGCCAAGGCTATGGAAGCCCCCTGAGTTCACTGACTCTGATAATTTTTAGACAAGGCCATGGTCAAAGTGGAAGTTCTCTCCTCCCTTCAGAGAAAGGTACCTCCTTCTTTGATGACCCGTTTTTTCCACTGGGATCTCACTCGTGGAGATCTTTCATTTAGGTTTTTTTTTTTTTTTTTTTTTCCTCAGAGTGTTTTGGCTTTCCATGCCTGGAATACTCTCATGGGATTTTCAGGTGGATCCGCATGCCTTAAGGGCTGATTCTGAGGCCAGAGAGCTGTTTAGGACATCTGCCATTCTATGGGTCTGCTGTGTATCTCACTTCCCATGTTGGATCATTCTCTCCCTTTTTGATTCTGTCAGCTAGTATTTACAGACACTATTCTTGTTTATGTGATCCCTTTGGTTCTTAGTCCTATAATTATAATCAATTGTGAACAGAAATTGATCACTGGGACTAGTGAGATGGCATTGGTACATGCCACCTTGATGGGATTGAATTGGAATCCCCTGGTATGTTTCTAACTCTACCATTTGAGGTAAGACAGCTTGAACACGTCCCGAATTGCACATCTCTTCCCTCTCTTATTCCCATGCTTATATTTAACAGTGATCACTTTTCAGTTAAGTTTCAGCACTTAAGAAGAATTGTGTATTGATTACAGTATTCAACCAAAAGTATTAAGTAGAACAAACAAAAAAAATACTAAAAGGGATTACATATTAAGTTGCTCATCAACAGTCAGGGTGAGGGCTGATCAAGTCACCATTTCTCATAGTGTTCATATTACTTTAACAGGTTTCCTTTTTGGTGCTCAGTTAGTTGTCACCTATCAAGGAGAACAAGTGGTATTTGTCCCTTTGGGATCGGCTTATTTCACTCAGCATAATGTTTTCCAAATTCCTAACAGGGATCACTTTTCAGTTAAAATTTAAACACCTAAGAATAATTGTGTGTTAATTACAGAGTTCAACCAATGGTACTAGAACAAAAAAAAAGTACTAAAATGGATAAAGTAAAAAAAAAAAAAACTTTAAAAAATAAAATTGTTTGGATTTTTGTTCTGGAAGCTGAGAAGTCCTTGACAGATGCCAGCATCTAGTGAGTCTTCATATTGCTTAATAGCATGATGGAAAAGAAAGGGAGCACTGGGCACAGAGGAAGGTAGCACAACTACCCTTTTTTTTTTTTTTTAATCAGGAACGCATTTCCAGAGTAATGAATCCATCCTGAGCTAAGAGCATTCATATATTTATGAGGGTGGTGCTCCACTGTTTAATACTCCACCTTCATTGGCAATGCAATTTACATGTAAACTTTAGAGGGGGCATTCAAGCCAGAGCATTCTATCTCTGTTCCTCAAAACTCATGTCCTTCTCACATATAAATCAATTCATTTCATCTCCATAGCCTCTGAAGTTTTAACTTATTCCAGTATCTACTCAAAAGTTTAAAGTTTCATCTAAATCATAGATGGGTGAGGTTCAGGGCATAATTAATCCTGAAGCACATTCCCTTCAACTATGGTCCTGAGAAATCTAAACAAGTTATCTATTTCCAAAATTCAATGATGGACAGGTCTGGCTTGTTCCCTAATCCCCAGGCCATTAGCAATTCAAGGACTAGGAAACATATGCATTATCTCGACTTTGGTGCCTAGCACATGAGAGTTGCTCACTTAATATATATTAAGTGGTATAAGTAATTATGAAGACTAACTTTGTGAGATACAGCAGGATAGATGGTGGCTAAAAAGTGGGTAAGAGATCTGGTATTTACTTGTTGTGGAAAAGAGAATGAAGGCTGGAAGAAGCTGGCTAGAGCTCAATTTGTGCTTTGTCTAATGATTTTTATGAACTGTCCTTAATTACAAATTAGGTTAGCATTAAATGCATGAACATTGTCAGCATATCTCAGTTTGAGTCCTTTCTCTGCAACTGTCTAATTGTGACTTTGGACCAGCTACCTGATGTCTTTCTCTGTTCCTCAGTTTCATTGACTATCACTTGGGAGTCTTACTAATAGACCTAACATATTACAAAATAAAAGCTTCCACAAAAGGGCTAGCATGGAATAAACATCTTCAAAGGTGATTTTTCAATTAACAGTATTTAAGGTGTATATTACTATCATCATTTTACATATGAAAAAGCCTAAAACTAAATTCATAGACTTGCAATATTTTACATTTATCTCCTTTGGCCAAGATGCATTCTCTAAATTTTACATTCTTCTTTTTTAAGATGTATTTATTTATTTGAAAGTCAGAGTTACAGAGAGACAGGGAGAGACAAAGATCTTCCATCAACTGGTTCACTCTAGATGGCTGCAACAACTAGGGCTGGGACACACTAAAGCCAGCACCCAGGAGCTTCATCAAGGTCTCCCCAATAAGATGCAGGGGCCCAAACACCTGGGCTGTTTTCTGTTGCTTTTCACAGAACATTAGCTGGATTGGAAGTGGAACAGTAGAGACCTGAACTGCTGCCCATTTTGGATGTGGCAACAGTGAAGGCTTTACCCACTATGCTACAACTCCTGCAATTAAATTTTGCATTCTTGTTGTTCAAATAATGATAGAGGAACTTATGGTAAAGTGAAAACAAATTCATCATATATTTATATGCTTTTCCATTTGAGTATTTCCTTAGACATTTGGTTATAATCCATGAGCATTAGATTTGAAATAATTGTTAGAAGTAATAAATATCATCTTCTTGCATCTTCTCGTTTTACAAATGAAGGACTCAGGCCTAGAGAAGGTAATAAATGCACCCAAGGTCAATTATCTTCTTACTAGCACTCTGAGAATTAAATTTCATCATTTGATTTTCAGTTCATGGCTTTGGGCCTCTAAAACAGGTTGCTACCCTCATAGTAAATAGTGTTCTTCCCCAACTATTTTGGAAGTATTATTTCAGCAATCCCTACACCCTGCCTGATATTTGGGGTAAACTAAAAAACTGTGGCCTTGTTTCATAGACATGCTGAGATAAAGAAATGGTAGTGGTTGAACAGTGTGGTAGCAGAACAAATCTACAAAGAAGTCTGAATAGAACATGGCTCGACAGTGTTCTCCTTCCTTAGTGTTTTATCTACTAAACTACTCTGCCTTATAAGAACAAATTCTATCTTCCCCAGAGGCTAAATAAGTCCCTAATGGTAAGTTAGTCACTTAGGAGGCACATTAACTCTTCAGGCCTCTGGGGTGTCATTACTTTAAAATAATCTGTTTCTAGGTCATTGGCTACAATGATGGAACTCTACTCTAAATGGTACCCTAGTGGCCCAAAAGATCTAATGCATCTTCCATTGTGCTCAACTTGATGCAAAGTTTAAGGATGTTCCTGACATCCGACCCCCTTCGTAGAACATTTAAACATGCATTAAGGGCTTCTGGCCAAGATTAGCACCACACTGAAGTGTCTGAGTTTATTTTGACTTCAGAGGTCTCATTTCTGCTTTCAGGGATTCCCCTTTCATTCCTTTTCTACCTCCCAGTTCATCAGGGACTCAGAGCCCTCATGCTGCCTCCATGCATTCATTTTGCTGTGTCCCCAAGACTTGAAGTCCTTAGTTAGGATTTGGTCTTCTTGAGCTCAGTCATCTCCTTCTCATGTGACAGAATATATTTCATTGATCAGTCGATCCTAGTATTCTTTTATTTTGGGACAAAATAACTTACATTATGATGTTAGTAGCTTATAGTGAATTTAGGTATTTTTTCCTTATATATACATTAAAACTAAGCATTTTATTTCATTAAACCAAGAAACACATTGACATAATACAAAATTCCATGAGTCCAAAAAAAATGTGAAATGTAAGTCTCCCTTCCTGATCTGATCCTACAATTCTGGTTCCCCTTCCATGGGGCAACTTCTCTTACTAATTATCTGGGAGTTTTTCCAGGGGAATCTGTGAATATAATCATATATATGTGTATGTATATGTGTATGCATTTGTGTTTCACAAATTCTAACCTCTTAGACACAGTGTTCTAAACTTGTTTTTTCACATAAAAAATGGAAGTTGGTGATCATCCTAATTCAACATATGCAAAATAGCAACATTCTATTTAACTGATAAATCGCTTTTCATAGTATGAATGTACCATGGTTTATGTACCTCATTCCCTACTGATGAACATTTAGGAGTTTTTCTGTCTGATGTTTTCTTTTTACAAACAATGCTACATTATTTTTTAAATAATATTTTATACATCTATGTGAGTATATTTGTATAATAAATTCCAAGAACAGAATTGCTGACTCAAAGACATACACATTAATATTGATAGATGGAATTAAATGGTTATCCAGAAAGTATGCAATAACATATGTTCTCTCCACCATATATTATACTATCATGTTTCGATGATAATACATTTAACAGGTAAATATGGTTTAACAATGAAGAGGTTCCTAGAGCTGACTCATAGAGCCAAGACTCACAATTATGGCTATCTGTCTACCAATACAGTGCCATTTTTCTCCTGTAGGCCTAGTTACGGAGACAAATATGGGTCACATATCTTCTATGCAAGCATGCAGACCCCTATAGCTTTGAGAAAACTGCTTCATGTGGCCTGAGAAGTCAGAATTGAAAGGGGGAGGAAGATGAAGCACCCTAAGCACAGGTATAAAAGAGAAACCAACCATGGAAGAAAACAGGAAGAGGGGAGAAATAAATGGTGTGGCTCACATCCAATGGGACACTGCTCCAGGAAAGGCTGGTGAGGAGATGTAACAGCAGTCACCCCAAGATGGTACTCTGACTCGACTCTACCCTAATCTTCGTTCTACTGCACCAGTCTCTCGTGCTCCACAGTCTAATTTTCACAATTACTCATTTACAAGCTTCACTTTAGAAACTCTTAGACATTTTAATCTACATATTCAGCTGGTATGAGTGAGGATTGTAGCTTTTTACAAATTGTTTCCTCCTTCCTTGTTTCCTTCCTTCCTTCTCACCTTCTCTCCCTCCCTCACTCCTTCCTTCCTATCTATTCACACACACATACACACACACACACACACGATTTTACGTTATTTAATTGTTTCATTTGAATCAATGAAGCTAGTAGTAATTTAAAAAATAGCCTCAAAGCTTCTTCTTCCCTTAAAAAGAAAAAAAAATAATAGGAGAAATGGATCTTATTCAGAAAGAAGAAAGAGAAAAATACCCAACCGTATATAATAGTCTTTAAAGACTCGTAAACCACCGTACCACCCAAGATGTTAACAAGCTGGCATGTTTTGAGCATCAAAGATAGAAAGGAAACTGTGTTTACATGTTTGGCACAAAAACTAATGAGGAAAGTCAATTGGCCCTTTGTCTTGAGGGCCTGAAGCGCTGAGCTCTAATGTTTGGTTTCTTCGTTGGCACTTGTTCAAGTAATCACTCGTGGCCTGACAAAGCCGCACTTGTGTTTTATTAGTGGCCATGCTGAACTCTCCCGCTTGGGCTGTGTTGTCTCTCAATAGAGGGCTGCAGCAGAGGGCACACTTATTTGAAAACACTAAATCAGAGCATGATGATCTTTGCTCAACCAGAGCAACCCAAAGAACAACACAAAAATGTAGAGTCCTGTTCCTTTTGATGAGGCGTGTTGGGGCTGAGAACAGGGGAAAGGTAGAACGGGTGCCTGTGGCTGAGTGGTATGGAAACGACCATGACAAAATGGAGTTTACAAAATAAATCCTTTCCTCTTCTAATCACGGGTGCTCCATTAACATTTGACCCTGCCATATGTATCGCATGGCACAAGCCACTGGGGCCTGGACTCAGCCTGTAGTTGGCAGGAAATGTCAGGATGACCCCAGAAGTTTTTTTCTTTCTGGATTTCTAAGGTGCCACAAAAGAATAATCATGTCTCTCTGAAAGGAAGCTGACTTTGTCTCTGCACATATAGTTCAGTAGGAAAAAAAACTTACAAAGTAGGTCAAAGTGAAGTGTTTGTTACTTTTCACATTAGGTTGATTTTTTATCCTTCTTCCTGCTTCCCTCGCATCTTCTTTTATTAATTTCTTTTGCTTCCATTTAGAGAAAGAAATGCTTTGGACCATTCTGGAATTTTTATCTGCACAACTGAACAAGTATTCAAACATTTGCGAATTTCAAAGTTCTAAACCAGAAATGAGGACTCCAAAATCTGGTGGCAAACAACATTTTAAGTGACAGTTTTGGCAGTTTTACCTACAGATCCAGTAAAAATAAAACCTAGAACAGTTTGTTCTTAAACTATTTCTAGTACCAGTTCTGTGAAGAAAGTACTGAACTACACATAATTAAATTTATTTTTTTTAAGTGACTGAAATTTTACACGTTCAAAATGAGAATTTGGGATAGGTTAAGATACGTCCTTGCCTTTGCCAAATCCTTGAAGTTCTCTCTGGCTCTCTGCCTCGCATCAGATCTTTTTATGAAGGGTGTAAGTGTGCATTCCATGTATTCACTGCCTCAGAATAAGTCTGAGTGGTGCCTATGCTGAGAAAATGAGAAAATGCTAACAGACTTATTACTCAGTAAATCTAATGATGAGAAGCTGGAAGTTTAGGATATACTGAACCTATCTGACTATACTCAATTTATTGACTCACATGCCCAATACACAGAATTTCCTTTCCACTTACCACTTTTTTGTTTTAGTTTTTTTTAAAGGAAAAGATGTTGATCACAAAAAAGCTTTAGTTTTACAACTTTAGCATATTTTATATAAGCCTTGCAAACTTTCATTGTTCTTACAGAACAGAAAATATTAATTTTACATGTGCATAAAGTCATTCCAAAATCCTATTCTTGTTAATGATATTTACTTTTGTGTAATGACCATGGTATGCCAGAAGCACAGATGACCTATTGGTGGTGGTAGAATAAGTAAACATGTGGATGCTTTCTAGAAAAAAGGCAATTCTATAAAAAATTTGTTGTTTTGTTTGTTTGTTTGTCTTTCAAAAGCTCTGGCTTTGAAATCCACCTAAGGTGATAAGTCAAGTCCCATATACAAAGTGCACAGCCCTAGCTGTCCAGGAAGCCAATACGTGTAAATAGGATTGGCTTTTTATAAATAAGCCTTCAGATCCAGGGAGATGTCCTGTGAAGAGCTAAGTCCCTGCCACCCTCTGCCATCCCATCTCTCCCTCCCATCTGCCTGTGCCTTCCGCCCGCAGAGGCACCCAATATTGTTTCTTGCCGCAGGCTCCTGCTGAAAATGTCGGACATCTCAGCTCACATGCCCAGCTCAGACTGCTGTGGGGTGGGGGTGGGGATGGAGAAGAGGCACTCTGCGGCCATCAGCTATTTCTCTACGGAGGAGCTGTCCACAGCTTGGAGCAGGATAGATGTGCTTCTGCCGCAGAGTGGCAGCTTCCTCCATCCATACCCTACCCCAATCTCGGGATGCCAGCTTCCCTGTGCAGAGCAGGGTGAGGGTCTTAAGGGTATCTTGACCCCTGCTCCCTATTCTCACCTTCAGGGGAATGATTCACTTAGAATCTATCAAAGTGAAACTTAAAAGCTAACCACCATTATGTTCTTTTAAGGGAAAATTTTTTTCCCTATTGTAAAAATATATGCCCGGCCTATATAAATCTTTTGCAATTTTAATTCTCACAGAATAAATAAATTTATTTGCAACCTAGTGTGATATAAATGTGCTTATGCACATATATTAATACATGCTAAATGTACCATAACGTGCATTTAGAATATTTATATCATATGTTCATAACTAGCATTATACATATATATGTGATATTATAATTGAAGGTTTTGTGTAAACACATTGGGCTTCAGAATTAGTTTGGTGACCAAATAAATCTTATATATTTAAGGCTTTTAAGTCATAAAGGGACTTCACTCACCAAATGCAGAAGCAAGATCAAAGTCAACCAAATAGAATAATGACAATAATATACTAAGCCATGTGAATTTCACAGTGCAGACCTTATCTCATAGAATGAAGACTATAGACTTTAGTGTTCTTCCACTGGCATCACCATTATAATACCCGTGTAAGGATATCCCTGGGATGATAAAATTTAAAGTTGAAATATTAGAATAGTTAGAGAATAGCAATGGATTTAAACAGTGATCCAGGTGAGAATGTATTTCCTTGTGCAGGAAACTATAGAGCTAGAGGAAGTAGGGATAAGCAATAGGAGAAACAAAGGGAAGGAATGCTGTGGAATTTCCATCTAGGTGTGGAGCATTTTCAGAAAATTATTCATATTACAAAATTAAGGTTGTTTAGAGCCAAGCATGGGATTTAAGTATAATAAAAACTGACTAAACGTGGTAATGAAAGAGAAAACATTTTATTATCTCTTCCAAAATTTAACAGTGGCATGAAGAATTATCTTATTCAAATAACTTTTTTGTGTTGAGTGTTAAATCACAATTATAACAGAATGAAACCAGAAACTGCTGATGTATACAATCAACAAACAGTAGACTGTGAACATCAAAGACTTCTGGGAACCTGACAAAACAGTTGTGCAGTCTGTCTTCTTTGAGGACCAGTGCTTGCTTGCTTCTACACCATGTAATGATGCCAAAGATAAACAAACAATTCAAATTATTAAGTGCTATTTAAACAGAGATTGAAAATGTTGTTTGCATCATTTTTTTCAGATTTGATTTGTGAATTAATTTATAAAATGTTTTATCAGCAATATAATGACATTCAATGAATTGCATTCAACACTTCTCAGAACACTATTCAAAAATATCTGTCATTTAATTTGCAAAAAAAATCTTAAAAGTAAAATTGGCATTACTCTGGCTATGAAGTAATAGAGTATCATAATCAAATAAGGGGACCCCTTGACACTGATATTCTATGTAAGCCACAGGCTATTTCATCATGAGGAATCATTCAGCTTAAGAAATTGTTCTACAGAGTGCAAATTTTCATGTAACCACGGTTGTTTAAAAATAGTTGCAAAAGTAGTAAATTACCTTCTTGTAAAAAGTTAGAAATAATATGTCCCTAATAGCTAGATATGACGTATTTATGAACTGTCAGTTTTCTCAATAGAAATTCAGAAACTATTACCAGAGATTTTCATTAAAATTTAAAGTCTATAAATAGCAAATAACAATATATTTTATAGAGAAGTGATAAAAATATTGTAATTTCTTTTTGATGAATTCTGCCTAAAGTCATCTTTATTATTTTATTATGATACTGAAATACTAGCAATAAATTTCTTTCCATTGTATCTATCCTGTTATATTGCTTCCAACAATTTTTTGAACTAGTACATTCCTCAAGTTAAATTTTTCTAGCACAGGAGGCTATTTTAATAATTATTTATGCTTTTACCGTCTATACCTTATTTTTAAATTAAAGAATATACTGTTCTGGATGTCATAATTTCTTTATGTATATTAATTTTTTTCTCACACCAAAGGGTTTGATTGGTAGACTGAACATAAAGCAAAATAGCTGTTTGGCAAATGGCTTGAGACTTTTGCTACTTTGGTGTTTTAAACAAAAGCAAGCAGCCATTCCATCTAGCTAACTCCTATGAAAACATAAATATTTCTAAAATTCTTCCAAGATATCATTCCACGATCCTGTTTAGAGTTCTTAGAAGCTGAAAATAAGGCTTTAATATTGTTGAATCCTTCCTTTAAGAACTGGTGTGTTAATATAGATCTTGATGTCCTGATGCTGTTATCTCTTCATGGAACAATTTTTGACCTTCAGAATTATTCATAAGCCTGAAACATAACCCTATGTTTTAAGCATGTCTTTGAAGTCTTTGACTAGATTCAATGTTTACAAGGAATCTCTCTGCATGAATTGGGTCATGTTGCTACCATTCAGTGTTCTCAAACCAAAGCTGATATAATCATACACATATATGATTCATCTTAGCCCTTTAGGGCCAAAGAAGAATTTGATTCAGCCATTTAGAAATGGCTAAATATAATAGTAATTTAGCTTATTTTTTCTAGGTTGATTTCCCCCAAGTATTTAATATAATGCATCTTGGAAGACCATAAGGCCCTTGCTAAAAATCCACGAGATTGTTTGGGCATTTCAGCCATTTACATAGAAGACAGATTTTCCTGTCTCTAATTTTCAGCATTTCCAAGGGTTCTACTAGGTGGTGAGATCATGCAAATGGACCAAAGCTCCAAGCCAGGTCTCTGCAGAGAGAATCTGAGTCCTGCAAGTTCGATTAAGCTAGCTAATTTTCAGTCAAACAAGCTAATTTCCAGACAGATTCTTCTGATGTTTTCCCTCTGTTTGTAATTTGCATCATTAAATAGCTCGGTGTTTCAAAGCAGCCACAGCACTAAGGTCATGGGGCTTTGTGTTAAATAGCAGCCACCTCGATTTTTTTGTGAGGAAGGAACAGAGAGCAGCTGATCCTGCTGCAGCATGGTTTTCTTTTTTTCTTAGTGGGAAGAGGCTCTTGTGGATCACAGAAATGCGCTTTGGTTCGGAGGACAGCTTTGTGCTCCAAAAAGCAGCCCAGGATCACAGGTGGCCTTGATTATCAAGATTTTTTTTTAATGGTATCCCCCTCCTTTTCCTAGAACAGCAGGACATTTTCCTGACATGAATATCACATTTTAAGTGGCACAAGATTTAAAAATCTTAAAGAGATATCCAAAACTCAAGTTAAAAAAAAAAAAAAAGAAAGCTCCCATTGAACTTCAAAGGGGAAAATATGTTCACAAACATTACTGGTGCTACAAAAGGTTTATACTGGTAGAAATGTAGACTTGTGGCCTCCCACTGCCAATTTTTCCTAGAACATTTTGAAAGGACTGCTTCTAAAACACCATGCCTAATACAGAGAAAGCAGGAGAACCCCTCTTCCCTCTTACATAGATCTCTCCAGAATAAAATCATCACTCTTTGTCTTGCTGGTCACAGGAATATGTATTTTGGCTCACTGGCACCCTGGAGCACCGTTTCTACCCTACAAGCTGACGTTGGTGCTAGTATTAAAAAATCTTCAATCATATAACTCCAAGCCATTCATATTAATGTGTCTGAGTCAGACTATCCTTTCTATTCTGCAGGGGGAAAAAGACCATAAAATGCTCTCTGAATCTATAAGGCCAATCCCATTGGCACAGATAGGAATTTTGCTCTCAAGTGACAACACTCCTATCCTGAAACACGACCTAATGACTGCAAAGAGTTTCTTTGGAAACGCCATGTTTTGTCATTGAATCTTCCTTACTATATCACACATTCCCGATCCTTCTATAGTTAAAAATGGCTCAGAAGAGAAAACTGTCATCCTTAACAAAGAAACGCAATAGATGTTTGTCATGGAGAAAGGCCCAATTCAATTTGCAGCATCTCTCAATTTCTGTTTTGACTGGAGTTGTTTTCAGCACATTTTCTGCCTGTTACCAAAAGTTAGAAAGTATATTTTAAGAAATGCTACCATTTTTGATAATTACTGAGAACAATAAGCTTAGGGATTTATTTCCATGAAAATGTAGATCTCAGAATTCAGAAGCACACAATGTAGAAAACTTCAACATATTTTAGGATGCCACTAAAACTTAGGAAATAAGTGCTTGCAAGAAATTGTCTAGGTCTTTCACTGGCATTAGTTCTTACTGTGACCAGGTAAATTTAAAGATTAGAAAATATTCCACTCCTGGAAGGAGTTTTTTTTTTTTTTTTTTTTTTTTTTTTTTTTTTTTAATTCTAGTTCAGTAATACCAATCCCTTTATAAAAAGGAATTCTGGTCCCTCTGAGATCTCTCAGTAATTGTTTTCTGTTTTGAATATAAGTCCTATCTCTTTACATCATTCTCCCAGCAGAGCATGAGCAGTTGAAGGTGGGGATTTATTCAAATAGCACTGTGCACAGTGTCTGGCACAATGCATGAAATGAAAATGTGCTTTATTTTTCTTTTCAGAACTGTGTCATGGTATCTCATTAAAAGGTTTTAGTTATTTTGGAAAGCCATTTTGTTGAGGGAAAGGCAATATACCATTAAAGGTCTTTCAATGAGGACAAAATGCCAAGAAGATCCACTAGGATGGCAAGTTGGAAGAAATAACAGAAACTCAAATAATTACTAGTGGCAATGTAACAAACACTCAGATTAAAAGAGGTCTATTGATTTCAGTGGATGGATTCTTACATATCTTTGCTGTTCATCCTACTCTGAGAATGTTGGGGGAGGAGGAGCAGGTTTAGTTATCTATCTTTGTTTGCCTAGTTAGCTCCCACAAAAGAACATGAAAATACTTCAATAAAATAAATGATGCAAAAAACTTCCTTGGAGTGCACACCAGTGTGTGCAAACACAGCATACTTAATTAGTATTATATTCTTTCTTTTAAAAGACACCAAGATTTGAGATATGATAATTAGCTTATAATAACTTACAGCTGCTAAACTTCTCAAGCAACCATGATTGCTACTGGTTCTCAGGGCAGTCCACAAGTGACTGCTTCTCAAAGCAGAGCATAATGCATATACAGGTAGGTCACAGAATAGCAAAACTAGCCCTAGAAAAAATATTTTCATATTCCTCCCTGGAACGGAGAGTCACATCTATGATTTAAATTCATGTGACTAAAATCATAACAAACAAAAAGCTACATTAACTGGATCATAAAATTGCTTGTAGGTATAATGGATGTGTTACTAAAGTCATTTTATTTATCCATTGAAGTTGGGGTAAAGAGAATCATCAAGCTTTCAATTTTACTTGAGAAAACTAGTTAGTCTTCAAAAAGCAATTTTTTTGGCCCCCACTCTATCAGGCTGCACAGAATTTTCAAAGCAGCACAATGTTGTAAAAAATGCCCTTTTAATCAGATTACCCTTGGCGAACGTCCCAAACTCAGGCTGAAGTGCAGTGCTTGTGGTTTCTCAACAGCTTACACTAAGCCTGCACCATGGAAATAATCTACTTTTAAAACCCAGGAAACAAATCGACTGCACTAAGGACATAAGTCGCTGTCATTAGGGAGTGATTAGGCTAAACATTTTTATACACTCTACTAGCCCACTTTCAAATTATATATCTCAGGCCGATAGGAAGAGAGGTACTTCAGGTGAGTATTCGGAACTACCATGTGGAAAAGTTAATAAATTCAAATGAGTAGAATGGTAAGAAGAAGTAGTAAAGAGCTCATATTTCAACTTTAACCTGTTAAAAAACAAAAGTCAGAATTTTCAGGAACAAAAAATGGAGTGTGTTGCATAACACACACATATACACATACACATTCACACACACACACTCAGAATATATTTTTCTTTTTGGTATAGTAATTTTTCAAAGATTAACATAGGTGAAGATGCTTCCTGTGTCACATACTTTGTACAGGAAATATTGTGGGGATGAAGGATAAGAAATTGTGTTTGTACCTTATTGTTATAGGTCACATCATTCATCTTTGTTAACAGGGTGGTTAGTTTGGGGACTTAGTTTCTCAGCATCATGGTATATTGTGTGATACAATAGGAAGCTACAACACGGTCCAAGTACAACCACTCGTCTTATAAACTATCCTCTGCTCCCAGTGCTCCAGTAAAACATCCTGGCAATAGAAAGCTTACAATCTGCAGTATTAGCTGCTATTGTATCTTTTAAAATGTTTAAACTCATTCAGAAAAACCTTAGTATTGAATTTCTTGGTTTTTATAACCATTTCAGGAGAGGGCGGTAGTGTTTTGGTTAGTTGGTTGTTTTTATTTTTAATTTCTTTTTGAGAAATAGAAGTGAAAAATATCAATGTGATAAAAAAAAATATAGGAAACATTCATTCCTTTGAGAAGAAGCAGAATATGTGCTTTCACCTAGTAGATATTGGAGTTTTATTATTTTTTTTTCTCATGGAATGAAAAAAGATTAGATTTAAGATTGGGCTATTCCACTGCCCCAAAGCTCTGACTCGAGCAATGTTTGGTTTCTACTTTGGACATTCTGCTGATAGTTTCATTTCTAATTTATGAAACATTCCATTAATGCTCAATCTGTCAGCTCTTTTTTGACAACAATGGAGACTGACTAAAGATTAATATTTATTAAATATGCTACAGTTTAGAAGTTTTTGAATGCTCTTTTTTGTACTCCCCAATTCACCTAATTCCAAATACACCATACCCTTTCTGATTTTCCCAGGAAGCAAGTAGAAAACACAGCAAGGCAATTTTTAAACACCAAACTGTTCATTATTGGATCTCAGAGCAACAGACAGAAAAAAAAAAAATCAAAATACAGCTGTCCTGAAGGAGAATTGTTAGCATTCACATTAAAAGCATTTCCTATCCCATGTATTTCAAGCATACATTTTTTTGTATGTTCTTCCTCTTCATCCTCTAGTCACCCCCCTCCACTTTTTCAATCTTATGAATAATTCATGATCTGATAAATATGCAATTTCAAAAAGTGCAGACAAGGCAGCACTGCATTAAAAAAAAAAAAGAACAAGAAGAAGAAGAAGAAGAAGGAAGGAAAGAGCATGCATTTTTTACACACAAGTCCTACGTTGCACTTTACGGATGACAGATTTTCTCGTATTCAAGCTCTGATTGTGTACATGCTATGAGTGTGACTGCATTTCTAGTCAGGTACCTTGCTAGACACGTTATGAATTGTTTGAAGAAGACTGCACTGCACAAAGCAATAAACATTTAAAGGGATGAAGTTAGCCCATGGTTTAGAGCTCGGTGCTTTATCATTGGAATCTTTGAATAAATAATCTAAATTTTTACTTTTTCAAGTTAGAAGATCAGAGATGTGCAGATCTTGAATATAAGATAATTCTTTCGTGACAACACCATAAAGTTCTCAAGCTACTAAGGTTTCTTCTAAGCAAGAATCATTTATTTGACATCATGAGAACGTTCTTCAGAGGCCAATTCATAAGATCAGCCGTAAACTGTTCTGCCTGAGCTTTCAAACAGGTAAAACCACCCACCTCACAGCCGGTATATAGAGCAGAGCAGAGGACCTCCATTTTGTGGGCTAATTGCTTGATTACCAGGCTGAAACAAAATGGAGGCGAGACCTTTTCAAAGCAGCTCAGAGCTGATATATCAGGAGGAGATAGGAAGAGTATTAAAAGGGTAAAATGATTCCATGGAGAACCTTAGGCATTTAATTAGATAAATAGTAAAGGTAAAGTAATAAATACAGATTACACTGAATTTGTATAGTAAGAATAGAGATAACAGGAATAAAGCACTCATTGAAAGAGAACTATTCTTGTTTAATAATAGTTGAGTTTAAAAAAAAAAAAGAAAGAAAGAAACCTGATTTCAGTCTGAAATGTAACCTTTCAAATGAACATTTAAATTGGAAAACACCATGGGTAAGAAATAGACCACAGCATTTAATCTGGACTGGCTAGTTGGAAGCCTATATTTACTGTACTATAATTTCAAATTTAATTAAGTCACACTGCTGATGCCAGTAGCATCAACACAGTAAAGATGATTAACTGCATGCGTAAATGAAATATAAACAGCCCTAAAAGTAACATTAATGCAGACCCTTGCACACAGAAAGGGTATGATCGATTTAAGTGTAAGCGCCTACCTGCATCTTTGAGACACATGCCAGAATTGGGCTGAGGGTCCTGCATTTGAATGTAATCACTGTACCAAAAATATAACCTTTTACGGGTCATTATTTTTCTAAGACATGTGTCCAACCTCCCTGTTTCCTCTCCTCCCCATACCTCAACCCCCAACATGATTTGTTATCTTATAGAAGACTTTTCACACGATTTGCATTGTCATCTTATGGATTGGCTACCAGTACACAAACATGAGCTGACACACTGCCATGGTGGGACTGGGCTGTCACAACAAGGCAGCTGGACTGTTATATATTCACTTTGCTCCCATTGTCCTTCCATTCACAGCAGCGGTGGGACAAAGGGCCTGACAGAGCTAACCACGGATTGTCACCTTGATTTGTCCAGTCCAGCAGATATGCAGAGATGAATTATATTTTCCTGCTTATGAACACAACACAGAAGCAAATACACTTGCAAACAGCATTTTCCAAAACATATTATCTCAGAAACATCAAGCTTCTTCACAGATACTACATGCTGCCTTGCTCAATAGGTGAGGAAAAGCAGAAGAAACCAACAGATCAGTGAAGACACAAAAAGAATCTCTTCCAATAGCACATATTTTCATATTACCTGATATTCTTGACATTAGAAACTAAACCCTGGCTAAGAGATAGGTAATTTATATTTTGCTTGCCTTTATTTTCTATGAACTCTATCGCAATGCTTCTAAATGCACACTTCCATCATCTATTTTTGAAAAGAATATGCTATGTGAAATCTAGTAAATACACATAAAAATATTGTTCTTTTAAGAAAAACTCACCTAATTTCAAATATATTTTTTAAATTGATAAAATATATCACTTCACCAATGTCTGTTAAAACTCAAGAAACTCAAATCTTGCCTTATTTAAATTTTACCAAATGTTAAAGCTCTAAGCCTGAAAGCACCCAAAATAGTTGGCTGCTAATAAGAAAATTCATTGGAAAAAAATTTTTTAATGTCACTTGTTTAATTTACTCCTTTATTGACAAGGTGTTTATATGTCTTTGTGATCCAGGCAGTTTTAATATCCACACATGCAAAAATAAAGCAGCCTAGGCTTGGAGATTTTATGAAAAGATGTCATCAAAACCTGAGAAAAGGGCAAAACTGTTTTCTACCAGCTTTGTAAGTGAAGGTAAAAGAACTTTCCTCCTTATAGCAAAGAAAAAATAAATCCCAAACCGATAAAAATCATTTCCCTCTCTCTCTCTTTCTCTCTCTCTCCACACACACACACACACACACACACACACATTTGCCATTTTTTTTCCCATTTTTATAGACAATGGTGCATGCTTGCTGATCTTTCAAAAGACACAGCTTTATGCTTAAGAACACTTCGAGCATCCTAATGTCACCTGCAGTTGGTTTTAACACTATCTGAATAAGTACATGCAGAATGCTTATCTCTGAAGAAAAGCCTCAAGAAGCACTCCATTTTTTTTTTTTTAAATTATAAGACAGGGCTAATCTGAAAATGCTGCATTTAAAAATCAAAATATCACATTTTGTATCTGAGCATATATTTAAAACAACTATGCTAAAATGCATTTCATTCCAAAGATCTATTCATTTTGAATTTTAAATTGTACCATTCTATTGTCTTCTGCTTAATACATATGGATTCTGTTCACAAAGCAACACTTGGTACCTAATGTGTTTAATGCTGACTAGCACAAACCAACACGATACATGTAGCTATAGACAACGTGTGCAAAAAGAACATAAAATCCTAACCCATACCAGAAATGCAAATATTACTTGATCAAAGGGCTGCACTTGCACAGTGAAGGATTCGGTCAAAATAAAACCTTTCCTTTAGGAGAAAGTATAAGAAAATCTGGCATAATTTGTTTCCAATGTATTTAGGAAAAAGTAAATGTACTGAAAAGGTGTTATTTATTACTATCCAAGGAAAATTGTAGAGATGTGACTTTGCTTGGAATTCCACGCAGCCAGCCGTAAGAACTGTGCGACTGTTCACCTGACTGCAGCAGAATCGTGGCTTGATGGTGACAGAGGGTGACAGAAAGGGAACATTGGAAGTGCTATTATGCAGTTCACAAGGGAAGATTCCAGCACATTTCAGCTTTATCTAGTTACACTAGGTAGTTGTTTAATGCGCTGTTTTGTTCTTTGACTAGTTGTGCACAGCTTCCAGTACTGAGATTCCACTGGTCCTCTGTGACCATCATTCCTAGCACCCTGTGCTTGAAGATTTCATGTTTTTTGACAGATTTTCAAGTTGCTTTGGCATTTCAATCTGCTTTATGGTTGTAAATAAAATTCACACATTAGTGCCTTCGTGCACATGGTCCTCTTTGAAAAAGACGTAATCCTACTTTATCCTTTTATTTTAATCATAAGTTCTGAGAACATAATTCAGAGCTCTAAGGTTTTCTTCCAATGCACAGTAGACATACATTGCACAGTGTGGGCTTGTGTGAAAAATGTGATCTCAGGGACTAACATACTTTCCTCAAAGTCTGTCATTTGTGCTTTTCAAGTATAGCATGTGCATTTTTTTTCTTTAAAATTGAGGGTGCCCTATGAAACATGATTCCAGAACTGGGGGATGCTTGCAATTATCTTGTAAGAAGTATAAGTTAAGGATCTACATTAAAGGTGGGAGAGCATTCTGTAGTCATTAAAAAAAGAAAAATATTTCAAAATTCAACGGTTCAAAATAAACATATAGAAACCATTATTATCCTTAAAAACAATAATCATGTCTATGAAAAATGTAATGTCTTAAGGCATTTCCTAGAAAACAGAAAATATTTGTAAACTTAAGATTTTGTTCCAGAAAATAATCTTAATTGTTCATCTCCTTTCCTCAGTACACACTCATCCCTTCTCTCAGAAGGTTCTTTTGAAACATAGATTAGAAACTGGGGGATGGGAGAAGGCATCAAATCACTGTTCAGCACTGCCCTAAACTTTCATTACATTTAAGAGCAGGGCAAGCCACATAGCTCTGCTCCCTGATATATTGTTGAGTAGGGCTTCTGTGGTTCTATTTTCCACGTAAGGTCAGGACTGCTGACATGGGATTAATCAGCTACTCCTCCTAAACCATGAATCAGAACAATTGCTGTCAATTTCATATAGTACAACTGCCTGGAAATAGAGGAATTGGAAAGAGAGAACATATCAGGAATATAGAAAAGAAAATGTTGGTGGAGCATTGGCTACTTGAGATTTGGTACAATCACCATATTAAAATGAGGAAATATATGCTCAATCAAAGGCTTTTGGACTGTCCG
This sequence comes from Oryctolagus cuniculus, assembly GCF_964237555.1. NCBI lineage: Eukaryota > Metazoa > Chordata > Mammalia > Lagomorpha > Leporidae > Oryctolagus > Oryctolagus cuniculus. The sequence goes on from NC_091437.1 coordinate 89,629,657, forward strand.
TCCTCCACCTTCTTTCCCCCCTTGGAGATCTTGCTCTTATATGAATACTTAAAAAAATAAACAACTTTCACACTCATTTACTTCCTTTTGGTAGGTACCATTTATGTTCAAGTCTACATTTAAACATGTCTATTGACCCAAGGTTAAATTCAAGGAAGGTTGGGCAATATGCCTGCAGCTCTTCTGCATACATATTATAGAGCCAACATTGTATTTAACCTCTCCATGAATGTTTGCATTACAGAATTGGAAAATACTGGGTGCAAATGTCTACAGAAAGAGAAACTGAAATCCTTCACTATTAAAGAGGAGTGTGACAAGCTGTTTTTTTTTTTTTTAATAAAAAATACTGTTACATTAAAATGGCCCTTCTGCTAAATGAGATTCTATTACTAATGATGTTAGGAAAATGGACACCTTTTGATCACAGGTTTGGAAAAACAGCTATCTCTAGCTTTTTAAATGATATTCAGATGAAACTAAAAGGTATTTTTTTTTCCTTGGGAATAAAGTGTCATCTGCAAAAGCTATTTCTATTTGTTAGCATTGCAATTGGATATTTTCAGAAAGGCAAATGTTAAGACTACATGATTAATATATGATCAGATATATATGATTAATAAATTTGCCATGAAAATGAAATCATATTGAATTAGGGAATATGAAAATACAGGACATTTTTTAAAATGAAAACTTGTTTTGAATTATTAAATTTAGAATTCACTAGCAATATTTTTCCCAATTTTCAGAGTGTTGCAGAAAAGAGTCCTTCCATGATTAAAAGACCCTGGCTGCTTTTATGTTGATAATTTTTTAAAGAATTTGCTATTCAAAATTTTAGCTATACAAATTATAAATATATTAATATGATAGTGTTTAAGTAATCCCTTATAAATATAATCACTTTCTTTGTACCTGAAATTTGCTTTTTGTACAACTGATTTAAAATAATAAATTTATTTTGATGCCTCATGATGTCACTACATTGTGTTCATAGCATATAATAAAAATGTAAAACATTGAAATTGATCATAAATTATATAAAAATTATAAACATGCATTACATTTTATATGGCCATGTTGTATTTTACCATAATCACAAACATAATGCAGAAACCTGAGTAATTAGAGATTGGCTATTGTTAAAACACAGTACAGAATTAGTACCTTTAAAGAAATGGGATTATTCCACAGGAAATACGGAATTTAGTAGGAAAACAACAGATATTTCTTTGGTATGCAACAGTAAGTACTCATACCACAAAAAAAATCCAGTTATCATTTTAAATACAATATTTTGTGTATCTACACTTAATTATCAAGAAGTTTAGAACACAGTAGGGAGAAACGGAAGTATCTGTAAGAATTTGTCCCATGAATTTCTTCTTCTCCTAAAGTATTTACCCTAAAGCTTGAAGACATTATTGGCAAAAAGGTGTAGCTATTGCAAACAAACACTTAAAATATTTTATTTATATAAATATTCACCCAATCAAACAGTGCAGGGATTGATATCTAAACTACCTTAATGCATTAATGGAAAAATACTTTTACTTGATTTTTTAAAATGCAAAATTGTGTGAACAAATATTGGTCATGCAAAAGTACTTAAAAGAACTGCTTTTGGAAATAGCAGGCTTAACTTTTATCCATTGAATAAAAGATTCATGCATTTTATAGTTGATGAAATATTTGATTATAAAAATAGTTTTATTGTGTAATTTAAAATGACTGGCAGCACTCTGACAATGATTTATATGATGTTTGAGAAAATTACTGCCAAGTTTTCAAATATTACAAAGCAGTATAAATAATTTGTAAAAACCTATTTAGAGTGATTTTAATCTTTTTTCTCTGTTATTAATGCGTTTTACATAAGTTAAAATATATAAAAATATTTCTGAAGAATTCCATATATGTATCTAAATATGATAAGTGTTTGTTTAATTTTCCAGGGTTTATTCTAATGTGGAGCATTTAGGGCTACTGTTATTTTCAAAGAAAACCCATAGTATTAATACTATTGCCCTCTTGCTTAAATCATAGGATTAAAAAAGTGATTTGTATATCAAATTGTATTCAAATTTTTTTAGGGAATGAGAATATTCTACGAAGAATATTCTGCATATACAAAATCAAATAAGATGCATTACAGTTTTTTAATGATTTGATAAAGATGATCAGTGACGAAACGACATGCCCTAAATCTCAGCAAAGTCAGAGTAACCAAACACACATAAAGAACAGATTTAAGGTTTAAAGCTATACCTGCGTACAATTTCTTCAAGACAAGCAAACTGCTGCAGACATACAGAGATGCTCACAAACAGTGGGGGAACGGGGGAGGTGAAAGGGGAGGGAAGAGAGGCCTTGATAACCTTTAGTAAGGCAACCGAATCATTGATGTGACTCCTACCTTTCTGCCCAGAATGATTTGCACTGAGAAAGGCTGGACACTGAGATCAAAGCCACACTCAGCCTCTGGACTCTTGCTAACTTCTCCTCAATTATAGATGACCTTTAGGCAAAGAATGAAAAAGAAATGTTTCCTTACCATTAAATGGAATAAAGTTAGTATTTTTAAATTGCTGAGTGCACCTGTACAGTGGAACTCCGGACAGTTTTTACTCACCTTTTTACCATGTCTCCACCAACATTGCATCTAATTTCTATACAACATTTGAGAAGAGTGTTTTATATTACTGTGTATACCTTTAAGCAGCATAATCAATATACTCTGAAAATACCATTTTAGTCTATGTGAAAGAGTCAAAAAAGTTTGTATGGTGATGCTTTATAAAACAGACATTTTTCCTGTAAAAATTAAATCAGTAAAAACCCTGAATTTTCTAATCAAGTCCACATTTTGTAGTTATAGATATAGTTAGCCCTATTCAAAACTACTTGTTTATCAAATATTTGGTTGATAATTTCAGAATTATAGGCTGTCACATACAATTTTAAAAGAAAAATTCTGCTGATGAAAAAACCTTTAGTATTTTTAATATCTCTGAAAAGGTTTTTGGTATTTCAAAAATTATCTTTAAATTGGCATAAATTTTTTAATTTGTAAAACAAACAAATTTTTGATTAAATACTCTAAAAATCCACACGAAAGAAACAGAAATATTTCAGGATAATAGGAGTGTTATTAAACAAGAATTCTTTAATATCAATAGATACTAAGTAACATTAAGCTAATAAAATTTTCCTCATATAGAAACTTACTCTAAGAAGATCCTACGTCACAAAATTATCTAGTAGATATTCAAACCATTGTTTAAATCTGTTATGAAAAATTTTTAAGATTTATCTCATTTAACACAAAGAAGTATTCATGCCTGCCTTGTCTTTTACCAGATGAATACACTTAGTTGCCACAATTTTTTTAGCTAAAAAAAAAACAAAAACATTTTTTGTGATTCTTTTTGAATTCATGTGTCAAATATGAGATCCATAGGAATAATGGGCATAAGAACATACAGGCATATAGGCATAAGGCATAGAAAAAGTAAGAACATAAATCATCTATAATACTAACAATCATAGACAAGTATTGAAAACATTTTTGAAAATTTCCTTCTAGTCTTTTTTTTTTCTCCTAGGATTTTGCATTTTACAAAAATTGTTGTTATAAATCACACAATTTGATACAATGCATGATTTTCTTGAACTATTTTATTAGGATTTTGCCATATCATAACAACTCCTCGTAAACAAAACTGTAAAGATGATATGATCACCTGTCATATAAACATGTTAGCTAAATGACTTTCCAAGAAAAAAAAAAGAATTTTGCTACTTGAGAGACACTATGGTGATATGGTAAGTAATGTTGTGAAGGTAATAATTGCTCTGGTTCTTTTTCTTTTTTTTTTTAACTTTAATAGTTTAGATTTGAAATTTTGTAGGCTATTTAGGACAAAAGATAAAAAAACACTCTTGAGTTTTTATGAAAATGTTTATTAGATAAATAACTCAGTTTTAACAACACGTCTTGCCAAAAGCTTGCGAAGCATTCCTCACTTGGGGCAGGTGAGAAGGGTTTGTAGGGAGAACAGCTAAGTTGTGCTGGAACTGAAGCCTACAGAAGGGAGACTGCAGATTTAAGGAGGTAACGCCACTTGCAGAGGCATCCATAAATGTGCAGCGTGACTACTCGCCAGGAAAAAGGCACAGAGCTGGGAATTCCGTGTTGGTTTCAAATACCTTTGTTGTTTTGGGTGCTGAGATGAAGGACTGATGCTCGTGTGTGTGATACATGTACATTCACCTTAAAATGTGGTATCAAAAATCAAAATTATGAGAACTGCTAATTGGAATAATGAGGAAAATGTGCAAAGAGGCATGTAAACGGATAGAATGCTTCAGAATGCTGCAGGTGACACAAAGATCTCTATCCAGTTTCTCACTACTAAAAAATTTCCCTGAAGAAATAAGATGTCCCATTTTATATCAGTAGGGCTTTGGAAGTGTTTAGGAACATCTTAATGAAAATCTGACAAAATGCCCAGCATGTATTAGATAGATATTTCTGACATATGGTCAAATGCTTTTTCCTCCTGTTTCACTAATCATTCTAATTGATGGGAATGACCTGATGCTAAAGATTGGGTGGAATACCTTGAAATTTATGTAATGATAAATTTCACAGACTGATTTTTAATTGAATCAAATTGTTATCTTGCTTAACACGAATCAACTGTTATTTTGCTTAACTGATGATATTATCTATGTTGAAGGATATATTTTAGGTGTGTGTGTGTTTGTATGTATGTCTCTGTTGAGAGAGGGAATGATGGGTGAATGATGCCTGAAGAGAGGGAGAAATGATCACGGATGCAGGAAATATTTAAAACAACACACTCAGGCACTTTAAAGCCCTGATAGCATGTGTCAAATATTTCTCTCATGCTTCAGATGTAAAGTAATCCTGGCCCCACTACATTAGATAACAAAAATATTTTGGCATTTGCATGATAAAGATCAAAATGTGGTATTAATTGCACTCCTTCTCGTTGGGTTTTATTGTCAAAGCAAAGTTTATAGGATATATTTTGAAACATGGTACTATATATCCATGTTTGCAAAGGGAAACAGGGTTGATTTAAATGAATTTGTAAAAATGAATCTGTCCTCTAGCTCTCAAATAAATAAAATCTTAAAAAAAATGAATCTTTCCTAAATGTGGACTTTCAGTTGTCTTGCTGGTTTATGTTAATATGAAAAAAATTAATCGAATCCCTACTTACTAGGAAGATTATGCATGTATTTACTTATTTAAGTAATCATTGATATCACATTCATTCCAGACAGAGGAAGAATAATATATCCAAACACAAAGGAAGAGTCAGAGCCTGAATATCTGTTTTATTACAACCACCATTTTGTAAGGTAACCAAAGTGCTCATTCTGCAGCTAATGAAAAAAGTAATAGTTTCCATTTTTTCCCAGAAAATCATCAAACTGAAGAATGAGCACGACTAAATTTGAAGGAAAGTGGAAACTGAAGATGTTCCTTTGTGAATTCCTTAGGGGTGTAAAAGGAGATTGTTCTTTTCCAATGTATTTTGAGACAAGAAGTTCAATTTTATTTTGTAGATAATTTAATTACCTTCTATGCTCATAGAGTCAAAGCATTTCAAGGAATTTTTCCACTTTCCCTTTGTATTTCACATAATAATTTACAGAATGATAGAAATCTTTAAAATATTAGTATTTTCACATGAGGCTGATTCTTCCTAAAAGAATATTTTTTCCTTAAAAAGAGAATTTACATATGATTTTAAAGTTTATATCTTAACCAACTAAAATATACTCAATCCTTCTAAAATTTTCCATTAAATACCCATTTTCACTTAGCCCCTTCCTTCTGGAATGAAGTTAGCAATTCTATGATACATTCCATTAATGCACCAAATAATTGTTTCCTAAGTAGATTATAAAAACTATACACTTGTAAAGAGTAAGAGGTTCAAATAAAATAGTAAGGTCAGTGTAACAAGGAAACCAAGCTTACATTTCCAAATGAATATTTTTGTTCAGAGGTATAACCTCAAGTATCTGTATTCATTCCATTTGTGTGGCTTTTCCTCGCTTTAAAATGGCCTATAATTACCAAATGTTCAGGCAATGCTGATTACTGGACATACATCCTAGGAAAAAGAAATGAGTACATAGGAGAGACAACTGCACTCCCAAGCTTCATGCAGCACTGTTAACAACAGCCAGGAAATGGAAACAACCTAAATGCTCATTAATGAACAGGTAAAGAAAATTTTGTACACATACATGATGGAATACTATTTAGTCATAAAAAATGATAAAATCCTGAGATTTGCAACAACATGAATAGAACTGGAAGTCATTATATTAAGTGAAAACAAACAACAGGCACAGAAAGACAAATACTACATGATCTCATTCATACATGGAATCTAAAAAATAAAAATCATCCCATAGAAATTGAGATAATAGGGGGCTGGCACTGTGGCGTAGTAGGCTAAGCCTCTGCCTACAGCACTGGCATCCTACATGGGTACTGGTTTGTGTCCTGGATGCTCTACTTCCAATCCAGCTGTCTGCTTATGGCCTGAAAGCAGTGGAAGATGGACCTCTACTCTGGTGTGGGAGACCTGGAAGAAGCTCCTGGCTCCTGGCTTCAGATCAGCCCAGCTCCAACCATTGCAGCCATTTGGGGAGTGAACCAGCAAATGGAATATCTGTCTCTATCTCTCCATCTCTATCTGTGTAACTCTGCCTCTCAAATAAATAAAATTTTAAAAACAAAAAAGAATTTGAGATTATAATAATGGTTACCAGAGGCAAAGAGAGATATAGGAAAAGAGGAGTAGGAAAACTTTAGCCTTCTTAATAAACGCCCTGTTTGCAAATTTTTAGTGAGGTCAATTAGCATGTGTCTAGAGAGCTTCTGATATTATTCAGCCCCAACATTGGTGAAAAAATAGGTAGTCTATCTCATATGGGGTAAAGGTAAGAAGAAAAAGAGGAAAAGAATGAGTATGCAAGAGGTTGGATAATGTGATAATGTGACCTGCCTCATGTGTGATTCATAAACAGTTTCATAAATCTTGTTGTAAAAGAAGAGCTTCCAAACATGAATTGAACAATGTCAGTAGTAATGTTGAACTATGGACATATGTATGCCTCTAAGATAGCTTATAAAAGGACAGTTCATGGCTGGTGCCGCAGCTCACTTGGCTAATCCTCTGCCTGCGGCACCAGCACCCTGGCTTCTAGTCCCAGTTGGGGTGCCAGATTCTGTCCCGGTTGCTCCTCTTCCAGTCCAGCTCTCTGCTGTGGCCCGGGAAGGCAGTGGAGGATGGCCCAAGTGCTTGGGCCCTGCACCTGCATGGGAGACCAGGAGGAAGCACCTGGCTCCTGGCTTCGGATTGGCACAGTGCGCCGGCCATAGCAGCCATTTGGGGGGTGAACCAATGGAAGGAAGACCTTTCTCTCTGTCTCTCTTTCTCTCTCTCTAACTCTGCCTGTAAAAAATAAATAAATAAAATAAAAAAAAAGGTCAGTTCTTAGTTGGATATAGGCATACTAATTTCCTAATTTAAATGTGTATGCTCATTACCTTGTGGCAATCCTTTGATGCCTTTAATGAATTTATTTCTTGGAAGAGAGAAACAATGATAAGCAGCAAAGTTAGAAACTGGAACAACAGAATACTGTGTAGCCTAGGCCCCAGTCAGTTTACTATTTTCTCTAAGGTTTTGCCATTTGTTAAATAGAAAGCTTTCACACTTGGTTCCAAGTCATTGGGTTTTGCCTATAGAGTACTTTATTTGGTTATTTCTTCCATTAGTCACACAAGAAAGTCAGTCTTATTACCTTTGCATCACATCTTTAGACCCCCCAAATGGCATTATCCAGTTTGAATCACTCAATTTGTGTATTAGAGTAGGCTTTGAATGAATTCTCATTGTTTCTAAAGCCAAAATAATCTCAAACAAAAAGATTTTCAACCTTTTATGGTAGTTTGAAATTAGAAGTATGTGTCACAAGTTGTAAAATAATTCCAAAAAATCCTTATAGTAATATTTTGATCAATTCAATTGGTTAAGGTGATTATTTGAAGGGGACAGCACTTAAACATATCCAATTTCTTATGTGTACATTTAAAATATTTTTATAAAGTTTTATTGCCATATGTCTCTTTATTGCAGAAGATATTATTATAAAATGTTAAATGTGATTAGTATAAAGCAACTTGATCAATTTCTTCCTACGAACGATCTCTTACTTAGGATTTCAAACCCACTCAGAATATGAACTAGATAAATGATACAGTAATTACAAAATTAAATCATTAAATAAAATATTAAATAAAATATTTTGCTTATCCCAACCCCCAATTATAGGAGGATGAGTTTTTAAAATATGTATTGTAAAAAATGCCTGTTTTGTCATAACAAATGTTTGTAATATGTAGGAACTAATAACTAATATATTTCAATACATTATGATTTAAAAAGTTAGGAATATTAATTTTACTAATATATACCTGTGACTATTTTAACTACTGACTATATGTCAATGGATGATATTATCTGGCCATAGTCACCTGGGTAAATTTTTGTTTGTAGGTTTGGGTAATTTGGAAGATAAGTATATGCACCTGTTTATCTTTTTCATTCTCTTGCTTTATTTTATTTAATGAAGGAGTCTGCAAATTTCATTTAGAAATAATCTTTTATTAAGTTGCTATGAAAATCATGGAGGGCTAGATGTTCTTTAATTCATCCAATCCTAAACCTTTTAAAGCTAACTTCAAAAAAAATATGTCTTGAACCATGTCTACTAAATCTAGGTCTCGAGATTTTTCTGAACATTTCAAGTAGACATCTCTCCCCCAACTCAGATTTCCTATACACAATACACGATCAGTCAAAGTTACAAAATAGGATTAGTTAATAGGTTATTTTCAGTGTAAGAATGAATTTAACAGATTCAGCAGTCATTCTATTTAATCTCATACTTTGTGTTTGAGGAAGCCAAGACCGGAAGTGTGAGATGGCCTGCCATGGCATCAATAAAATGTAAATTTCATACAATACAAGTGTAGCAAGACATACATGCTGCTCCCAAGGTGGTTGGGAAGAATATAATAGCTTTTCCTTGATCTACTTGCATTTAGCTGATCCAATGCTGATAATTATCTGAAGTGATTTGGAACTCATTTAGACTTTTTTTTTTTCCTGATCATGAAAAGATATATTTTTTCAAGAGAATAAAATAGAATTCAAGAATAACACAGGTCAAGCTTTGAAAGCAGCAAACTAGAAACGATTCAGAACTTTTCAGAGGCAGTTGATGTTTCCTTGCTATGAGTAGCGAGAGTAGCCAGATGCACGCATGTTGGAGCCCTTGTTTATACTGTTACACTGTATAAATAAGGATGGACAAGGGGACTGCCATGTGGGTGTCAGGCTGCCATAGGGATGAGCTGAGCAGTAAATCCATTAAGGAAACCAGGGGGCATTTCAGAATGTTCATTGTGTTATTTGGAATTCTGTTTATTCTGCTAACATTAGCATAGATTTTCTTTAATGAATGCTTTCCAGCTGAAAGATGGTGAGAGATACACTATGTGAATTGCTTAAATATTAGTTCATTAAATTAAAGTTCTGACTTGCAACGAAGCCTTTGCCTTTTGATGTGATATTGAGGTGTTCAAATAACATCCATGACAACACATGTGTGTGTCCTGCAAGGATGATCTTTTTAATCGAAATCGTTAACTATTAGCAGTCGCCTGCAATGAGTTGAAAGATTTTTGTCTAATGGCATAAAAGTTGATGTGCATCTTTGCTATTCCACAATTGTTATTCACGCATTTCATTGAGGTTATTTTACTCTCTGCAAACTCAAGGACTCTATTGCCAAATATGTTTGTATGTATGTGTGTGTGCAGCTTATAACCCATTTTTCAAGGTATGAGTGGTAAGTTAGGTGCTTATTTCCCCATTTTTGAAATGAGTCATTGAAGGGAGAAGGACTTTCAAAATCTCCCTATGTAAAACATAGGGAAAACAGGACCACTTTCACAATGATTTACCTAAATCACCCTCAAATTAGACACTTCTTTTTTTCTTTTGAAAGATTTATTTATTTATTTGAACATCAGAATAACAGACAGTGAGAGGGAGAGACAGAGAGAAAGTTTTCCTTCCGTTGGTTTACTCCCCATATGGCTGCATCGACCAGAGCTGCGCCGATCCGAAGCCAGGAGCCAGGTGCTTCTTCCTGGTCTCCCATGTTGGTGCAGGGGTCCAAGGACTAGGGCCATCTTCTACTACTGCTTTTCCAGGTCATAGCAGAGAGCTGGATTGGAAGAGGAGCAGTAGGATTAACCTACTGCGCCACAGAGCCGGCCCTGAATTAGACACTTCTGAAACAACATGTTGTACAAATGGCAAATATTCAATTTAAGCATGGCCTGAAGTCTTTGTACTACATTACCCTAAATATTTATCACAGGAACAATAGAATAAAATGATTTTTCAAGGTGAAAGAAATCAAAACCTCTCAGCTGCTTTCCATAAGGAATATTCGGATAGCCAATTCCTGATGCAAATATTTGCTACTAGACAATATGACAAGCTGGGGATATTCCATGATCTTATTAGTACCCAGTCATTCACAGTTTGCTATTTCGGTATCAAAACATGCACACTGATAATAGGGATAAATTGTTTATTTCCCATGTTACTAGGTAATTATAAATATTTCAGCAAAAAGGGTTATACTGTGCCAAGGTTAGAATCTAATAGAATAATTCAAGATGCAAATGCCATTATTTAGTAAGCTAATGCTGATGTTACCAAACAGTCCTTATTTGGTTGGGTTCTAGAGAAAGAACATGTACCAGAAGATATGCAACAGCTTTTTAAAAAGCTTCTAGAGTACTACTACACTACTACTTATCACTGCTATGGAGGTTTTCTTTGTTTTTTATTCCCTGGACAATATTTATAGGAAGTAATGCTATATATGAAACACAACTATTAATAACCAGTAACTGCTTATTTCAACTCTGGAATATTTTAAACATATAATTTATGAGTTACAAAACTATTTATTTTTCTCACCACTTACTGTTTACTATTTTTGGAGAACTTTCCTGATTTAGTATATGTAGGTAACTTTTTTCTGTTGTTTTCTTTTGTATCTAATGGTTTGTAATAGCTAATATGAAAGTAAAGATTTACTAACAGGTCATAGCTTATCTGAAAAATATAACATACACTTTCAGAATCATGGAACTAGTATAGGTTTATGAAAATTGTACAGCCAACCTTATTTCATATAGGGCAAGGAACATGTGCCAGTGAAATCAATTTATCTGAATTTAAGTTATTCTTTGACAATAGGACTAGGACCACACCAAGGCCACGTCATACAGCATTGATGCCATCCCCTTCGTACAATATACTTCCACATTTTCTGTTTAGAACTGTCCTGTTTTCTTTTTGCAGAAAGGATGCTAGGAGAAGGCCATCTAAAATGCCTCCCTACCCCTCTTGCATTCAGCTGTGTCATTCAACATGCTCCTTTACTTTAGAAAAGTTAAATCATACTACTTTCCAGATCATTGCTTTCATTTTCTAGCCATTTTATTCATATTTTATTTGGCATTCTTTTCACTTTATAAAAATAAAGGAGGGATTGTTAAAATATGTAATTTTAAGATGTGCTACACAAACAAAAGGAGAAATCAATGTATTTCAAATCAGAAATATTTCTTCAACTTCTAAGAGGAGAAGTTGAGAAAACATCATTCTCAATGGTTGGTAGGGTATACTTTTGGGTAGAAATGCAGGAGTAGAATATTCTCCAGGAAGCCTGATTGCACGTTAGTAGGTAACTGTATCTTAAAAGAGGAGAGTTCTGTGCTGTGTTGTTGGAAAACAATCATGAGAAATGTAGAAAAAAGTAAACCTTTCTAAATCCTTAAGGCAAGAAGATGGGCAGAAACAGAGTATGTTTGTTATCAACTCAGTGTTTGGGGTAGCCCTGATGAACAACTAACACTCACACATATTAGTTGCTTGTTTTCTACGTGATGGTAGTGAATATTTCTTATTTCTGTCATTGAATGTACAAGTTTGCAGTTTTTCCAAGAAAAGTGAAGCAAATTGCATTTCATTCCAAAATACATGTATTATTCTGGAGCATAAGGAACACACATTTATCATGTAAACACCAAAATGAGGAAAAATCCACATGGTGCTTACTCATCACAGCACTGGTAGTTTCGAATCCAACTTCTGGGACATAGTCAAAGAGATAACATCCCAAATTTAAAATATGTCAGCCTTTGGGATTCATGCTTCATGCATTTCATAAGGTTTGTTTGCTTATTAGTATAATATCCTGAGTACATCAGAGTACATATATTTATGCCATATATTTTATACATAGACTTAATTATTAATTGATATAATAAGATGCAGGGGAATAGATACAGGAGGTGAACTTGTAAAACTATTCAAAAAAGTTTTAAATGGGGGTAGCGTTATGGCCCAGTGGGTTAAGCCACTACTTTCTACTCCAGCATCCCATATCAGAGTATCTGTTTAAATCCAAGCAGCTCTGCTTCCAATCCTGATTTAACTGTGCCTGTGAAGGCACTGAAAGATTGCCCAAGTAGCTGGGCCCCATCACCCACAAGGGAGACCAGGACTGAATACTTCTGCTTGGCCCAGGCCTGGCTGTTGTAGCCATTTGGAGAGTGAACCAGTGAATGGAAGATTCTCTCTGTCTCTCTGTCTCTTTCTCTGTGTGTGTGTGTGTGTGTGTGTCTGTCTGTCTGTCTCTGTCTTTCTCCATTACCCTTTAAAATAAAACTAAATTTTAAGAAAAGGAGATTCTGGGGCTGGCATTGTGGCATAGTGATATAAGCCACTGCCTGCAATTCAGGCAAACCATATGGACACCAGTGCCTGTCCTGGCTGCTCTACTTCCAATCCAGCTTCCTGCTAATGCACCTGGGAAAGCAGCAGAAGATGACACAAGGGCTTGGGTCCCTGCCACCTACATGGGAGACCTAGAAGTGTCTCTTGGCTGCTGTCTTCATCCTGGCTCAGCCTTGGCCCTGCAGCCATTTGGGGAGTGAATCAGCAGATTGAAGATCTCTCTCTTTATCTCTCCCTCTCTCTGCCTGTAACTCTGCCTTTCAAATAAATAAACAATTAAAAAAAAAGGGAGAGAGAGAGAATATTCCAAGAGCTATGGTTTGAACACAATTTAGCTTCCCAAATATATGCCAATATTTAAACTACATTGATATAGATGGAGACTTGAGCTAATTATGGCCTTGGGAGGTGGGCCTACTCTGGGGTTATCAGGTCACCTGGTGCTTCTCTGTAAAGTTAGTCCTCATAGAGAACTCGTTGTGTAAGCAGAGTTTGTTGCCTGTTTCTCTATTTCATGGCTCCCCATGTAACCTTCCCATTGTACCTGTTCCACCATATAGTGCCCCTCATCAAATGTCAGATTAATGAGGTCACTTATCTTGGATTTTGAATCTCCAAAACTCAAGTATAAATAAATCTTTCCTAAGGATCTCCCCTCAGGTATTTATTATATGGTAACAAAAAAACAACTACAAACACACTGAGCTAAGAGCACAAATGGTAAAATACAGGCAGCCAAGGAGCACTCAGAAACTGAGCTTGAGGCCCATTGTATTTAACATTTCCCTTTGGGTGGCAGAAATATTTTAGTGGGATTATTTCTTCATTTCCAAAGGCATGCAAGAGTTGGGACACCCAATCCTTAATGTGCAATAAAATGAAATGGCAATTTTCCAAGAGCTGTGAGACTGCAGCTAATTAGCACATTAATTTATATAAATAAAATTCTCTTTGCTGTTCCCCAGTGTTCTGTCTGAGAAATGCAACAAGATGAATGAACATGACAAATCACAGTGAAATTTACAGGCTTTAAAAAAAGGATACAGAAGTAATCTCTTGACCTTATTCCAACTTTTCTGCCCCTCCTTCACCAGTGCCATTCTTTCTGCAAGCCCCTGGAAGTGAGCCCCTCGTTCTGCCAGACTTAAATTCTAATGACAAGTTCACAAGGAAAAGAAAAACCATTTCTTTAGCTGTGGATTTAGCCTCCTGGTTCAAAGATCCAAGATCCCAGCTTAAGAGAAGGACTCTCTTACACTCATATATTTACTTTTAAGCTTTTGTCACATACATTTTCTTAACAGAAACATAAGCTTTTTTCAATTTTTAAAATATTTCTCCTTACATACAAAACATTTTGCTTGATTACTTTTAGTTTTAACTCTTTTAAAGCTTAACTCAATTCAAAAATAAATAAATACTTTCTGAAGGTCAAGTCTAAAATTCAAATGAAATTCCCATTTGAGTAGAAAATCAAGGTCATAATTTCCAGTAAATCTTTTATTAAGTTTATGGTTTATTATAATTCTGTTACACTGACAATGAACATAAGGCAGCATGTTCTTACAGTAAGTACTTACAGAATTGTGTGTGTGTGTGTATGTGTACTCTCATTTTTATATAGATACATACATATGCCTGGATATAACCCTCTGGCAAAATACAACACAGCATTAAGAATTAGTCCTGAATATAATCTATTACTACCAAATGGAAAGGTCAATTTGGTAAAAAATAAAATAGAACAGAAAATAAAAGAATGTACTTCATATAGTAAATATAAGTACTGCTTTATGAGATACATTTATCACTGTACATGCATTGTAATATCAGAATGTGTATATTGTCATACAGCATGTATTTCTTACTGCAAATCATGTTCAAAAAAGTTGAGAAATCACCCCATATAGTAGAAAATAAAGAATATAGAAAAAATAGTCTAGTTTACTAAATACAGCTTATAGCTCACACTTTCAATGAATATGTATCATTAGGATACAACAGTACACAAGATAACTGTGTGGCCTTATGGAACATATGTTAGAGTAAAAACTCAGCAAATGAAAATGTAAACAAAATGTGAATATGATATATCCTCTAGTGAGAGTGCTGCAAAGGAGATAAAGGGAGGGAAGAGGATTAAAGAATGAGGCCAAGAGTAGGCTGGGGGCTATAGTAACACAACTGTTAAAAGAAGCTCCCTGAGGAGGTGATGCTCCGTCAGGGAACTGCATGGCATGAAGACAGGAAGCCAAGTGCACAGCAAATGCATAGTCCCTTGATAAAACAACATAGCATTGCTGAGACACTGCAATAAAGCCATTATGAATATACTGGAGCGTCCAAGGGGGAGGGGGGATGAACAAAGGGACGAAGACAGAGACAGCGGCGGTAGCCAATCATATGGGATCTTGTCAGTCACGGAAAGGACTCTGGATTTCACACAAAGCGTGATGGTGAAAGTGCATCTTAGAAAGCTTCCATTTCTAAAAGAACTCTGCTTAGTGGTGTAAAGACCATGGTGAGAAGGTTAGAGACAAAAAAGAGACCAGTTATAAAACATATTGAAGTGCAAGAAGACTGATGAGTGAGAACTGGACAGAACATTTTGACCAATAGGACTTGCTGATAGAATATAAATGATGAAATGGGAAGGAAAGATTCCCAGTAAGAATGATTTTTTTTTTTAATTTCTAATCTTTAACAATAGTGAATTTCAGTGAAATATCTCATTGACATGTGGAAGGCTAAGAGAGGAAATGGGTAATTAGACAATTTCACTTTTTTGTCAACTAATATATTACCATTATAGATTCTAATAAATATTGTTTAATCAATTGCTAAGAGCCAGCTAACTGCTACAAATACAAAGTGAAAATGAAAGCATTGTTTATACAAGTGAAACAAAACTGGGAATTGTGGTGTCCTATAGTTTGTGCTATGACAAGCTGATGAAGAGGATATTTGAGCAGCAAAGGGTAGAAAGTCTATATTGGTTTTCAGTGTTCTCTGATAGTTCCAATAAAAATGAAACTGAAATTGTATTTCTTTTTTTTTAAGATTTATTTATTTGAAAGTCAGAGTTACACAGAGAGAGAAGGAGAGGCAGAGAGAGAGGTTTTCTCCCCAATCGGCTACAACTGCCTGAGCTGTGCTGATCTGAAGCCAGGAGCCAGGAGTTTCCTCTGGTCTCCCACGTGGAAACAGAGGCCCAAGGACTTGGGTCATCTTCCACTGCTTTCCCAGGCCATAGCAGAGAGCTGGATTGGAAGTGGAACAGCTGGGACATGAACGGACACTCATATGGAATGCTGGCACTGCAGGCAGCGGCTTTACCTGCTAAACCACAGTGCCAGCCCTGAAGTTGTATTTCAAAAGATGAGTTGAAGTAAACATGGATAACCACTGGTGGGGAAGCTGGAGGGACATCCCAGGTTTGACAAACAACAAGGGCAAACGCGGGGAGAAATAAAGCCATGTATGTTTGGGAAGCTAGAAATTCACTGTAAATGAATGGAGTATCAGTGTGGGCTATTGGCAAATAGTGTGGTATAAATGTGGCAGGGACCAAATTATGAAGGGTGTTGTCAATGGAGCTAAGGGATTTGATTTTTTAAGAAATAAAATGAGATCTCTAAAGATGGCACAGAATTCAAACAAGAGGGAAATAAGTTGGATAGGGACAAGGCCAAAAGCAGAAAATATAGTGAAGATGCTTTCGCAATAATCAAAGATACAAATGGTAAGATCCTAAAATAAGGCATTGCTAGCAAGGAAGAAAGGAAGGATACTAAATTCTCACTATGGTAAGGAAGTAGGCATTGTATGGTGAGCACTCTGTGAGAGGCAGATGATGTTGATGAGTGTTCATTGAGAGTTAAACAGATCACCTCTCAGATTCATTTTATACTTGGTCAGGAAGTATTTAATGAGTCCAATCATAACAGCTTGGGTTTTTTTGCCCCACTCTTGATTTCTCTAACTTAGACAGTTCCTGAATCATGACAGTTTACACCCTCTTACTAGATGCTATTTCTGCCACAGTAAACTTCCTGTCCTTTGTTTTGCCCTTGACCTGTAAAGTTCCGCTTACTCCACTGCAAGCAGTGTTTATTGAAGAGCACAAGTGTAGACCTTATACCTAGTGCAGGATTAGCCATGAACCAGCTATTTGACCTTCAACAAATTTCAAGCAATACATAAATACACCATTGAAGGATTATTTGTCATTGATATGTTAGAAACATTAAGAATGCCCAATAATAGATGATCAATTAAATAAAACTTTTGGAAAATCATAAAATGTAATAACATATGATGTTAAAAATCATGCATTTAGAATATTTAACAACACTAAAAATGTACATTATACATTAATAAAAGTTTATATATTTGCACATTTTACCTTAAACTATGAGTACATATTTTTACAAGAAAATAATTGAAAAGATATCTAATAAAATGATAATGCTTATCTTCATGAAAAGTGACTCTGGATAAATTTTCCTTAATTTTTCCATATCTAAAAATATTGTCTATAACAAAAATGGTTAATTTTATAATCAGCAAAAAAGTAATTAGAATATTCTGTGATTTTCTCATCTCCAAGAACAATTTCAAATGCAGTATAGATCAGATTAGGATATATCCAGCTGCAAAGTACCAGAAAACTCAATTAAAACTGTATTAAAGATAGTTCCACTTCCACTTAGGATAAATGTGGTCTCAGGGTAGAGTTTCTCCCATCCCAGTCATGAGAATGAACCATATAACCTACAAAATCCTAGCTTTATTGTCCTTACTGGTTGATTGTTTTAATCCATAGTAGAACTGAGGATGCAAAAAATCTACTGAATAACTGAAGTCTAGAAAGTGACTAATTCTTCCTAGAAGCAGAAACAACAAACCAAAACAAAATCTTAACTCACTTTTATTATTAGAGGAACAATGATGAGAGAAGGAAAGGGATAAGAAAGTATCACTAAAAATTTTAGAAATTTTTGCAGCCCATATGGGCAGGCATGGCAGTTTAGAATAATTGCAGTAGGCAGGAGCTATACACAGGGTCTGCACTCACCCGCCAGCTTCTCCCTAGACCTTCATTAAGTACTTATGTGAAAGATTAAATAGAACTGATGAAGGCTAAGGACAGGGTAAGCAAACACAGCCGCCACAGACTAGGAGACTGTGAAGGGCTAGAGGAGAGGTAGCAGAGCTGAAAGACAACCTCTGTTTTTAAATTTAGTCATTGTTTGTTTGAAAGGCAAGGTTACAGAGTTAGAGTCTTCCAGTCTGGTTTACTCTCCAAATAGCCTCAATGGCTGGGACTGTGCCATGCAGAAGCCAGGAACCCAGAGCTTCTTCTGGGTCTCCCACATGGGTAGAGGGGCCCAAGCACCTGGGACACCCTCTGGTGCTTTCCTAGGTGCATTCAGCTTGGTCTTGAATTGCTGCCCATTTGGTTTCTGACCAGGCAGCAGCTTAAGCCACTCTGTCACAACATGGGCCCCAGAGGAAGACCACCTTGGAGGCCCAAGCATTCCAAATCTGAGGTCAGGGCCAGGGAACAGAAAGAAGCCCCTCACGGAAGCTCCAGGCCTTCACCAGATTTACCACTCCAGCCCTCCAAAGCTGGGACCACAGCAGCAGAGTGCAAAGAAGCAAAGAATACTGGGGACAGGACTGAGGGGCAGGAATATGCAAGAACCTCAGCCAGTTGGAAGCTTGCTCAAACCTAGTCCAGTGAGATATTTGGAGTCTGGGTGCTCAAGTAGTGAGCCCTAATGTAGAGAAAATCCTGATTTTGATCTCAAATCATTTTAAGACATTGGTGAATTGAATTAAACTAAAATGATGACATATGGTGAGTCTCTAGCCTGGTGGCCTCAGAGAAAACGCCTACTTTTTCTGTGTTGTATTATTATTTACTTTTGTCTATACTCCTTTTTTATTTATTTTTCTAACATTTTATTTATTTATTTGAAAGGCAGAGTTACAGAGAGAGAGAGATAAACAGAGAGATCTTTCATCTATTGGTTCACTCTCCAAATGAGTGAACAGCCAGGGCTGGGCCTGGCTAAAGCCAGGAACCAGGAGAGCTTCTTACAGTTCTCCCATGTGGATGGCAGTGGCCCAAGCACTTAGACCATTGTCCACTGCTTTTCCAGATGCTTTAGCAGGGAGTTGAGAGTGGATTAAGCAGAACACAAACAGACACCCATGTGGGGTACTGCATCACATGTGGTGGCTTCACTTGCTATTCCACACCAGTCCACTACTGTCCTCTGAAACACAATATTTTGCATGAAAAAAAGAATTATAATGCATCTCTAGAAGCCAGGAAATGTGGCACATCACCAACAGACCCAGAAATGCAATCAAGACAGAAATGATCAGACGTCAAAATAATGTGCAAAAAAGCTGAAAAAGTAGACTACATAGGTAAATAGATTAATTTCATCATTTTGAAAAACCATTAAAAATTAAAAAGCCAAATGTGAAGTGTAATTGAAAGCCACATTTACATGGGAAACTTTATTTTCTGGGTTTATCAACACACTGGTCATAGAAATTAAAAAGTCAGTAAGTCTGAAGATTGTTATCCAAACACAAAGAGAAAAAATGTGGAATAGTGCATCTGAGATCAATGGGATGATAGAAAACAAAGTAATGTATGAATAATTGGAGTCACAGAAGGAGAGAAAATAGAAAATGGGTTACAAAGAATATCTGAGGAGATAGTAGCCAGGATTTTGACAGTTGATGAAATGTGTCCGCCACATTCAGAACAAACACATTCACCTGTGAGCCTCAAGCAGAACAGATACACAAAAAAGTGCACCAAGGCATTTTACGGCACAACTACTCACAGTCAATAATCAACAGAAAATTAAGTAGCACATATAGAAAAGAAAATGTAGTTTCTCATATTACAAGAGGTCTAGGGATATAGTAATCCCAGAATTGATTAGTTCAGCATCTCACCCATGACAAGACCTCGATTTCTGCCGTCAAATTCTTGGCAATAATTAGCCAATAGTGTGCTCCCCTTGTGATCCTAGAGACTAAGAGGAACACAAGGAAGCGTATCATTGTGAATATCCGAAAACAAAAAGACAGACAGAATTTGTTCTTATGCTCCTTCTTAATAATAATAAAATCTCCCCAGAACCTAGAAGACTAAACTTTTCTTACATAACTGTACCACATACTCATTTCTAAATTGACTCCAGCAAAGAAGAAGAAACCAGTAGTATTACTTTAGCCCAATTAATATCCACCTTTGAAGTCTCTCCCGAAGTGGTCCTTCGTATCTTGGCCTTTTGCCAAAACAAGAGTTTGTTTACCACAGATGAAAAAATGGAGTATTTTTGTTGCCCAGAAAATAAGGAAGGCTTGAAATTTATGAACATCAAGCTTTATAAATGCAATTGTGAACCATTTCATATGTAGACATAGAAAAATCTTGCAATTGTGTTACTAATATTTTCACTACCTCTTTGAGTAGCTCATGCCATGATTTGGTTATTTCATCCTACAACTTGTATGAGGTGCTACAAATACTAAGAAGGCCTTGCTTCTGCTCTTAGAGTTTTCCTTGTAGTAGAGAAAAATTGACCTGAAAGAAGCAAGAACCATTGGAAAGTATGATAAGAGAGCATGAGCTGATTTTATGTTGCTCTTTCACTTACTATCTGCATTTCCTTTAACATATTTTCTGAACTCTCCAATCCTTACAAGATAAGCAGTGGAGAAAGGAGATAATATGCATCATTCTTTTTAACTGTAGTCGGCTATAAATAAATAATCTATGAAGTGTTTAGCAGAAGAGTTCAGAAATCCTAAACCATTGTTGTTATATTTATTCATGTGTTCACAAAATTTAGCAGGTGTCCATATAAACCAATGATTAAGAAAATTAATATTTAGGACATCTGCCATTCTATGAGTCTGCTGAGTATCTCACTTCCCATGTTGGTCCTAAATAGCACTCTGGCCTCAGAATCAGCCCTAAAGGCATTCGGAGCTGGCTGAAAAGCTCATGAGAGTATTTCAGGCATGGAAAGCCAAGACACTCTGGCAAAAGATCTCTGCGAGTGAGATCCCAGTGGAAAGAACAGGTCATCAAAGAAGGAGGTACCTTTCTCTGAAGGGAGGAGAGAACCTCCACTTTGACTATGACCTTGTCTAAACAAGATAAGAGTTGGAGAACTCAGAGGGCTTCCATAGCCTTGGAAACTCATGACTGGTGCATAGGGAGATTACTGATGCCATAGACAGGAGTGTCAATTGGTAAAGTCAACAACAGGAGTCACTGTGCACTTACTCCTCATGTAGGATCTCTATCCTTAATGTGCTGTACATTGAGATTTAATGCTATAACGACTACTCAAACAATATATTTCACTTTGTGTTTCTATGGGGGTGCAAACTGTTGAAATCCTTACTTAATGCATAATAAACTGATCTTCTGTAAAAAAAAAAAGAAATTATCAACTCCCAACTTGACTCTCACTGGGATTAAACATGACAATAGGTCTGCTCTGATTTCATCATCATTTAAAAAAATCATCTATTATTTTTCACTTTATGTTTCTGTGTGGGACCAAACTGTTGAAATCCATACTTAATGTATACTAAGCTGATCTTCTGTATATTAAGATAATCGAAAATGAATCTTGATGTGAATGGAAGGGGAGAGGGAGTGGGAAAGGGGAGGGTTGTGGGTGGGAGGGACGGTATGGGGGGGAAGCCATTGTAATCCATAAGTCATACTTTGGAAATTTATATGCATTAAATAAAAGTTTAAAAAAAAATAAAAATAAAAATAAAAAAAAAAACAAAAACAAAAAAAAAAGAAAAAAAAAAGAAAATTAATATTAAAATATAAAAGCTTTAATGGCTATTCATCTATCATAGGAAGGACAGAGGCAGTAATGAAAGGTGTTTCCAGAAGTATTACCAGGATGATAAAAGATACAGAACCATGAAAAGTGAAAGGGAAGGGATCCCAGAAAAGCAAATAAACCTGATTATAGGCTTGACTAAGGGGGCCACTTCTATGAGGTGACGGAAGATGTGCAGGAACACCATGGTGAGTCATGAAGAATTATGTATAATGTGTTAAATTAAATTGATTTGACCCAAGGCTGCTTTTGTAGTTTGACTCTCTATATAGTGAACAGGAATCTTAACATATAAACAAATTACAACCTAAGGGCATATTATAAAAATGTATCCTTTTAACAATTAACTGAGTCTCAGCCAATTGCAGAAGCTGAGCCACAGCCACCCACAGTCTACCCAGTGACCACGTCATGTCCCTAGAAGGCAATGTCTTAGCATACCCTGTCCAAGTAAGGCAAGTGACAAGCTGTGACCAATCAAAACGTTCTATATGGCACTTCCTTTTTCTGTCCCTAAACATCATTGCCTTCCTGCATTGCTGCGTGGAGCTCTCTGAACTTTGGGTTCTGTGTGCTGCCCAATTCATGAATCATTCTTTGCTCAAATAAATGCTATTATACACAATCTGTCTAATTTTTTTTCCTTTAACATATATGATTAGGATATTGTACTCTCTTCTCTAGGCAATTACATAACTGGGAATCATTCAAAAATTTATACCATTAGGATTGTCATACTAGATGCTAGTTCCAAAAATGATTACCGAAACAATTGATGCAGATGTACATTGGGAAAGAGAGAGACCAAGAAATGCAGTGTCTGCTCTAGAAAGAAACAGTGACATGGAAAATTTGCCATCATTTGATAAATGGTGAATGCCTAGACTGAGACCATTAGGAAAGACTGAGGAAGAATGAGCAAGTATGAGACCCATCAAGGACTAGCCTATTGTATAGGAAAAAGGTCAGTTTAAACCCTATACAATTGGAAGTTTGCGATTAAAAGATTGAAAAGCTGTGTATGGCTTTAAATGATAGAAAGTAAATTAGAAGTACTAAGAAAAATGTTGTAAAGTGGGTGTTCTGCAAAATATGCTTGGATTAATAGAAAAATCATTTGAAAGATTATTTGTAGCCAGTAGTTACTGTTAAGCTACTTAAAATCTGCCTGAATGTTTAAGCAAGATAAATACTTATGTTTCCTTCTGTAGAAACAGGGCAATTTTACATACAGTTTTAACTTCATTATGATGTCTGTTTTTATAAAAGACAAGTGTATATTAAAGCCCAATCCATTCTTGAAATATTATAAATTATAAATTAGCAGATTGTGAAATAATAAGATTTTTTAAATATCTAGTGTTAATTTCTGTTGCTGAAATTTACATTTCTCTGTTATTAGTTTCTCTGGAGATAAAATAAAAACTGTTCTAACTTTATATTTAGAGTGTGGCTCTAATGGAGAATACATGTAAGTATCTTATGGATTCACCACTTAAATTATAAATGAATTAACATTTCCTCCTGGACAAAATTTCATTCCTCATTCATCCTGGCGTATTGACAATACCCTATTTCCCTCTTTCATGTCTTTTCCAATCAGTTCAGAGCAGTCTGTCAGTGTTATTCATTAATCCTCACTCCATATGAAGCAAAGCAGTCAAAAGCTTTATCCCCATTTCACAGATAATTTCTCTACTTAGGCAAAATTCTCTAGCACATAATGCCATTCTAAAGTAATTTTTATCCAAACTTCATTGTGTGTGTTCTTGACTGTCAGTTATAAAAATGGAAAACTTTTCTACAACTTGTTTAAAATACTTGATTCTAGAAACAGCTTTAATCCATCATTGAGGTTTGGTTAGATTTATCAAGTATCAAGCAATCCTGTGTCCAAATTGGAGATTATAATAGTCCAGTCTGCTTTACTGGAGGATTATATTCCATTAATTATTTTAGCTTTAAAATCTAAAGAGTATAGTGAAAGTATTGGCCAATTAGATGGAGGTTTAAACCAAAAGGAGGACTCTGGTCTCATCTCTGTGACTCATGTGACCTCCTTGAATAAATCATTTAATATATTTCTGTATTAATTTGTACATCTCTAAATTGGGGATCTTGTTGGGCAACATGGCTCCTGAATCTACTTATCCTAAAGGGTGCTATTTAAGTGAATATAATAGTTTGTGTGAATAAGAGTAGTGAAAAGAAAGCACTTCCTATTTACGATGAGGCAGAGCACTTCCTTTATACCATCTATTGGTTTTTAATAAAGAACAATATTTGAATCTCAATTTCTTATAACACCATACAATTCAGCTTCCTTGGATTAACTGGTTTCAGAGCCTAGTAAAATTCTTTAGGTAGCAATGGTTCAGCTGCTGTAATTTCATATTTGCTTCTCCACCCCATCCCATATACAACAAAGCTATCACCTTCCATTAGAATGGAAGCAATTAAACATATCTCTTAGATTCTCAGATTTAAGGATTAAAAAATCTCCAAGTTAGTTCTCTCTGTCTATTGCAATATTTTAGAATGCCTCCTCAACTCTCCACCAGGAAAACCATTCTACTCTACAAAAACAAATACATAAAACACCAACAATAGGGACTGGCACCATGGCCCAGTTGGTTAAGCCACTACTTGCAAAATGGGCATTCCATATAGGGAGGCCAGTTCCAATCTCTGCTGCTCTGCTTCCAGTCTAGCTCTCTGCTGCTGTGTTTGGGAAGAAGTAGATAATGACCCAAGTATTTGGGTCCCTGAACCCACATGGAAGATCCAAATAGAGTTGCTAGTTCCTTCTTTGACCTGGCCTAGCCCTGGCTGGAAAATCTGAAAGATCTCTCTCTCTCTTCTCTCTCTGTTTCTCTCTCTCTCTCTCTCTTTTTCTCCCTGTTTCTGACATTCTGCCTTTCAAGTAAACAAATCTAAAAAAACAAAGAAGAAAAAACAATACCAAAATAAATTATTTGGAAGTGATATTATCTCTGCTAATTTATTTTTAAGATTTTGTTATTATTTATTGATTTGAAAGGCAGATTTATAGAGAGCCAGAGGCAGAGAGAGAGAGAGAGAGACTGGTCTTCCATCTGCTGGTTCACTCCCCAATGGCCACAACGGCTAGAGTTGGGCTGACCTAAAGCCAGGAGCCAGGAGCTTCTTCTGGGTCTCCCACGTGGGTGCAGGGACCCAAGGTACTTTGGCCATCTTCCACTACTTTCCCAAGCCGTAACGGAGAGCTGGATCAGAAGTGGAGCAGCTGGGACAGTGCCAGCACCATATCCCTTCTAGTTTAAACAGCAATAGAACAAACACATCAAAATTACAACAAACTATAACTCTTACTATAAATATTATACACACACATATATACTACACTGAACTGACTTTGGAAAGTTGGTTGCAGTTATTAGATAGTTTGAGATTCTGATTGTTACATTTTCATCTAAGATTCTGCTTGTACCTACACCCTTCATTTTTTAATGGCACTGCCAAGATGACCATGTAAGTTAGAACTCAAATTAGGATCTTAAAACTCTGGTTATTACCCAGCCTACAAATTCATGAATACTTTTATTTGAAGGGCAAGCATAACTTATTAACTTGCAGCCTGCTTTTCAGTTTCCATGTACACTTCATTCAGACTGGACCCCAGGAACCTGGCACATTTTTTATCCCAGAGTGTAAATTCCCATTTGGCCAATACAGAGCTGCCCTTGGAATCCACATCACTGGCCACACTTGTGTTTATCTGTAGCATCTGGTTTCAGTTATCTTTTTTGTGCCATTTTGGACTGTGATCTGTTTGTTTCATTTACTGGGTTTCCCATTACAGAATGGTGAACAAGGCCATGAAGAGATGGCACAATGTTGTGAGGCTCGGCCCCATTCCTAGCCCTGTGGCACTTAATTACAACACTTTGTTTGCCAATGATTTCTTGGCATCTCATTTAATTTGGGGACCTGCCTAAGCATTTAATTGAACTTGGAGAACTCCTTTCAAATATTTATACCCACTTTCTCTTTCTCCTCCTGTCACATTGTAATGACTTTGCACCATATTTTAGATCAGATCAGCTTTCTTTTTATTTCAAAATGCTTGTCATTCCTCTTTTTCTATTAAGCATATTGCCACACATTCCAATCATAATAAGATTTTATTTTAATATATAGAAAAATATTAATTTACCTTCCTTTTCTTCTTTACATTTTCATGCCTCTTTTTTTTAAAGATTTATTTATTTTTTACTTAAGAGTCAGAGCTACAATAGAGAGGAGAGGCAGAGAGAGAAAGAGAGGTCTTCCATCCGATGGTTCACTCCCCAAATGGCCGCAACGGCCGGAACTGTGCCGATCCGAAACCAGGAGCTAGGCGCTTCCTCCAGGTCTCCCACATAAGAGCAGGGGCCCAAGGACTTGGGCCATCTTCTACTGCTTTCCCAGGCCATAGCAAAGAGCTGGATTGGAAGTGGAGCAGCCGGGACACGAACCGGCGCCCATATGGGATGCTGGTGCTTCAAGCCAGGGCTTTAACCCACTGTGCCACAGCACCAGCCCTCGTGTCTCTTTTTAACAGAAAAATTGTATACTTTCTCTGTCTGTAATGTTTCTGTTCTTTCATTTTATTCAACCGTGTCTCACCTCTCTGATAATTTTCCTATAAAAATATAGGCAGCACAAAGAAAAGAACAATGGATTTATTATACTTATCACAGCCAGGTATGCTTTAACATGCTCTTCTCTGACCTTAACTCTAACTTCTTAGTTCTTTCACTCTCTAGATATAATGAGCTCTTAAGTTTCACCAGCATCCTTAATTTCTGGACTACTCATTTCTTTTCTCAGTCTATCAGTATTCTCCTGTTTAGATGTCTTTCTGCAACAAGCCTTGACCTCGTACACCATCATTTTAAGTATCATTGTGCTGGCACCCTCAAACCTATATTCATTTTACCTTGTGTAACTACCCCACTTAAATTCCAGTGCTGGAAAAACCCAATCATATCCCTTCACTCTAGCATAAACATGCATTGTATTGTATTGGAAAGTACAAACCAACACTCCTGTGTAAGCATGTTTCCAGCTCCCTTTGGAATTGCAATGCCATTTGTCTATAGTTTTCTTCACCTATCATCTTTTTTTTTAAGGCAGAGTTATTATGACAGAGAGAGACAGAGAGACAGAGAGATTTTCCATCTGCTGGTTTACTGCCTAAATGGCTGCATCAGCAGGGGCTGAGCCAGGCAGAAGTCAGGAGCCAGGAGATTACCTGGGTCTCCCATGTGGATGCCAATGTCCAAGTGCTTTCCCAGGCACATTAATGGGGAGCTGGATTGGTAGTGGAAGAGCCAGGACTGGAGCTGTTGCCCATATGTGATGTCCATGCTGCAGGGAGCAGATTAACCGATTGCGCTACAGTTCTGGCCCCCATTTACCATCTTTACCACACTTACTGTTCCCACTCACCTTTTTCAGACATTGCTCTAACCCACTAAACTACAGAACTAATACTTCTATTCATATTTTCAGCTGCAGGATTTTGCTTACCAACCTCAAAATCTTTTGCTAGCAGTTTATTCACAACACCTATAGTAATTTAAGGAGTGTAGTACTAGTGAAAACATTGCAAATCAAATGAATAAAGTAGACCATCCAGAAATAAATTGAACAATATGCAACAAAATATTAAAATTAGTGGGAAATAGACTCAATCACGATATTGGATCAGCAAGTTATTTGTGGAGATGTAAAACTGAATCTCAAACCTCATTACTTACTCCTAACAGCAATAACAACAAAAAAAATATTAGTAATAATTCTTTTTGCATAATAAATCAATGAACTTACCTCTCAGAAAATAAATGGTTAAAGTGTTTATAAGCTGAATCCGAGAAAAGTCTTTCTAACCATGTCATAAAACAGTAAACGGATATGTAGATAAATTTGATTACATCCAAATTCTGTAGGCAAAATGAGATAAACGAGAAAAAAACAAAAAAAGATGATACAATAATGTTTTGTGCAGCATCATATACAAAAAGAAAAACAAAACCAGTTTCTATATACTTCTCTATAAGACTAAATGCATTATAGACTAAGGCTATTATAAAATACCACACTAAAATTAAAGGTGAACTTGTAATATTTAATGACATGGAATAATAGATTTATAATTGTCAGTGAAACAAAAGGAGAATACAGCACAATATTATTATGCTAAACCAATATATGTATGACACACATGTGTGCATATACATTTACAGTTCATATATGTGTGTGTGTGTGTGTATTTTATAAATGTGATTGCTTACTATAGGAAGGTTAAAAGAAATTGTATTGTTGCTTTGAGATAATATAGTATCTCATCATCCATTTGATATTTTATTTGACAGGCACTATTGTGAGTAATCAAAAATATCACTTTACCCATTTTATGGGCTGG
This sequence comes from Oryctolagus cuniculus, assembly GCF_964237555.1. Lineage (NCBI taxonomy): Eukaryota > Metazoa > Chordata > Mammalia > Lagomorpha > Leporidae > Oryctolagus > Oryctolagus cuniculus. The sequence continues at coordinate 89,657,958 of NC_091437.1, forward strand.
AAACAGTTTCAGAGAATATGAGTAACTTGCCTTGAATATAGTAGGTTGGGCAGTGATTAAGCCAGAACCTAGGAGTCTTTCTCATCATCCAGTTTTTATGTTACCATATGATAGCTGATTCTAAAGAGAGATCATCATTTCAATCCAACCGGTTATTTTCTATTTCTACTAAAGCCAAGTAAGAAAATAATTGAGATTAATTTACTAGTGCAGACACTATGATGGATCTTTCTTGCTCTTTCTTTTTCTTTCTTACAATAAAGAAAAAATGAGAGTGAGCAACTGTGATTGGTACCAAAGTACTATCCGTTGATTTATCTGTAGCCTTGCCAAGGAACTACCACTACTGTGTGCTTCTCAAAGGCAGCGTCTATCGGTTTAATATGGGTACGTAAGATGGATTGAGCATGGCCTGAGATATTTGAAACCAGGTAATAACCCCTACAGCTGTTTAAGACTAGCTATTGAGAACTATCATTTCTTCCTCAGCCTGTGATTCTGTTCTGCGATTCTCTTCTTAGCCTCCTGCCTCCTAGAGATAAGCTTGATTTGCACAAAGTACCCAGATAAAGTGAGGAGAGATGGAGGTGGGGGATGATTGCCGCTCACTTCCACAATAAAGTGGACAAACAAAATAATTTGTTTATCTTTATCTAGATGATTCTTCTCATTTGGGCAAAAGGTGGGCCAATTAGAATTTTCTTTCTTATTTAAGTAAGATAAGACTTCATACAAAATCTAGAAACTTGAATTGTATCCTAAATTCATAAGTATTACAATTTTAAGAGTTAAAATTTGGGAAAGGACTTGATATTTATTAAAAGCTCATTGTGTTTTAAGCAACGATATGCTTTACACAACATTATCTGACTTTTCATTTTCACAACACCACCTGCCTGACTGAAAATCCAGGCAGAGTAAGAAGCCAACCGGAAATATCTGAGAACAAAAATTTTGGAACACAAAATCACCTCACTGTATTTCATGACTGTCATCTAAAGAGATTACATAGAAATTCTCCAGCAAAAACAAGATATCTAGGTCAATCTTCTTGTCCCTCTCACACTTCATTCTGTTAAGAAGTGACATTTATTCTCCTATTTCTGATCAAAGACTTCATTTGTGTTTGCTACTTTCCTCCAAATCATGATGCATAGTTTCAAACCAATGTTGGTAAATGGCACTTTTCTTTTAGGACTTGGATAAACAGTGAAAATAGGCATATAGTAAGGGAGGCAGTTGTAGTGGGCATGAATTCTGCAAGCATATAAGGTCTACTATGCTGTGGCTTCAGTACTGCCTAGCTGCTGCTTCTGTGCGGAAATTCTTTCCTTTCACAACACAAAATCTTATGTTATTGGAATGAGCCTATTAAAATAGCACACTTACTTCTTAGAAGATGATGTTTAGAAGAAAAGTAGCTAACAGATGAGCTACAAATATATATATATATGTAGTCTAGAGTCAAGGTTAAAGTCACCATTGCATAAGCTATTTTGATAAAATAGGATCCCCACCCCCCAATTTTTCTTCAGAATCAACAATTTGTTTTAGTGTACACATTAGAAAACAACTGCACTCTGTAGGTTCTTAATCCATGGGTTAGGAGATTTACATTTTTCAAATATAAGCATCAGATAAGTGCTGTCACATTAAATATTCAAAAATATTTTGAACATCTAGGGTGGAATTTTGCTTGAAAAATCAGAAAATGAATGGCATTCATTATAAGAATATAAATTGCTGAAGTATCAGATTAGAAGTTCCTTACATTCCTTATTTCTTTTTTGTATAGGATCTATCTACAGCCCATATGTAGTATCTATGGTCCAAACTAACTGTATATAATGAAATATGAATATTTTTCTTGCTGCACTATTAACTTGGGTCATTTCTTTTAAGAAATTGAGAGACAACATATGCTTGTCTAAGCATGTTATGCAAATTATTGGCATAAAAGGATTTTTAACATGTAGGTAGTGTAAGACATGTCATAGTAACAATTCTTACATTCAGTATTCATTTATCCTGACAATTACTGTGGTTATACAGCCTTTCTACATGCAGCCATTTTATGTGCATGTTGAAAAGTGAAGCATGTGCAAGCACCTGCAAGATGTTAGAATTATATCCTGATTCTCTGGGCTGAGGCAGTGACTCTGAGATACTCCTCTGTATAAAAATCACATATTCATATTCATACATGAGGCACTCCAACAAGGTGAATCTGTCTTTTTAAAATGTTTGAAGTAGAAGTATGTTAACATGGAAGGAATTTGCCCTTTGCTCATTTAAGACTCTATCACGTGGTCAAAGGCTTAAATTTTATACCAGCCTAGACGTATGTGGGAATCTTCTGGTAGCCATGTTATTGCTTTCTTCAGAAATACAATCACACATTGTCTGTGCCCTAGCTGCCTTTATAACACTGGACTCAGGATCCACAATCCTCATTTTTAAAAGTGTACTTTACTAAACATGTTTTATGTTAGAAAGGGAAAAAAATCACTATCAGCTTCGTGGTCTGCTGATCTGCATTGTCATATATGTCTTTTAAAAGGAAAACTCTACAGCAAGCAATCATGTGACATCATGAAGTACATTTTTTTAAAGAGATGGATACCATATTTCCTCTAAGATGGAGGCAATATAAAATGCTGCTAAAATATGAGTAAGACTTTTTGGCAATTTGAAAATGCATAGTGTCCTACATTTGCTGGAATTAGGTGCTACAAAATCCAGCTTGTCAATCTGAACAGTCACGTAGGAATGGGACAGATGGGCAGCTGTTTCTACTTTTAATCCCAGATTTTATTCTTTTAATTTGAATAATGTAGTAAATGCTCTATTGAATTGAAAAAAATAAACGCAAGCTTATTTTAAAAAATAAAATCTTAGACATTTAACTATTAATAAAAGAATGGTGGTTCCTACTATTTGGATTAAAACTCTGACTCATTTTGACTAGAACAATAGCTTTTCGAAGATTATATTCTGCTGATACTGATCACTGTTTATATCATAAGAGATAGACCAACTTTCTTTTCAGTTTCACAGGAATATACAAAAATTCTGATGCAATTATATTTGAATAATAAACTAGGCATTTTTATTTCTCTGGTAGTGCTTATAGATTTTTAATGCTTTGATTCCATATATAAACTCCTTTCTTAGCTACATATTGTAATATGAATTAATCCAAACTAAAATTACTTTTAAAACTCTTTTGTTCATGTAAAATCATGATAAAAATGCCTTTTTTAAATTAACATTCTTTCTTCTATCATAATTACTTCCCATATTATGAAAGAATAAAGATTTAACTAATGTCCTAACTAAATTTACCAAGATTATAAATAATGACTATTCACTATGCACAAATCTTCTGTAATTAGAAAAGGAAGCAAATGGCCTATAATGAACAAACTGTATTTAATGTATAAGCACTGAATATTGAACACAGAAGCCTTTACACTAGTGCTAAAGTATAACAAATACATTTATATTTCTCCCTAGGCAGACACCCCATATTCTGGGTATTTATCAATGAGGATAAAACACTCAACTGAGAAAAAGAACTGCAAACAAATTAGAATCTTAACTAAGTAGTTGAAACCAAAATATCTTTCATCAAAAGATCTTTAAATAACCAGACGAACATTATTACATTTTGTTACTTAAGATTATTAAAGATATTATAGCTCACCAGAACCTATTGCTGTATCTTACACAAAAATTTGATTTTTTAGCTTTTTAATTAAGTAAAAATAATTTAATTGGTTAATTCCGTACCATGCAGCAATGTTCATGAGCAATAATTTCACATAGGAAATACAAGTAAGCTTCTTTTTTAATGCTCTGAATGGATTGACAGTGGTTGATTAAAAAAAACTATTTTAATGTATAAACTTTAAACAAGATAGAATGCTTTATAGCTTTAAATGGTAAGAATCCACTTCTAATTCCTTAAAAATTGATAAATTTCCCAACTTTCCCCAATTTCAAATTTGATTAAATCCACAACACCACCACACTGTAGAGAAAAGGCCTTTTTATTTTCATAACATAACAATAACAATAATAATGAATGAGTTGTACTAAACTTAGTCTTAACTGTAAATATTGCTCTTGACCACCTCAATGAATAGACTTTTTCCTACCCAGACAGAAATAGCATTCAGTTTTGTAGGAAAACAGCTACTGATAGAACTCACAAGTAAACAAATAAATTTTTGGAAGAAAATCAATCCAATCAGCATCACCACTATTACTAGTAATTCCTTTTTTTGTTTGTTTGCTTGTAACTTGAATGAGTCTCTGTATTAACCTACAATATCAATGGGGGGGGGGCTAAAACTTACATTGTTTTAGATACAATAATTATTATCCATCTAATAGGCCCTTACGATATAGGTCATGAGGAAATTAAGGCATCATAAAATCCAGGGGCATCAAGAGGTGAAGGAGGCAAGATCAGAGAAAGAAAAGTAATGGAGCCAGAGTTCCCACCAGTTCCTTTTCCCCCAGGTTATATTCAAACTGGAGACCTGCCTTGAGCACAGTGAAAGCAAGACTTTTCCTGGAGCTATAAGCGGGCAGGCACAGCTTCACCACTCTACTCACCAAGCCTCCATTGCAGTAGCCTGAGCCAGACCTCTTATAATAATCTGAGAACTTTTCCAGTCTTTGGTTGAGAAGTGTAACAGCCACTAAGTCACTCTACATTCTTGTAGAGTCGAACACAAGAGGTGGACATTTGGAAATCAGATTTAAAGAATTCCTTTAAATGTCTGCCTCAAAAGTTGAAAGTCAACTCACGACACCAGTTTAATATTCATCCTTAAAACTTAACCGATGTTCTCCGTGTTGACCCTAACTATGAATTTTGGAGAATTTTTCCTAATAGCCACATCACTGGTTCACGGTGTGCACTTTAACCCAATACCTCTCTCATGGTTCTTTTCAAGTCACTGATGCTCCAGGGTCTTCTTATAGAGTAAAATCTGCCCTCCCTTATTTGGTATGGAAACCGTTCTTCCTAAGATATATGAATCTAGTGGTAGTACTTATCCTTTGTACTTCATTTATTTTCTTTAATATTCATTTCTCTTGTGAATATGATTGAATTTCCAAAACTTAAAGATTCTTCCTCTTTAAAAATACCAATCCACTGAAATTCTATTTTTTATCATTATTTTACCCTTGAGATTCTCAGAAAAGTAACCTACTTCCAACCTCTACTTTTTTAAAAAATATTTTATTTATTTATTTGAAAGCCAGAGTTACAAAGAGAGAGGAGGCAGAGATAGAGAGAGAAGGAGAGAGAGAGGGTCTTCCATTCTCTGGTTCATTCCCCAATTGGCTGCAACAGCTAGAGCTGTGCAGATCCGAAGCCAGGAGCCAGGAGCTTCCGAGTTTTCCATGTGGGAGCAGGGGCTCAAAGATTTGGACCATCTTCTACTGCTTTCCCAGGCCATAGTAGAGAGCTGGATGGGAAGTGGAGCAGCAGAGTCTCGAACCAGTGCCCATATGGGATGCTGGCGCTTCTGCGCCACAGCGCCAGCCCCTCCAACCTCTTCTGCCCTCACCACCCACTCTTTTCTTCCCTAAACTCCTATAATCTTAATTCAAGACTCAGAAATTTCCTGAAACTGTTCAACTAAATCATCTTCCTAATGGAATTAAGATAGGGATTCTATCCTTACCCTTGCCAATTCTTCACTGCACTTAATGCAGCTCATCTCCTTACTGTTAGTTTCCTTGATCTAGTCTGTCAACTTTTTTTATATATTTCTTACTAACTGGCTTTCTCTAATATCTGTCTACCTGCCAGTATTCATTTATACATATCTTATAGAATTATTTACAGGTTTTATTACTTCCTCTATACCTGTAACTGAAATTCTTATCTCCTGACATCTTTTTATTTTATTTTAATTTTTAATTAGTTTGTAAGAGATTCAATGTGATTTGTAGATAGAAGTCTAAAAGTATATGATATTCCCTTCCTCTTTCCCTTTCTCCCTCCCCTTCTCTCCTTCACATGCTCCATCCTTCTCCCTTTCTTTTTTTTATTTTTGAGATAACATAATTTAAACTTGCACTACAGTAAAAAGGCTTAATATTTCACCAAATAAGAAGTTTAATATGTAGTAAACTGAAAGACCCTAGCTTAATGGGAATACAGACAATGGTTATAAACAGTAATTTAATGGAAAAATGACCATTTCATTCATATACAGTAAATTTTAAAGTAATCACAGATCATTAAAACTATAGTAATATAGCATTCTTTTCTTTTTTTTTTAATTTTTTTTTTTGACAAGCAGAGTGTACAGTGAGAGAGAGAGAGACAGAGAGAAAGGTCTTTCTTTACTGTTGGTTCACCCTCCAATGATCACTGCGGCTGGCGCGCTGTGGCTGGCGCACCGCGCTGATCTGAAACCAGGAGCCAGGTGCTTCTCTTGGTCTCCCATGTGGCTGAAGCCAGGAGCCAGGTGCTTCTCTTGGTCTCCCATGTGGGTGCAGGGCCCAAGCACTTGGGCCATCCTCCACTGTACTCCAGGGCTATAGCAGACAGCTGGACAGGAAGAGGAGCGACCGGGACAGAATCTGGCGCCCCAACCGGGACTAGAACCCGGTGTGCCAGCTGCGCAGGCGGAGGATTAGCCTAGTGAGCCACGGTGCTGGCCAATATAGCATTCTTAATCATTGGTTGACAAAGGTATGAAACAAAACTTTACAAAATGATATGTGCAGCGATACTAATACACGAAGAAATTTCTTTTTTGTTTTTTTAAATTTTAGCTCCCACATATAAGGGAGAACATGCAGTATTTGTCTTCCTGGATCAGCCTATTTCATTCAACATGACATCCTCCTGTGTGGTGGAATGAGAAGGCCATTCCAAGGTGGCCGCTGGCAAGCGAGCAACAGTTACTCAGGAATGGCTTTGAAACCCACCTGGAGCCTGCCTGGCAACAGGCTGTGATTGGATGGATTTGAAACCCACATGGCAAACGGAGCCTGCCTGGCAACAGGCTGTGATTGGTTGGGGCATAGACCGCCCCTTGACCGGATTGGCTGGTCTTGGCTATATATACATACCAACTGAAATAAACGAGTCTGTGGGCTGCTTGCCTCAATCTTGCTTTCACCCGACTCCCGGGGTCTGTGTGGTGACTCCGCACCTCTTGCCCCCACCACGCTCCTCCTCTCAGAAACGAATCCACTGCAACACTGTTGAGAAATCAACTGCAACACTCCTGTTGCGTCTGTTTTGCTGCAAATGGTAGGATATCATTCTTTTTTATAGTCAGGCAATGTTCCACTGTGTATATATATCATATTTCCTTTATCCATTCATCTGATGATGGACACCTTGGTTGATTCCAAATTTTGGCTATTGAGAACAGTGATGCTATAAATATGGTGACACAAGTAGCTCTTTCATTCATGTGTTCAATTCTTTTGGATATATAGCCAGTAGTGGGACTGCTGGATCATATGGCAAGTCTATTTATAGCATTTTTAAGAAATTCCCACGCTGTTTTCCACAATGGCTGTACTAATTTTACAGTTCTAGCAACAGTGCATTAGTGTTCCCCTTTTTCCACATCCTTGTTGACATTTGCTACTCTCTGTGTTTTGGATTTTAGCCATTCTTCCAGGGTTCAGGGATATCTCATTATTATTTTGATTTGCATTTCCCTGGTGGCTAATGTTGTTGAGAATTTTTCATATATTTGTTGGTCACTTGTATTTCTTCTTTGGGAACTGTCTATCAGAGTCCTTAGCCCATTTCTCTACTGGATTAGTTGTTTTATCTCTTGTTGTTGAGTTTTTTAAGTTGCTGAAATATTTGGGATATTAATCCTTTGTTGGACAGGTGTTTTGTAAATATATTTTCCCATTTTGCTGGATGTGTTTTCACTCTATCATTTCCTTTGCTGTGTGAAAGATGAGTGGATATAGTTCTATTTGCTTAGTTTTGCTTTTATTTTCTGTGCCTGCCCTGGGGGTCTTGTTCAAGAAGTCATCTGCTACACCAATGTCTTGGAGTATTTCCCCTATGTTTTCTTCCAGCAATAGTCTCAGTCAATTTAAGTCTTCGATACATCTTGAGTTGATTTTTGTATATGGTGAGAGGCAAGGATCTAATTTCATTCTTACACACACACACACACACACACACAAATGCCAGCACCATTTGTAGAGATTATCCTTACTCCACTGTATGGTCCAAGCTTTATGTGGAAAATCAGTTGGCTGTATGTACAAGGATGAATTTCTGAGCTCTGTATTCTGTTCCATTTTAATTGCTATAAGCCTTGTAGTAGTCTCTGACATCGGTTATTGTGATGCCAACAGCTTGATTTCTCTTGTTCAGGATTGCTTTGGCTATTCTGGGTCTTTTGTGATTTCATATGAATTTTAGGATTGCTTTTTCTAATTCTGTAAAGAATGACATCAGTATTTTGATAGGGATTAATATTTTGGTAGGCAGTCATCATAAACTTTTTCAAATTAGTAAAGGAAACCTTGCTTAAAGAAATAAAGAAAAGCATGGTGGCAATGTCTCATCAAATAAAGCATATTTATGAAAAGAAATACAGAAAGAATCACATGAAAATTCTCGGGTTGAGAAGGAAGGTAACTGAAATGAAAGGTTCCCTACAGAGGCTCAACAGGAGATTTGAATGGAAAAAAGAAATTGATTAAAATGAATATAATTTGATTAAAAAGCATACAAAACATTGAGAAGGAAAGAATAATGAAAAGTGAACTCCAACGTGCACCAGTATATATGTAATGGGAATCCAAGGATGATAGGAGAAAGAGCGTATAAATATTTGAAAAAAAAATAATTGATGAAAACTTCCCAGATTTGATCACTGATGTCGATCTGTAAATTCAAGATCTTCAACAAATTTCAAAAAGATGTACAGATTAAAAACTATCCTCTTGGGGCTGGTGCTGTGGCTCAGCAGGTTAACACTCTGGCCTGAAGCACCAGCATCATATATGGGTGCTGGTTCAAGACCTGGCTGCTCTACTTCCAATCCAGCTCTCAGCTATGGCCTGGGAAAGCAGTAGAAATTGGCCCAAGTCCTTGGGTCCTTGCACCCATGTGGAGACCCGGAAGAAGCTCCTGGCTCCTAGCTTTGGATTGGTGCAACTCCGACTGTTGCGGCTATCTGGGGAGTGAACCATCAGATGGAAGACCTCTCTCTCTCTCTCTGCCTCTCCTCTCTCTGTGTAACTCTGACTTTCAAATAAATAAATAAATAAATAATAAAAAAACCCACCTTCTTAAATTGCCAAAGGATCAAGGAAATCACAAAGAAAATTAGAGAATACTTTCAGATCAATTAAATAAGGACATCATATACAAAAATTTATGGGATGCGGTGAAAGAATTTCTGAAAGGAAAATTTATAGTTGTAAATATCTATGCTAAAAAAGAAGAAGGATTTCTCATCGGTAACTTAACTTTCTACATTAACAACTAGAAAAGAACAACAAAATTTACAAACATTTTTATTGGACTGGCAAGAAAAAAATAGAAAAAAAACTTCAAATTAGTAAAAACAAGTGTGAAGGAGGGGGCATCACTACTGACCTTACAGAAACAAAATGATTGTAAGGGAATGTTGTAAATAACTGCATTCCAAAAAAAGTAGATAACTATGATGACAAGTTCCTGAGATGATATTAAATGCAGAAATTGATTCAAGAAGAATTAGGAAATCAAAGTAGGTCTTTAATAAGTAAAGATATTGGGGCTGGTGCTGTGGCACAGTAGGTTAAGCCTCCACATGTGGCACAGGCATCCCATAAGGGCGCCTGTTTGTGTTCCAGCTACTCCACTTCTGATCCAGTTCCCTGGTGATGGCCCAAGAAGGCAGTAGAAGGTGGCCCAAGTGCTTGGGCCCCTGCACCTTTGTGGGAGACTCAGAAGAAGCTTGTAGTTCTTGGCTTCGGATGGGCCCAGCTCTGGTGCTGCGGCCTTTTGGGAAGTGAACCAGCAGATGGAAGACCTCTCTGTCTCTCCTTCTCTCTATCTGCAACTCTGCCTTTCAAATAAATAAATGCTTTTAAAAACAAGTGGAGATTAAATAAATATGTTAAGAATCCTCAAGATCACCCTGAGCTTAGGGAATTTGCTAAGAGAAATCACAATACTCAGCTTATAATTATTATTTTGGTTATGAATTTGTGAAATGAAAGAACACTAAACAACAATTAACAAGAAGGAAAGGTGCATGAGGCAAAGTCCGAGTATGGTTGCAGGGAAACACAAGCTTTCAAGATTTGCAATTCAATGAAGTCACATGGGACGCACTTCATTCCTCCAGCAACAAGTTGTGACAATCTGTGTGAAATACTGTTGATTATGAAAGCTCCTGAAAAACTCAACAAGCTAGAGCTGGCCATGCTTAGTATGTGCTCAAAATTCCAGACTCTTAGAAGGAAAATCAGTATTCTGTATAAATCACATTGGTTGTACAAACAGTTAAGCCACAGTGAAACATTCTCATAAATTCTGGGAATGGTGGGAATCCTTCCAAAACTTAGGTCCCCAGACATAACTGTGGACTACTCCTTATAAGGACATTAGGCTGGCTATGCTGTTGTGATGTGGTGTTGTTGCTTTATGCATAAGTAGAGAACCTAAAACTTTCCAAAAAGCAATGCTAAGGCCCATGACTTTTTTCCACCAGTGAATTCTCAAATATTATAAGATGCATTCATGTCAAATTTCAATAAACTCTCCCCAAAACAAAACAAAGGAACAAATCCCAACTCGTTTTATTAGGCCAGTAATACTTGATTCTCAATGTCACAAGAGCTAAAAGCTACTGACTATTTCTCTAATGAATACATATGAAAAAAGTTACCAAATATACAGTTTATTCCTTTTATTCATGGTAGTTATGTTCTCTGCATTCACTGAGAACATTGTTAGTGTGCACTGACCCATTGCAACTGAGGAAACACAGGGTTAGATTCTTATAAGCCCCTGCTCACAAAACTTTATCAAGTATTGATTTAGGGATCACCAGTACATTTTCCTAAGTCAGAAATGAGTGAATATGGAAATTGTGAATAATGAAGATTGTTATAGTAGCAAACAGATTCCCAGCAGCATAAAAAAATTATATGGGGGGGTCTTCAAAAAATTCATAGGAATGTGTTTTATAAAAATAAAATATGCAAGGATTTCAAATTTTTATGCACTAAAATAAATGTCTTTTAATTTTATTTTCCACAGGCTTTTGAAGTAGTCTCATAATACATAGCCATTTATCCAAAAGTCAATTAATATAGCATGCCATATCAGTAGAAGAAAAGACAAAGACCAGATAATCATCTCCATATCTTTGGAAACAGCATTTGACAAAACCACAAATGAACGCATGACAAAAACCCTCAACACACAGGAAACAGGAGTTGCTTCAGTATAATAAAAACATTTATGTAAAACTAAGAGACAGCCCTCAAATTACAGTAGATTGAAGATAATATTGTCAATATGACTTTCTAAATCTTAATCTACAGATTTAATATTAGCACCAGAAAAATCTCTGCAAGATTCTCTTCAGGAATTGGCAAAGCTGATTTCATAGCTCATATAGAGAAAATCTAGGGTACCTAAAGTAGGCAAAATTATCTTGAATGAGAAGAACAATGTTGGAGGACTCACATATCCAAGTTTCAACACTTACTACAAAGCTATAGTTACCAAGACAATGTGGTACTGAAACAAGGACGGAAATAGAAATCAGGTAATAGAACAGTGAGTCTAGAAATAAACTCTCAAACTAATAATTAACTAATTTTGGACGAAGATATAAAGATATCAATTTACACACTGGTGGATGACTAAACTAAAAAATACAGATTATAGCAAGCATTGACAGGAATTTGCTAAAACTTGAAATCCTTATATAGTACTATTTGAAATGTATAATGATGCATCTAACTTTGGAAAACAAACTGGTGGTTCCCTAAAATGTTAAATAAAGAGTTATGACCTAACAAGACAATTGCTAGGTATACACGATGTGTAATGAAAACATGTCCACAGGAAAATTTATAGCAAATAGCTATAATAATATTATTCATGATATTCAAACAGTGGAAACAATTCATGCTGATCAACTGATAGTGGGTAAATAATATATGATACGTCCATTTAATAGAATATTATTTGCCACTGAAAAGGACTGAAGTATTTTTTAAAGCCTCTTTTGTGTATATTTATTTGAAGGACAGAGAGATGGGGGAGAGTGGAGGAGGGAGGGAGGGAGAGAGGGAGAGTGAGAAAGAGAGGAGATTTTTTCCTCTCGTTCACTCTTCAAATGGCCACAGCACCTAGATCTCAGCCAGACCAAATCCCAGGGCCAGGACCTCCAGTGGGGTCTTCCATATAGATTTCAAGGGCCCAAGTCTTTGAGCTATTTTTCTGATGTGTTCCCAGGTACATTAGCAGTAAGCCAGATTGAAAGTGGAGCAGCTGACATTCCAGCATGGGATGCTGGTATCTCAAATAGCAGTTTAACCTGTACCATAACACCAGCCTTAAGACTGAAATATTGATTGTATGACATCATGGATGAACACTGAAAAAAATTAGCTAAGAAAATTAGTCACAAAAGACCATATAATGTATCATTTGATTCATAGGATATACCCAGTATACACAAATCTATAGAGACAGAGAGTAGATCAAAGATTACCTAAGGCTAGGGTATTGGAAAGAAATAAGTTATTGCTAACAGGTACAGAGGTTTTTTTTAATGGTTACAGAACTATTTTAATCTTTATTTTAGTGATAGTTGTAAAACTGTAAATACACTAAAAACAATTTAATTATACACTTTAAATGTATTAATATATTCAGTGCCTGGAGTGTAAATTATGTCTCAAAAATATCATATTTTCTTATTTCTTAAAGTGCAAGTGTGAAATTATCTGATGATAGCATGTAATTCACTGGCATCTTCTAATTCATACTCTAATCACCTTTTACGTAGATAACTATAAGTCATCTACTTCAGAAACAATTTCTAGTTTCAATGAGCCATCTGTTGTGACATTAATTTTATTAAAATGTTATTTTCATTAAATCAGTCTTTTGCTCAGTATTAAGGTCTCTAATCTCTTCAGTTGACCATTTAAGGCCCTTAATCAACTGACCCATATTACCCATTGTGTTAGGCAGAATAATAACCTATCAGAGATGCCCATATCCTAATTTCCAAAACCTTTAAACCTATAAATTTACATGGCCGAAGAGACTGCAGATGTGATGTTAAATGAAAGTCTTTGATAAGGGGGGATTATCCTGGGTTATCCAGTATAGCCCAATGCAATCACAAGTGTGATTACAGCTCCCTCCTCTAAGTGGAAACAGGAAGCAGAAGCAGGATCCTCAGAGTCAGAAGGGATGCAAGGAGGGCAGCAGAGGTCAGACTGATGTGGGGCCACGACCTCAGGAATGAGGACAGCCTTGAGAAGCTGGAGGAATCAGGAGACTGTATTCTCTCCTCGGTCTTACAAACAGAATGTTGCCCTGATGACCTGTTCTTGCCCTGGGATATCCAGAACTATAAACTGGTAAAATTGTTTTGTTTCATACTGTCATATTTGTGGCCATTCATTGTACCTATGGTAGGTAGGCATATACCGTATCCATCTTGCTAAGATTCATCTGCCCCAGTAGAATCAACCTTCTTTCACCCCCTGAGTTGAACAATACTCCCCCAACTGGAAATGTCTTTCCCTCATTGTCCACACAGCAAGGCCTACGTGAACACAACCTCTTTAAAATGACCACTGTGATGTATAAGGTGAGCTGATTAAATACTGCAACAAGGCTGGTTTCCAGCTGCCAGTGACTTAGCCATAGGCTCACAAAATCTCTGACTATTTTGGAATGACTTTCGTGAGCTGCTCAACCTCTGTCTCAAACAGCAGATTTGCTTCCTAATTCTCCTTTCCTTCCTATCTATGATTTCATTGTAAATGTTGCAAGTAAAGATGTGTATCTATTTCTTGTATATGACTAATGACACCTAATAAACATCACTGAGTCTTTGACTTTATTTTTTAGGGAAGGACTCAGTTACTGGCTGGGAAGGCCCTGTGTTATCTACTAATTTCATTGGTATGCACTCCTCCTGCAATAGCTACAGATTGTGCCAGAAACCCCAGCCTCTTCAAAATACCAAAATCCTCGGGCGCTCAAATCCCTTATATAAAATGACACAGTATTTGTATATAATATATATACAAGTTGCCATATATTTTAAATCATGCTTTGCTTACTTATAATACCTAAAACAACATAAATAATTATTTTACTGTATTGATTAAGGAATAGTGGTAAGAGAAAGTATGTTATCAGTACAGATCCAATTTTTTAAAACTATTTTTTAAGACATTTGATTGAATTCAAGGAACCCAAATTTACAGAGGGCTCCTTGTACATGAGACTATCTGTACTACCATAGATGAAATATTCCTCTATTATGTCATTTTCTAGCTTGCCTTGTAATCATACTTTTCACACAGTTATGGAAAATTTTTTAAACATGTAAAATATTTAAAAATCATTAGGGGTAGAGGTTTGGCAAGGCACTTAAGATGCTTCTTGATATGCTCACATCTCATCTAGAAGTGCATAGGTTAGGGGCTGGTACTATGGCATAGCAGGAAAAGCTGAAGCCTGCAGTGCCAGCATCCCATATGGGCATTGGTTCAAGTCCTGGCTACTCCACTTCCAATCCAGCTCTCTGCTATGGCCTGGGAAATCAGTGGAAGATGGCTCAAGTCCTTGGGCCCAGCACCAGGGTGGGAGTCCAGGAAGAAGCTCCTGGCTCCTGGCTTCATATTGGCTCACCTCCAATTGGCTATTTAGGGAGTTAACCAGCAAATGGAAGACCTCTCGCTCTCTCTCCCTCTGCCTCTGCCTCTCTCTAACTCTTAAAGAAAGAAGAAGAAGGAGGAGGAGGAGGAGGAGGAGGAGGAGGAGGAGGAGGAGGAGTGGTTAGAGTTTCAGCTCCTATCTCAACTCCAGCTTCTTGCTAATGCACATCTTGGGAGGAGCAAATGATGGTTGAAATTGTTGGTTGCCTGCCACCCATGTAGGAGACCCAGGTTGAATTTGAGGTTGCTGTCTTGGCCTGCCCCAGCCCTGGCTTCAGGCAACAGGCAACTGGGGAACGAACAGCAAATAAAAATGAAAGATATTCTTTCTCTCTCTCTCACTCTCTCTCTCTCTCTCACACACACACACACACACATCTTTCAAGCAATATAAATAAATGTTTTACAGATGTAGAAATAATTCCATTTAAAATTTAAAATATTGAGTTTAAAATTCTTTAAGTTAAAATTATCAGATATTACTTAGATATTACTTAGTATATACCAAATTGATCTTCGTATATAAAGATAATTGAAAATGAATCGATGAAGAATGGGATGGGAGAGGAAGTGTGAGATGGGATGGCTGTGGGTGGGAGGGTGGTTATGGGGGGAAAAAGCCTCTATAATCTAAACGTTGTACTTTGGAAATTTATATTTATTAAATAAAAGTTAAAAAATTATCAGATAAATGAATATAACTTTGCCATTTATTAGCATAAGACAGCAAATTGAGGGTACTATAGCTGCATAGCACTTTGTAAAAGTCACAGAGGAGCCGGTGCTGGTGCTGTGGCGTAGCAGGTAAAGCCACCTGCAGTGCCGGCATCCCATATGGGTGCTGGTTTGAGACTCGGCTGCTCCACTTCCAATCCAGCTCTCTGCTGTGTCCTGGGAAAGCAGTGGAAGATGACCCAAGTCCTTGGGTCTTTTCATCCACGTGACAGAGCAGCCGAGTCTCAAACCAGCACCCATATGGGATGCCGGCACTGCAGGTGGCTTTACCTGCTATGCCACAGCACCAGCACCGGCTCCTCTGTGACTTATTTTTAACATCATTCAATTCACATTTATTCACTCAATCAGTACTTATAGACTCCCAAGAATGTTCAAAGTAGCAGACATATTTTTCTGGAACACCTGGCATTTCACTTTCCTTCGACACTCTTACTCTTCATATCTTCTATGTCAGTTTCCTATTGCTTCATAAAAATTTACCACAAAATTAGTAGCATAAAACAGCACCAATTGTTCACCTTGCAATTCCGTAGGTCAGAAGATGAGCATGATGCTGCTTTCTGCCTCTCTATATAGTTAGTATCACAGGGTTGAAGTCAAATATTGTCGCTCCCCGTCTTCATGGGGGAACGACACAGGACCCTGCGCTGTTCTTTCGTCTGCTCGGCCCTCCCCGGGTTTGCTGCTGGTTCTTCCCGGGTTGGCTACTATCCCTTCCACCTCCGTGGAAGGGCAGTTCCCCCTGGCCACATTCCCCACTTCCGCAGGGGAGCGGCACACCGCCGGCCGGCTTTCTCGGGGGGCTGCACAGGTGTTCCTTCAGCTAGATGTTCCCCTTAGATGTTCCAGGTGCATGCCGTCTCTCTCCTCCTTTATAGTCCTCCTCCGCCAATCCTAACTCGGCTGCCCACACGCCGAGTACGCTGCTCTCCTCCAATCAATAGCAAGTCCTACAGTTTATTAGTTGAACTGGAGGCAGCTGTGTAGAAGCTGTTTTCTCCTCTCCCAGCGCCATATTGTGGGAGAGCAGATGCATAGAATAAGTCTTAATTCCAGTAACTCAGTCTAGTCCGGTTGCTCCCCACAAATATCAATCAGACTGAGTTCTTGTCACAGGAGACCCCAACTAAAATAATAGTTGTTGTGAGCAGAATTTAGTTCCTTTCAGTATTATGACAGAGTTTCTGTCTTCTCGTTAGTCCTTTTATTGTTTTATGACTTATTTATTTATATGAAAGACTTACAGAGAAGCAGGGAGAGAGAGAGAGAGAGAGAGAGAGATATCTTCCATCTGCTGGTTCACTCCCCAAACGGCCTGGAGTTCCTTCCAGGACTCCCACATGGGTACAGGGGCCCAAATACTTGGGCCAATTTCTGTTACTTTTCCAGGCACATTAGGAGGGAGCTGGATTGGAAGTAGAGCAGCTGGGACTAGAACTGGTGCCCATATGAGATGCTTGAACTACAGACAACGGATTAACTTGGTGCACCACAGCACTAGCTTCTCATTGGTTCTGAGCTGGGCCCATTCTGGCTCCCAGAGGCTGGTAAAATTCCTTGCCACATGGCCACCTTGTCATTGTGTCAGCAATGCTTCAAATCTTTGATTTCCTCTTCTTCAATCCTCTTCTGCAACCCACAGGAGAAATCAGTAAGCAGCATTTACTGAGTGCTCATTGTGCATCAGGCTATGAGGTCAGAACATCCCCATTTCTGATGACACCACCCTCTCAACCAGCCAATGAGGTAAACTCTTGCTATTATTTCTATTCTATAAATAAGGAAATTGAGGCACTTGTGTGGAAGTAACCTGCTTCAGTTTGTACATTTGTTTAGAATTAGAGCCAGATTTAGAGAATCTGCAGAGATGCAATGTGAATCCAGGCTATGCTTTTCATTTGGATTCTAAAAAAACAATAAAATTCAGGGGAGGGGGAGAAGAGATAGGAGGAGACAAAAGAGGGAGAAAGAAAGACAGAAACAGAAAATGAATAATGATCATCAAAATAATAGTATCTGCATGTAGGATTTGGGGTGGTATTTTTCTTTCTTTATATTTTCATGAGTTTTGATTTTTTTACAGATACCTTTTGATTTTTTTTAATCAGTAGATTTATTGTAAGGACCACTTTTAGGTTGAATGAAAGTATAGAGTTCTAATATGTCCCTCTCCTCCAAAAGAATTTTTCCTATTTCTTTATCTTGTATTCTAGGTGTGGCACATGTGTTACAATTGAAAAGTCAATACTGATATGTCATTATAACTAAAATCCATAGTTTGCATTATGGTTCACATGTTATTTTGTATGTTTTATGGCTTTTCAAATGAATAACAACATATTTGCATCCTTAGAATATCATACAGCAGTTTCACAAATCTGGAAATTTAAAGAAAAAAATTTGAGGGGCCGGCGCTGTGGCCCAGCAGGTTAACACCCTGGCCTGAAGCGCTGGCATCCCATATGGGCGCAGGTTCGAGTCCCAGCTGCTCCACTTCCAATCCAGCTCTCTGATATGGCCTGGGAACGCAGTAGAAGATGGCCCAAGTCCTTGGGCCCCTGCACCCACATGGAAGACTGAGAAGAAGCTCCTGGCTCTTGGCTTCGGACTGACGCATCTCCAGCCGTTGCGGCCTATTGGGGAGTGAACTATCAGATAGAAGACCTTCCTCTCTCTCTGCCTCTCCTCTCTCTCTATGTAACTCTGACTTTCAAATAAATAAATAAATAAATCTTGGCCGGCGCCGTGGCTCAATAGGCTAATCCTCCACCTTGCGGCGCCGGCACACCGGGTTCTAGTCCCGGTTGGGGCACCGGATTCTGTCCCGGTTGCCCCTCTTCCAGGCCAGCTCTCTGCTATGGCCAGGGAGTGCAGTGGAGGATGGCCCAAGTGCTTGGGCCCTGCACCCCATGGGAGACCAGGAAAAGCACCTGGCTCCTGGCTCCTGCCATCGGATCAGCGCGGTGCGCCGGCTGCAGCGGCGGCCATTGGAGGGTGAACCAACAGCAAAGGAAGACCTTTCTCTCTCTGTCTCTCTCTCTCACTGTCCACTCTGCCTGTCAAAAATAAAAAAAAAAAATAAAAAAAAAATCTTAAAAAAAGAAAAGAAATAGAAATAGAAAAAAATTTGAAAGGCAAATAATGGTTTCATATGTAAAGCATTTATGAATGTGCAATAGGTAATTTTAGTCCAGCTTCCTTGAGGTTAGCTTCACCTCTCCAATAAGACCGTATTTGTATTTTATAGAGAATAAAGTTTGTATGCAAGACGTTGATCTATCATTCTAGTTAATTAGACTCACACTTTGGCTTCACTGATGCAATACCATTTGTGTGTCCCTATCAAATTTTGCTGTACTGTCTGCCTATGGAAATTGGTTAAATGTGAGCTTGGGAAGTTGTAGTCCTTTATGATGGTCAAATCAAGCACAGCAACAGCAAAGCCCTCTCATGCCAAAGATTCTCTTGATGGTGAAGCTCAAAAAATCAAGACACATTCTGTGAGTCTTAGAGAAGAATGAAAACTCAATAGAAGTATCATTCGTTAGTACACTTACTTTAAGGGCTTAACATGAGCACATTTTGATTCGTGGTTGAAGAGATGTTGACACAAATAGGAATCAATAAAGTGTTTCATTAAAATAGTATAGCTTCTTCAACCTTATATTCTTCGGTTCTTTGTATTTAAACATTTTTATAATGTTATTATTTGTGGTATTGTCTTTCTGAAAGACATTAGAATATTTATTACAATTTTATTTGTCATGAGAAAAGTGTTGATTTTTGGCTCTTTTGACTATCAGTAACATATAGATTATGAACCAGATTTTGATAATACAGTTATCTATCTTTCATCAGTTGGACTTAATATTTTGGAATTTTTTTCTTTTTGCATCATATATGATTTAGGATATCCAAGCAAGAAAGCTAAAGCAATTATGAAACTGGGATTGGTACATTTTAGTGAAAATTAAAGGGAGTAAAAAAAGTAAATCTATAGTAGCAATAAATACATTAAATCAATGAAGGCAAGTCATTCCCTTAAAAAATGCCTTAAAACTAAATTCTCTGGCCGGCGCCACGGCTCAATAGGCTAATCCTCCACATAGCGGCGCCGGCACACCGGGTTCTAGTCCTGGTTGGGGCGCCGGATTCTTTCCCGGTTGCCCTTCTTCAGGCCAGCTCTCTGCTGTGGCCCGGGAAGGCAGTGGAGGATGGCCCAAGTGTTTGGGCCCTGCACCCCATGGGAGACCAGGAAAAGCACCTGGCTCCTGCCATCGGATCAGCGTGGAGTGCCGGCTGCAGCGCGCCAGCCATGGTAGCCATTGGAGGGTGAACCAATGGCAAAAAGGAAGATCTCTCTCTCTGTCTCTCTCTCTCACTATCCACTCTGCCTGTCAAAAAAAAAAAAAAAAAACTAAATTCTCACTTCTATAATGAAAAATTGAGGGCTACAATAGATTTAGATAGTCATTTTGTAAAAGTAGTGTACCTTCAAACTATATTGCACCTCATGTAAAAAGTGAATTTATAGGAAGGGTGTCTTACTAATGAAAGAATCAGCTATGAAAATTATTATGGAAGTAGATACTTGTCTCAGCTATTAAGTCACTTCTTTGAACATTTGCTTCTCATACCAGAATTCCTGGTGTGAGTCCAGGCTACTGTGCTTCTGATCCAGGTTCCAGCAAACATACATAATAGGAGGCAGCTGACTCATACTTGAGTACTCAGGTCCCTGCCACCAGTGTGGAAGACCCAGTTGGAGTCTCCAAGCTCCTGGAGCAGCCCTGGCTGCTGTGTATTTAGGGAGTGAACCAGTGGGTGGAAAATATCTCTGTTTTTCTATCTGTATCTGTTTTTCTACCGTTCAAATAAAATGAAATAAAAAATTTTAAAACAAAATTATTATAATATTTGGCATAATATTTCTTTTAACTAAAATCTATAAACTACACTGATGCATCATATAGTAACAGTAATATATTTGCTAGTGGAGAATTTGTCTAAAAGAAAATGTAAGAAAATTCCATGAGGTTTTATAAGAGGAAAAAAGAGAAAATCAGAAGCAGAGGTAGAGGTGCACCAGATTTGCCCATAAATGTGAATTGGCAAAAACTTCCTTAATTATGAATTGTTGAAGTATCATAAGCCACTTTATTAAGCAGCCTCAACTTGGAATATCAGCTATATCCCAGTGAATCCCAGAGTTAGAATTAAGCCCATAATTAGTTCCTAAGCTATAGAAATCGATATCCAATAGCCTATTATGGATAACATTTTGCTCAGATCCCCAGTGGGATCTCAGGTTTAATATGATCCCACACTAACCTCTTAATCTCTTATATGCCACCTTGACCCAATTTTCTCTTCTTTCAGGTTTTTGTTCTATGTCACACAAGCATTGATCCATTTGCCTAGCTAGAAGCAAAGCTTATTTTACATTCCTCTTTTCCCTTCAATCCTTTATGTACTTTGTTAAGAAATGATGACAATTCTAGTTTTAAATTATTTTTAGAGGCAATAAATCTGGTGGTGGTGGAGGGAGAGATTGAGAGATCTTCCATCTGCTGGTCTGCTCCCCAAATGGCCATAATAGCCAGGGCTGGATGCAGTGAAGTCAGGAGCCTGGAACTCCATCCAGGTTTAAAACATGGATGGCAGAGACACAAGCATTTGAATCATCCTACCCTGCCTTTCTAGGCACATTATCAGGGAGCTGGATCAGAAGCAGAATAGTTGGGACACTGAATGAGCACTACAATATGAGATCCTGGTATTGCAGAGGCAGCTTAATTCACAGTGGCTTAACCCGCTGTACCACAAGGCTGGCACCTAGTTACTATTATTTGGTTCCAACCTCCTTTATCTGCAAGGCTCTCACTAATCTCTAAATACCCCTCATCAGAAATTCTTGCCCTTCAAGGAGCATGTCACATTCAGTGATTGTTGCAACACTCTGAGTAGATTATTTGCCTTTTTCCACCAATTCATTTAGGAAAAGTTCCCTAGCACCTCTGATCCTAGCTGGACTTTAATGTGCATGCATAAGAATTGTTGATCACACTGGGTTGCAACTGCTAGTTCACCAATGAGCCACATGAAGCCAGGGACCCCTGGGACCTCAGAGATTCTGGCATTTGGCAACAGTTCAATATTTACTGAGAGAATTAAATGCTTGCCAGAGTCACACTTTGAAGAGCTTTGAATAACATATTAAGAAATTTATAAAGCCCTTTAGGACAGAAGGGATGAAATCTAACCATGTGTTATAGAGAAAATTTGGTAGAATACTGGATGAGTGAAGTAGGGGGCATATTTATTGTACAGTAGGCAGAAAAGTCTGGAGACACAAATATGGGTTTATTAGGTTGAAGAATGTGTATATAATTCATGTGCTATTTTATACCACAGATGAATTACATTCTGAATACACAGCATTAAAAAAACTCATAAAGATGGGTCAACAGGTTATGCTGCAACCTTTGATGCAAATTCCATATTGGAATACCAGTTCATGTCCTGGCTGCCCCACTTCTGGTCCAGCTTCCTGCTAATGTGCTTGGGAAGGCAGCAGTGGATGGCCCAAGTAGTTGTCTCCTGCCACCCATGTGGGAGACCTGGGAGAGTTCCTGCCTCCTGGCTTAAGCCTAGCACAGCCCCCATCATTTGGGCCATTTGGGAAGTGGACCAATGGATGGAAGAGCACTCTCTCTACCTCTCTCTCTCTCTCTCTCTGTAGCTCTGCCTTTCAGACAAACAATATAATACATCTTTTAAAAAAATTCATATGAAATCAGCCACTATGCTGAAGTTAAATGTCAAAATAAAAAGAACTCAGTCTTTTTGCTAGCTATAAAATACCCCTCTCAAATACTGAAATTCTGATATCAGATATTAGGCAGGAAAGTGTGATTATCATGCTTAATATCAATTGAACATATAAAATTGTAAGTATTCCTATCTTCTTATAGTATTTTAATGTGAATAGATTAGTCCTGAAATACAGAAACTATGTTGCATGTGTTCCTATTGGAGCCCTTGGAGCAATATACTCCACAGTTTGTTTGATGCTCTATATGGAAATTTGCTTAAATTCTTCTATCTAGGACATCCTGATATTCACATGGCATTCTGCATATTGGTAAACCTGTCAATAAAGATAAAGAATAAATATAAAGGGATGGGCACTTAGCCTAGAAGTTAAGACATTTGGGACATTCTGTATTTTAGTACCTGGATTCAAGTCTTAGCTCCACTCCCAGTTCTAACTTCCTGTTAATATACACTCTGGGAGGCAGCAGGTGACAGCCCAAGTACTTGGGTCCCTGCCACCTTGAAGGAAACCTGGATTGAATTCCAGGCTCCCAGCTTTGAACTTACCCAGCATTGGCTAACGTGGGCATTTCAGGAGTGAAACAGTGGATGGAAGCTCTCTATCTCCGTGTTTATGTCTCTCTCTCTCTTTCCCTCTCTCTTAAATATAAACATATAATAAGAATTTCAAAAGAATAAATATGAAAAGATACTTTCCTCTAAGTTAGTGCTAGATCAATAAATATTGAAATATCTTTGTCCAGCGTGTCTACCAGAATTATTTTTTACCTTAGCTAAAATTTTCTTGGCTATTACTTGTAAAAATTTAATCTAAGAAAGTCTGTATTAATAAATTTCCAATAATATCATTAGTTTTCTCAATACTTAATAACACAATCAAATTAAAAGGACCATCCTATGCTATATTACAGAATTCAAACTTGCAAAATAGTAAGGCCACAGGTATGGTACATATTTTCTTAGAAAAATGGATGGAAATGCATTAAAAGTTGAGCAAAGTAAACAAAAATTTTGCTGCTTCACAATATCCAAGCTGTGTTTGTATATATTGAAAAACTATGTTTTTTCTGTGCATTATCAGTATATACATTTCATACATGTGATATAAAAGAATGACATATTTTTCATAAAATTATCAACAGTAGGATGAAGTTATCACCAGCATTATTACTTAAAAGAAAAATATACTATTATGAGGAATAAAATTTTAAAACAATACATTAAAAGTAAACTATAAGAAAAAATAAATAATTCCTTTAAATTACATAAACTATGAGCCCACATGCTAGGAATAAGGTAAATGCATTTCAAGGGTCAGTACTGAATCCGTCTTACTTCATGATGGGTTGTTTATGACAATCAATATTGCCACTCATTTTTGATGATCTTTTGTGTCCTTTGTGACTCACATTAAATGCATCAACATGTTTGATTTTTAATTTAGCCTTGTTAAAGTAATTTAGTTCAACCTTCACTGAGGAAATGGTGTTATTTGCAATGACAGTAGATGCCAGTTGGCCTCTCAGGGCAAATGGACTGTCAGCCTCATTGTCAAGTATGGAATTGATGTAGTCAAGGAGCTTGTGAAAAGGGAGAATTGTGGAAACCAACATTTAACAGTACTGGGGGGAGGGAAGCTCACTGCTTTTTCAGTTTTTCTCCCTAATAAGTTACCTATTATTGGCACTTTGAAAAATTCTATTCTTTTCCTCATCCCTGAGGGTCAAAATCTCAGTCATTTTTTATGTTTTATCTTCCATATCATCTATAACAAAACATAGCAATTGATATTTCATGTTCAGTACAAATGCTCTCATCCTAATGAAAATGTTTGCCATTTTAGAACCATGTCTTTTCAGTAACATCAACTGATCCTCTTAACTTCAGTTTCCCAGTAAATAAAACTACTAAAAGACTATTACTAAGTATATATTTTAAAAAGCACCAAAGCATTTGGTGTCACTCATAGCCTACAAACTAATATCTAAAATCATTTGCTAGTACTCAAGCTTTTTCATTGTTTGCTTAGCATTTTAATCCCCCTTTTGTCATTACTGCTATCAACACTGAATTTACCCGACAGCCTTCCCCATTCTCTTCATGCCATCCCTTTACCCAGAATGCCTTTTCATTTGGTATAATTTTCTAATCCCAGCCATATGTAGGACAGCTTTCCAACATCACTTCCCATGTCTGACTCCCATTGGCCATGCCATTTTGTTTGAAACACAATGATAGCTCTATTTCTCTACCAAGGTTTGGCCCTTGCATATACTTTCTTGAATTATTAATTATATTTTAGGTTTTTAAAAAGGATTTACTTATTTATTTGAAAGTCAGAGTTACAGAGAGAGAAGGAGAGGCAGAGAAAGTGAGAGAGAGAGAGAGAGAGAGAGAGAGAGAATCTTCCATCTGCTGGTTCTCTCCTCAGTTGGCCACAATAGCCAGAGCTGCGCTGATCTGAAGCCAGGAGCCAGGAGCCCCTTCTGGGTCTCCCATGCAGATCCAGGGGCCCAAGGACCTGGGCCATCTTCTACTGCTTCCCCAGGCCATAGCAGAGAGCTGGATTGGAGGTGGAGCAGCCGGGACTCGAACCAGCACCTATATTGGATGCTGGCATTGCAGGTGGCAGCTTCACCCACTATGCCACAGCGTTGGCCTCATATTTTGAGTTATTTTAAGGAAGAGGGTTTTTCCACTCTCTCCTAAACTATGTACTTTATACATTATGCGCTTGGGTTTATTGATTCAATCATCACTAATTTTCACTGGCTATTGATAGCATAGCGTATTAAGAAGAAAACAGTTTTCTAGTTCAGAATAATCAGCCCGTCCCTTCTAGTAACTAAAAGGAGAGAGTTTCTGTTACATATTGTATGTGTGCTATTTTATAAAGGTAAATTACAAATCCAAATAATGTCAGGGATGTCTAAATATTGATAAACTTAATAACAGTTGAACATTATTTAGTTGCCCATTGTCTGTGTACTATTATCCTCCCAGCTAAAGTATGAATTCCATAGGAACAGAGGATTTTGTTCTTTTGTTTCCCACTCTATGCTTTGACCCCAGTTATAATTCAATATCAAATAAAATATTCAATAATATTTATTAAGTGAATTAATGTAATTTAAGTACTTAGCAGAGTGCATAAAGTTTAGTATTAATCAAGAAATATTAATTAAATGAATAAAAACTTTCATTCATTAAGGAAGGCCAATATTAGGAATTTGTGTGAATATTTTGAATATCATTTCAGAGACCCTTACCGTAACTATTACCATAAAATTTGGATTTTATATTTGACTCAGGACACTGCTTCTTAGGGAACAAAGATTCAGCCATCATTGCAGCATGTGAAGGAGCAGTTCTGGAACTCACCTAGAAGACCCAGGATAACAGCACTGGCCAGGACCTTTATCGGACCAGCTCTATATGGATGGAGTTTAATGTGACCACTTTGGTTGAAAGAGAGAAAGTGAAGGGAATGTGCATAGTGTTAAAAGGTTAATGAACGAGCCGGCGCCGTGGCTCAATAGGCTAATCCTCCACCTAGCGGCGCCGGCACACCGGGTTCTAGTCCCGGTTGGGGCGCCGGATTCTGTCCCGGTTGCCCCTCTTCCAGGCCAGCTCTCTGCTATGGCCAGGGAGTGCAGTGGAGGATGGCCCAGGTGCTTGGGCCCTGCACCCCATGGGAGACCAGGAAAAGCACCTGGCTCCTGGCTCCTGCCAGGATCAGCGCGGTGCGCCGGCTGCAGCGGCGGCCATTGGAGGGTGAACCAACGGCAAAGGAAGACCTTTCTCTCTCTGTCTCTCTCTCTCACTGTCCACTCTGCCTGTCAAAAAAAAAAAAAAAAAAAAAAAGGTTAATGAACGAGGTGCAGGGAACAGGGGAGCAAAAAGGACCTATTACACAAAATAGGGGGTTTAGTGAAAAGTAAAAATGTGGGGACCTTTGTTCAAAAAGCAGGATAAAAAATTTAAAATGTAAAATTTATTACTTCCTCTGTGGTCTCACATTCATTTCATGGTATATTTAATTTTTAAAAAAGATTTTATTTACTTAGTTAAGAGGTAGAGTTACAGAGTGAGGCAGAGGCAGAGAGAGAGAGAGAGAAGTCTTCCATCCACTGGTTTAATCCCCCAGAGGGCCTCAGTGGCCGGAGCTGAGCCAGTCTGAAGTAAGGAGCTAGGAGCTTCTTCCATGTCTCCCACATGGGTGCAGGTGCCCAAAGATTTGGACCATCTTCCACTGCTTTCCCAGGCCACAACAGAGATCTGGATCAGAAGAAGAGCAGCCAGGACATGAACTGGCACCCTTATGGGGTTCCTGTGCCTCAGGCAGAGACTTAGCCCACCATGCTACAGCATAGACTGTTATGGTGTGTTTTATTTGCTACTTAAAGTCTTACCCTCTAGGAATGGGAATGGTTCCTGGGAAAATGCAGACCCTCACAGATGCTCAGGAATCCCACCTGGAATTTGGCATCCAGGAGTCCTTCCTACCAGGCACCTGATAGATGCGGTAGACCTGGCCAGAGCTGAGATGTCAGCTTGCCATTTCTAAGAACACCACCCAACATATGTTGGGCAGATATCCCTATCAAGAAATTTGGAGGCAGTAAGTTGAACTTGCATATCATGAACTTGCTTATGGAATTCAATAGATTCCTGACCCCAGAGGGTGACATCATCACACTTGCTGAGTTGCTAGCCTGAGCATTGCTGCCATCATTTCCCACCCTGGACCACAGCTCAGCATGTACTATTGACCGCAACCCAGCCCATGCCCTTACCTAAGTCCCCACATGGACCTTGCAGAAGTGAGAGGGGAATGGAGAAATGGGGGTTTCAACCTCATGTCTTCACCAGAAAGAGGGCTTCAGCAGTCATAGAGAAAGGGAGAAAATGGGATACTGGCCAGAGAGAAACAGCTACTAGGGAAAATGGTCTAAGAAATCATCTGAGAAGGTAGACACTTTTGAGCTGCTTCCAAATCTCTGATATGTATTCCATTGTTCATCTCACATGACTTACAGAGTATAAACACCAAGATAAATCCCCTAAGAATTTTAAGATTGAAGGGGAGAGCACTAAATCCAAAGAAGTGGAACTTTATTGTCTTGACCACTCTCGTTGCAGGACCATAAAGCCAGCCTGAGAGCACAGGTTCAAAGGAAATAAAACCAGGGACTCGGTCCTCTGCTCACTGACTGGGGAGTAAGGAGTCAGGCAGAGTCCATTCTGGTGTTGTGAATGAACCATGTCACTGAATGCTTGCAACTGGTACTGTCTAATCGCTGTGTAGACCTATAACATAATGGCCTATCATTGCCACTGCAGATAAGTTTACAATAGTTTTTGTAAGTCAGTGATTATACAAGAAAAGGAATGGTCATAGGAAAGAAAAAAAAGCATTTGATTCAGAGATTTAAAAAAATAAAATAAGAGAGAACAGCATAGTCTTCACTGAGAAATACAATTATTTGTCTCCTGGTTTTCAGTTTTCAAAAAAGTTCATATCTTATTCAATTCAGTGTAACCATCACACTAGGTAAATAATATATTGCAAAGCTACTTAGAAAATAGGAGATCTCTATAATAAGAAGTCTTTAATTTTTGTTGAGTTCCGTGTGTGTTTTGGGAACTTTATAAGTATGCATGATTTTCATAAATGCATAATAAAGTAAATATTATCTTAATTTTTGATGAAAAAATAGAGTTGAAAATTATTATAACTAGTCAAGGACACATAGTAAATGAAGCGGCAGGAGAGCAGGTAAGGCAGAATGCAATGAATTTGTACTTGACCTTCCTGCAATGTGCACATAAAACTTTCTTAGAAAAATACTTAAGGAAAAGAGAATGCATAATTATGTATTTCTACTGAAGAAGTTATGTCCATGAAGAAACAAAGAAGGTAATACTTAAACTCATTCATTAGATTTGTAGTCTTCAATTTCCTTTACAAATCTCTAAAAAGAATATTTTTGGAAGCAAATAGACCTCGTTTGAGCCATTGTATTATCACCATATCCAGTTATATATGCAGAATGAAAGCATTGCTTACAGAAAGAAGTAAAAGTAAAGCTGGCTACATTTTCCTTAGTAATTATGTCTCACACAAGTATTTTAACAAACATTCTCTAAAAATCTCATAACAGAGAATTCTGAAAATTTTTGTTATAATTTGCTTATATTAGTATTTTTTCCAAGAAATTTGTTGCATTTTAACATGTTTTATTAGCATTCTGTTGACACTTGAGTTTAATTTTGAGAAGTAGTTCATCAATTACAGTTCTGATGAAACAACATATTGGTTCCATTGAAACAAAATGGGTTGAAAATCGCCTTATACATTGATCTGGTGGAAACCAAAGTCATAGGAAGCTCTTGCAAGGTTTCGTTTACTTTCAAAATACTTACAAATCTATAGCTTACTAAAAATTCCAAACAGAGGATTCTTAAAGAAAATTAATTCTTAGTATATCTTCTGAAGTCTTAACAAGAAAATTGTCTTAATATTTCAAAAGGACTTCTGATGTTACAATATTTACTTCATGGGGTCTGGGTCATTGGTAAACCTCTGTGGATTTAATTTCTCTGAATAAATTCCATCTGGCTGCGAGTTCATATTCTGTCTCCTCTCTGTTCTGTGCCCCTTTTCTTACATTTCAGTACCTCGTGTGAGGAGGCACCAATCTGCATTCTTTTAACAAT
Source organism: Oryctolagus cuniculus (assembly GCF_964237555.1). Lineage (NCBI taxonomy): Eukaryota > Metazoa > Chordata > Mammalia > Lagomorpha > Leporidae > Oryctolagus > Oryctolagus cuniculus. Next base: position 89,687,187 of record NC_091437.1, read on the forward strand.
ATTAACATACTAAATTTTTAAATTCTGAAATGAAAAGTTAAATCTCTATAATTCACTGAATGTCAAATTTCAGTTATTGAATTTTTATAATCATAGCATAAAGTTTTCATTAGTTTCCTTATTAATAAAATAAACCACAATCATAAGCTAGCATTTATCTGTTACTTTTTTATTAATTAAATCTGGGGCTGTTTTTCATTCTTCTGTTACAATTTTTCTAGAATAATTCTGGAAATGGAGCTATTTGGGGTCAATATCAATTGCAAAGCCATTAGTTTAATTCACTGTGTATAATAATAATAAAAGAAGACATAAGAAGTTAGAGTTGTGTTCATTGAACACATATTAATTACAGTACCTATAAGTTTTGCATCTGAGTAATATCAAATGATGTTTCTAAATCAACTATCTGTGGTCTTTCACTCAAAACATATCACAAGTTTTGTTAATAGATCACCACAATGAAAGGGAATCCCCATGGCAGAAATTAAGAAATAAAGTGCAAGAGGGATTAACCTCCAGCCTCCTTGCTTTTATCTTCAGCATGCCTCAAAACCAGAGAGAGACTGCCTAACCACTGAAAAAGATTAAAGGTGGTAATTAGGCTACGAGATAAAAACCTATCACCCGTATGTCAGGCTGACTAAACTAAATCTTCTAGGGATTAAAACACTCACATATGTAGACACACACACACACATGGAGTAAGCTTTGTCTCCAGTGAAATCCCACTGATGATCATCTCTTACATATATTTGTAAGCAAATAATTTTGTTAGAAATTATAAAATATTTTGAAAAAATTTTTAGGTACACTCATTAGTACTGTTCTGATCGAAGCTGTTTTTAAAATTAAATACTGAAATTTAACCATAGGGGAATTAGAAGAGTAACTGAACTTCATCACAATGAAATCCAGAATTGCTAATCCTCCCATTTCCTCCAGTTAAGTAAGTCTATTTTGAAGCTATATATTATGTATATATTTTCCTATTTTTCTTTCAGAAAAATAGATAATATGTTGGTCATATATATGAATTATGTGACATCTCAAAATGGGTCTGAAATATTTTATTGTTAATTGTCAAATACAAAAATTGTTGTCTAAGATAATAATTACCTCTGAGTAAATTCTTTCATTTCTCTTCACACTTCATCAGTAAAAGTTCACACATTTTCATTTTTAAGTTATAAGAGAACATACACATATACATTTATATAACATATAGGTTTATAATATTTATACATATAAAAATGAATAAATATATAAGCAGATGTGTATACATTCACATTTGTATATAAATCCATGTGTGGGTATGTGTTTGTACATTCTATTGTATAAAGATATCCTCTACTCATTCTCTCTCAAATGCTATTTTCATTTGGCCACATTTAAAGGTTATATGAAAGATGATAAGATTAGAAATCAAATAATCAATATGTTATCTGAATGGTATAGCTGCTAAGTTCCTGCTTGAGAATCCTGAATCCTATATCAGCATGTCTTTGTTCAAGTTCTGACTCCATTTCTGATTTCAGCTTCCTGCTAATGTGCACCCTGGGAGGCAGCAGATGATGGCTCAAGTGCTGGATCCCTGACATCCATATAGGAAACCCAGATTGAGTTCTGGGCTCCTGACTTCAGCCTACTCCAGTCCAGGCTGTTGTGGATATTTGAGGAGTGAACCAATTGGATGAAAGTTCTGTGTCTCTGTGCATTTGCAATTAAATTTTTTTTAAAAAAATTAAAATACATGAAAACAGCAGCATTCAAACATTTTTCAGGTAACTGCTATATCCCAAAAGAACATTTTGAGCCCATAATAAGAGTCAATAAAATAGTCAAAGAACAATTTTATATAAAGATACCACACTATGAGAACTGATTTGCCACCAGTCTGCATCCTGCCCTCTAACACCATGCTCCCAATGCTGTACACCCATTTCCCTGGGCTTGAGTCACAGTTGCAGTCAGTCCTCCCATGGCTGTTGATCAATTCTGCCTCCAAGGGACCTCATGCCTGTTGCACCTTTTCATCCCTGCATCCATGCTACTGATGTGTCCTGTATCCACTGGGACAGAATCACAGTGATCTTCTCCAGAGGCCCAAAACCATCTTCGTGAGTGATTCACACATTCACGATGTCCTCAATGCCAGGACTCTTTCCCTTGACTGGAACATTCCTCCAAGGGAAAAAATAAATAAATAAAAAGGAGAGTCCTGCAGACTGCCCCACTGAAGAGCCCAACAGCCCTAAATGTTAAGGCCATTGCAGGTGTCCACAGATTTGACTGCTAAGAATCCCTTCTGTGTTAGTTTAGCTGATGGAGCCACATGGAAGCAGCATCCCTGTGTTCTACCTGTAGCCTGAGATACTGCACTTCATTCAGTTGTTGCACATAAAACCTCCCACAGGTAAATATCCTTGCCTACTGAGTCAAGTTCTAAAATGTTGGAAGAGGTGAAAACTCGCTCAAATGCACAGAAATAATGAAAGGTGAATAAAAGCATACAAAAATCAAGGGCATAATATTACTAATAGCACATCAAAATTTTCTAGTAACTGACCTCAAAGAAATAGAAATCTACAAATCACTTTACAAGTAGTACTCAAAATAATCATTTTAAGAACACTCATGAAGATATATAAAAACACAACAACAAAATCTGAAGATAGACAGCAAAATGAAAGGAACACATCAACTGGATGAGATGCCAATAGAAAGAAATATTAAAAAGGAACCAAACAAAAATTTTGGAATAGAAGAATATAGTAAGTAAAAAACCGCAATAAACAGCACTGGCAGCAGTCTATATCAAGCAGAAAAAATAAACTGTGAAGTCAGAAATTTGGAATTTATCCAATCTGAGGAATAAACAGAAATAATAGCAAAATAGAGTGAAGACAGTATACAGGACTTATTGGACATCATCAAATGAACCAATATACACATTATGAGCATCCAGTATGGAGAAGACAGAATCACAAAGTTTATTTTAAAAAATAAAGTCTAAAAGTTCCCAAATCTTGAAAGAGATTTGTACATTCAGATCCATGAAGTTCAAAAATCCTCAGATTCAATCCAGTGGGAACTTCACTGAGACGTATTATCACCAAATTGTCAAAAGTCAAAGAGAATTTTGAAAGCAGTGAGAAAAAAGTGACTCACCACATACAAAGGAAATTTCATAAGGCTATCAGTCGATTTCTCCGAAGGAACCCTGTGGAGGAGAGCAGAGGATGATATATTCAAAGAACTAAAGAAAAAAATCTGCCAACCAAGAATAAGTTATCTGGCAAAGTTGTCCTTCAGAAATGAAGGAGAGATAAAGACTTCCTCTTATAAACAAGTGCTGAGAAAATTTATCAACCAGTCTTGTAAGACCTACCTCACAAGAAATAGTATAAAGGTACTTAGGTGAATACAAAACGACACTCATTAATAATATGAGAATATATTAAAATGTAAAATGTATTGTTAGAAGTAAATACTAGATAATAGATTCCACATTGATAGTAATAAGAATTTGACTATGTATTTACTTCTAAGGAGAGTAAAAGGTTAAAATACAAAAGCATTAAAATAATTATGGCTATAAAATTTGTTAGTAAACATTCAACATAAACAATCTAAATTGTGACAGCAATAATAAAATGTAGGGAAGGACGAGAAAAGTATAGAGAATTTGCTAGCACTCCATTCCATATTACTTACAAAAATGCAAGTAATATGCATTAAAATAGAGATAGTGAATGCCATTATAATGATGTATGTTGGATTATTTAATAAGAAGTGCAGAAATGTTCTTTATATATAATTCAGTTAATTTTACTGAAAACAGTCTGTAAAATGTGTCAGATAGCTTCCCTTATTTTACTTCAGATGATCAAAGAATTTTTTGCCTAATTATCCTAAATAATTCTTTTCTGTAGTATCGGGAAGGGTTTATTCAACAAGGTGACAAATAAATTAGAATTGCTATAAGATGAAAAGTGATACCTTGACTTTAACAAATTTCTTAACTCTTCAAATTACACACTTACAGCGTTGGATCAACACTGGGTACAAAAGTCAGCCCATCATTTAGTTGAAACCGTGAAAGAACTTGGTGATCAGAATCTTTGTTCTGCGTAAATAGACTATGCACAATCTCTGTACACTAAACTAATGGTGGGCACTGCAGTCAGATTCTGCTGCCCTTTATGGTGGTCAGCCACCCTAAGCAACCATAGTGCTGATCACTGGAATCCACTAGAGGAAGGAGATTATATCTTACTCAAATTTACTTTTTTAATCTGGGCCTTCTGACTACTTTAAGGATCAACATTAAACAGCTCAGGCTTTCAAGCCAGATTGAAATTACAAATAAAAGAGAACAGGCACATTAATTTTAATATGGTTATTTCCATTGTTTAGGGAGAATTTCAGTCAATTCGCAAAACATAGACTTGTGTTTCTCTAGTCCTTTTTTTTAAACTATTCCTGACTCTTGCGTGCAATCTTGATATTACACCTGAAGATAAGTTCTAAATAATACAGTGATCATAAATTTCCTGATTTTCATAACAAGGGAAGGAAAATAAAATATACAAAGCTGAATAAGTCTCAGTGTTATGTTGGGTGCTTTATTAAAGTTTGGCAAAAGTACAATATTGGTAGCATTTTGCTTTATATATACAAAAAAGTATGTTCTTTTTAACAGCAGATAGAAGATATTTTTAAATGAATGTTGTTCTCTCTGGTGCTGCCCTCCATTTAGTAATCTACAGTGCTTGAGAGAGCAGTGTCCATTAACTCCACTTACTTCCTCATTTCCCATTCCTCTATCCATGATGTTACAGTTTCCATCTTAATCTACTTCAGACTTGATCTGAGAAGCTCATCTTTATCAGGTGAATTTGTGACATATGCAAATTAATCCAACGATCACTTGAATCTTTATCTTAGCTGGCATATGACATCTCTTTAAGATATAGCTGTAAGGGTCTAAATATTTACATCTTCCCAAAATTCATATACTAAAATCATAACCCCCTATGTTAGGAGATGGGCCTTTTGGTAACTGAATAAGTCACTAAGAAGTCCCTTGTAAATGGAATTGATACCTCTATAAAAGAGGCTGGAGAGAGGTTCCTGGCCTCCTCCATCTTGTGGAAACATCAGAAAGACACTACTCAATGAACCAAAAAGAGGGCCTTCACCACATGCTGATTCCACAGTTGCCTTGATCTGGGACTTCCTGGCCTCTAGAACTGTAAGAAAATTGTTCTACATTGCTTACACTATACTCAGTTTATAGTATTTTTTTAGAGCAGCCCAAGCAGAACAAGACAATCACACCATTGGTAATTCTTGACTTAGCATCTCAGAACCAACAGACTTCAGTCCAAACTCATCTGACCTTCTGAGGTCCTCTCTTCTGTCTCTCACTAGGAATTATTTTATCATTTCCTGAATTAGCTAAAACAGCAATGAGGGAATTGTTTTTCACCCTTGGTTCATCTGACAAACATCATTCAGTTATTAACCTTGGCTAATTCTCCTTTAACTATCTACTTTTCCCCTTTCAGGTCAGCAGTGTCTTTCACCTGGCATTTTGAAATCACATCCAGCTTTCTAACTACTCTCTATAACAGCTAATTGGGATTTTCCAAACTTTTCTTCTTCTTAAAATTCATACTGCTCATGAGATCAAAATCCTTACTCTCTGGATTCCAGACCTCTTACATCCTCTTCTAACAGACAGGACCAAAATTTTCCAAACCCATTCTCATTTCCCACAATACCTTTCATTTGTTCATTGTATATCCTACCTATTCCTTTATCTAAATTCAAACATCAGGATCAATAAATTTTCCCTATACTCTGAGTTTGGGTAAGAAGCTAGAGTTGATTCCAATTTTCCCTAAAGTAATATTTATCACATGAAATCCTAGTTGTCTCTTGAGTAGAGCACTAGTCTTTAAGATAAAGACTGTGTATCGCACTGCAAAGCCTAGCACATAGTAAGCACTCAATCAATATTTAATTACTGACTATTGGTTGTCCAATGATAACTTGGATGGGACAGTAGTTTGGTTTATATGTGAATGTCAGATAAAACTGTATTCATTCAGAAAGGTGTCCTTTTCAGCAGAGTTCTTTTATTGAATATTTGGATTTAAACATTGGCAAACCCTGCCAAATGACAGAAACTTGGCAATGATGTAAGCTGTCTCAGTTGAGACATATTATTTAGTATGAGCAGCAACGTTCAGAAAATTAAAATCTCTTTTAGAAATCTTTTAATTAGGAGGTTGTTTTTCGTTTACATATGATATTGCACATCCTGTCACTAATAAAAATTAACTTGGATTCCCATTGGAATGTACACTCATAATTAGTCATACTTCTCAGATAAATTAGCAAAGGATAGAAAGGAAGAAGTTTAGAAGTTTCACTTTAAAAATAAAGTTGGTAAAATTCCAAAAGCCCTGAACATTCATTATAGGCACACAAGTGATGGCATTTCTAAAGTTTACAGCCAGAATTGAATATTTTCTCAGCTATATTTTTTCCAAAGTAACAACAATCTCCTTTGGTCAGAGGAAACTGCCACCCAGTGTAGAATCTTACATTGATTTAAATCCATAGCATCTTAAATATTTGTGGACAAACACTGAATACTTTATAAAGCCCATGAAAATGTTTCCAGAATTGTGCATATAGATGAACATTATTTTGAGGCAAAGCCCAAACCATTCATGGGTCTTCTCAAATGGATTCACAATTCCAAAGAAATTAACAACCACTGATAATTACTGTATACTTATGAGGAAAAGGTAATCCACTTAAGTATTTCCATATATGAATGGATTATCTTCAGGAGAGAGAGAAAAAAGTAAGGCATTTGTTGAATCAGTAAAAAACCACTGTGTATTTATTTATCAACACATTAAATTATAATCTGCATATAATGGAATTAAGGGTGACACCTTGGAATATTAATTATTATATATAAGCAAAGGTCACAATGGTAACTTTGCCATATATTCTTATTTTGCTTATTAGACCAAAAGTATTTCTAATGGTCAATGTGTGATGCAGCAGGTTAGGCCTCTGCCTGTGAAACCAGTATCCCATATGAACCCAGTTCAATTCTTATCTGCTCCACTTCCAATTCAGCTCCCTGTTAGTGTGCCTGAGAAAGCTGCAGAAGATGGCTCAAGTGTTTGTGTCTTTGGCACCCACATGGGAGACCCAAATAGAATTGAGGCTAATGGCTTTAGGCTGGCCCATCCCCAGCTATTGCAGCCATTTGAGGGGTGAACCAGCAGGCAACAATCAAACTCTCTGTCTCTCTCTCTCTCTCTCAGTCTCACTGTGTGTGTGTGTGTGTGTGTGTGTGTGTGTGTGTCTATAACTCTGCCTTTCAAATAACTAAAATAAATCTTTAAAAAAAAGTATTTCTAGAATATTCCAACCCAAAGTGCTTCTTTCAGCCCCTTCAGGAGAGCTTCATAGTACCTTCTCCAGATAGTGCCTCAATCCATTTTTCACCTTCTCTGCCTAAAAAAAAACCCTCATATTTTCTTCATAAATTGTTCCATTCCACTCTGTCTTTGCAGACTTATTACTCCATTTTTAGAGCTTATGGCTCTTTGAGTTAAAATCTATTTAATGCCTAGAATTAAAAATAAATACCTCAAATGAAAACACTAATTAGCATCTACTATAAGATTTGTGTATCAAATTTTAGAATAATCTCTATACTGAAGATAAAATGACATAGATCAGGTAAGACGTTCAAGATAGCAATATTTTCTCAAAAGAAAAGTATCTTTAATGATTTTAAATAATTTTATTAGGATATTCCTTTTTCATCACAAATAAGTGACTAGAAATGATTTTGCAATAGAAGTATATCTAGACATGATTGGGTCTTTAGGTTTTTCACATAGAGTCTAACACATTATTTAGGCTGGCATTTTAAACAACAGTCGCCTATACTTCAGCAAGTAATTTTTTTTTATTTAATGAGCATAAATTTCCAAACTACAGCTTATGGATTATTCAGCAAGTATTAAAACAGTGAATTTTAAGATAATGATGGTAGAAAATATACATATCCTTCAGTCAGAGACAAAATTATTTTTACTAATCTTATTCTGAGTATTTCACAACTCCAGTACAAAACCGTGAAAGAATTCTGGAAAGCTCTCTTTAGGCTACCTCATGGTTTTCACTATCTTTTACCAAGGAGGCTTTGATCTTGTCCTTGAACTCTAATGAAATATTTTGCACTGCCTTTCTGAGTGCTATGGTATAACTCTGGTACTGAGTCTAAAAAAGAGGGGGAAAAAACTTAGTGAGAATATAGCAGGTTTTGAGAAGAACTGTGAAAAAAGGAAGAAACAAAAACAAAGACAAAAAATGGAAATCACGTTCTAGAGCCAGGAAGACACAGAGTGAAAGACAGAGAGCTTCTGTCAGTGTCCACTCCCAACATGCCTACAATGGCAGGAACTACATCAGGCTGGAACTGGGAGAACTCCATTTGGTTTCCTCATTGGTAGCCAGAACACAACTACTGAGTCATCACCTGATGACTGCCAGGTTGTACATTAGCAGGATGTTGGAACAGGGTACGGAACCAGGACTCAAACCCAAACACTCTGATTCAGTTGCAGGCCTCCCAACTGGCATCCCAACCAAACACCTGACACTTAGACTAATTGCAAGTTAATAAAGTTAAGTTGCATCTCAGATTGCTACCCTTTAAAATGATTCAATTGTGTGCTATATACCCTTTTGCCTAATTTGGCAAGGAGGGTCAACTCATTTCGAATCAGTGTTACTCTGTGGTGACCCTCTGTAACACTGATCACCTTTTTCTGCTGGTATCATTTTGTGATGACCATAAGGGAAAGTATATATTACTTTGCACATAAAAGCAAAATTAGATCCAGCACACAATGAAAACCATTGTATAGTTATGTGAGGATACTGACTGGTAGAGCTGCTACATCGATTCCTAGAACTTCATGAGAACTTAAAAAAAAAAAAAAAATACCTAGCGTGAACTCTCCTGAAGGAAAGTTTAAAAGAAACATAATAACTTGTTGACAGTATTCTAATCAACCACGTTAGTCTTCTAACTGGATTTAAATGCATTGGTTTGAATGTAAAAGTTATTCATTCCAAAAAGAGAAGAGCAAGGCCTTGAAATTAATGAATTTTCCATGAGCAGTAAGCAAGTAGATGGCAGAGGAGGAAAACTATGGACTGATTATGCATCAGATTTCTAAGACATTCTTGGGCACACAGACAATAACAACCCTGGATGTGTAATTTTTAGATTTGTGGGGCAATGACAAAGGCACACATCCTCATGCAATCACACACAGATACGCAGGTCAGTCCCAGCGATCCCGAGTCTGTTGACCTTCATACTGTGCCAGGCCCTTCAAATATTGATTCGGTTTAGTCTTTCTTTACTGAAATGAAATATATACTCAGGTTGCACTGAGATCTGAGCTGTGGATGCACTTCTGTAAATTGAAATAATAAATTAAATACATTTTCTTTTAGTTGCTATTGGATATAAAGGTGGCTACTTCCCAGTGAAAGAAGGCATTACTTTTCTGTGTAGCTTCGCATTTCTCTTTGAAGCTGAAAAAGGTTTTATTTGAAAAATACTAACTCTGGTCTTCTTTTCTTTTAAAAGTTTATTTATTTACTTACTATTTGAAAGGCAGAGCATAAGGGAGAAACAGAAAGATGAAAGAGAGAGTGAGAGAGAGAAGAGAAAGGTATCTTCTATCCACTGGTTCACTCTCCAAGTGGCCAAGGCTAAGCTAGGAGCAAGGAACTGCATCTGGGTCTCCCACATGGGTGGCAAGGGTCCAAACATTTGGGACATCATCCATTGCCTTCCTAAGCACATTAGTGGAAAGCTGGATGAAAAGTGGAGCAGCTGGGCCTCAAACTGGCTCTCTTATGGGGGATGCTGGTATTGCAAGTGGTGGCTTAACCCCTCTGTGCCACGATTACTCCCTTTTTTTTTTCAGTTCTTGAGATTTCAAAATATTTTTTTTAACTTTTATTTAATGAATATAAATTTCCAAAGTACGATTTATGGATTACAATGGCTTCCCCCCCATACCGTCCCTCCCACCCACAACCCTCCCCTTTCCCACTCCCTCTCCCCTTCCATTCACATCAAGATTCATTTTTGATTATCTTAATATACAGAAGATCAGCTTAGTATACATTAAGTAAGGATTTCAACAGTTTGCTCCCACACAGAAGCATAAAGTGAAAAATAATAGATGATTTTTTTAAATGATGATGAAATCAGATCAGACCTATTGTCATGTTTAATCCCAGTGAGAGTCAAGTTGGGAGTTGATAATTTCTTTTTTTTTTTTTTTTTTTTTTTTTTTTTTTTTACAGAGGATCAGTTTAGTATACATTAAGTAAAGATTTCAACAGTTTGCACCCCCATAGAAACACAAAGTGAAATATATTGTTTGAGTACTCGTTATAGCATTAAATCTCAATGCACAGCACATTAAGGACAGAGATCCTACATGAGGAGTAAGTGCACAGTGACTCCTGTTGTTGACTTTACCAATTGACACTCCTGTCTATGGCATCAGTAATCTCCCTATGCTCCAGTCATGAGTTTCCAAGGCTATGGAAGCCCTCTGAGTTCTCCGATTCTTATCTTGTTTAGACAAGGTCATAGTCAAAGTGGAGGTTCTCTCCTCCCTTCAGAGAAAGGTACCTCCTTCTTTGAAGACCTGTTCTTTCCACTGGGATCTCACTCACAGAGATCTTTTGCCAGAGTGTCTTGGCTTTCCATGCCTGAAATACTCTCATGGGCTTTTCAGCCAGATCCGAATGCCTTAGGGCTGATTCTGAGGCCAGAGTGCTATTTAGGACATCTGCCATTCTATGAGTCTGCTGAGTATCTCACTTCCCATGTTGGATCACTCTCCCCTTTATTTATTCTATCGGTTAGTGTTAGCAGGTACTAGACTTGTTTATGTGCTCCCTTTGACTCTTAGTCCTTTCATTATGATCAATTGTGAACTGAAATTGATCACTTGGAATAGTGAGATGGCATTGGTACATGCCACCTTGATGGGATTGAATTGGAATCCCCTGGTATGTTTCTAACTCTTCCATTTGGGGCAAGTCAGCTTGAGCATGTCCCAAATTATACATCTCTTCCCTCTCTTATTCCTACTCTTACGTTTAACAGGGATCACATTTCAGTTAATTTTCAACACTTAAGAATAACTGTGTATTAATTACAGAATTAAACCAGTCATCTTAAGTAGAACAGACAAAAAAACTACTAAGAGGGATAATGTATTAAGTTGTTCATTAACAGTCAGGGCTATGCTGATCAAGTCACCGTTTCCCATAGTGTCCATTTCACTTCAGGAGGTTTCCTTTTTGGTGTTCAGTCAGTTGCCACCGATCAGGGAGAATATATGGTACCTGTCCCTTTGGGATTGGCTTATTACACTCAGCATGATGTGTTCCAGATTCCTCCATTTTGTTGCAAATGACTGGATTTCGTTGTTTCTTACTGAGGTATAGTATTCTAAAGAGTACATATCCCATAATTTCTTTATCCAGTCTACCGTTGATGGGCATTTAGGTTGGTTCCAGGTCTTAGCTATTGTGAATTGTGCTGCAATAAACATTAGGCTGCAGACCGCTTTTTTGTTTGCCAATTCAAATTCCTTTGGGTAAATTCCAAGGAGTGGGATGGCTGGGTCGAACGGTAGGGTTATCTTCAGGTTTCTGAGGAATCTCCAGACTGACTTCCATAGTGGCTTGACCAGTTTGCATTCCCACCAACAGTGGGTTAGTGTCCCTTTTTCCCCACATCCTCACCAGCATCTGTTGTTGGTAGATTTCTGCATGTGAGCCATTCTAACCAGGGTGAGGTGGAACCTCATTGTGGTTTTGATTTGCATTTCCCTGATTGCTAATGACCTTGAACATTTTTTCATGTGCCTGTTGGCCATTTGGATTTCCTCTTTTGAAAAATGTCTATTGAGGTCCTTGGCCCATCTCTTAATTGGGTTGTTGGTTTTGTTTTTGTGGAGTTTCTTGATCTCTTTGTAGATTCTGGTTATTAACCCTTTATCTGTTACATAGTTTGCAAATATTTTTCCCCTTCTGTCGGTTGTCTCTTCACTCTCCTGACTGTTTCTTTTGCAGTATAGAAAATTATCAGTTTGATGCAATCCCAATAGTTGATTTTGGCTTTGACTGCCTGTGCCTCCCGGGTAAAAAAAAAAAAAAAAAAAAAAAAAAAAAAAAAAAAAAAAATTATCTAAAACTTTCTACTTCTTAAATGTGAATTATGATCCATCACTCTAGTTTGTAATATTTTAAGCTAATTTATCCATGAAAAGTGAAAAGAAAATGAGGGAACATAAAAGTCTATTTTATTAAATGATTTGCACCAACACCTAAATAGAACCTAACTAATACAAAGAGGAAAAAATATACCTGAATGCATTTTCTAGGGTTTTAAACAAGAGAAACTTTTTTTTAAAGAAAATGATATATTTTTCTTATAGTTTAAGAGCATTAATTGTTTGTTTAGCCATTAATGAAGAACTAAATAACTTTAAAATGTTTTCATTTTATATTACCCGAACAGTTGTGCTTCGCAGTTACCTTTGTGTGGAATTTGTGAAATTAAAGATTCAGAAAGAGAAGGAAAGAATGTAAACCAGGCCAACAGTTCCATCCTAGATTAAGGCCAATGCATGTTGCTTTTTTATTGACCATGTCAAATTAAGAAAAATAAGGATATTGAGTTTTTCTTAAAGATAAATTTATATATATCAAGGAAATCACATCTATTACAAAATTCTGGCTTTGTACTTGGGGTTATTATGTGAAAATATTTTTATATTGATAAAGTGCTAATGGTAGATGGACTTTTATGTTTATTTTCATATGGAACACAAAGGATGATGGAAAATAAAAAGTTATTTCTTATATACAGCTAAATGTGCTTTCAGGTAACTATAGCTGTTTATTTAATTTTTTTCCCTATATCCACAAAAAGCAAACAAAACTTTGCCTCATGAGAGACTGAACAGGGCTGGTGCTGTGGTGAAGTACACTTAGCCTCCACCTGTGGTGCTGGAATCCCTTAAGGGTTCCAGTTCGTGTCCTGCTGCTCCACTTCTGATCCAGCTCTCTGCAATGGCCTGGAAAAGCAGTAGAAGATGACCCAAGTGCTTGAGCCCCTGCACTGTGTGGAAGACCCAGAAGAAGCTCCTGACTCCTGGTTTGAATTGGCTCATCTACAGCTGTTGCGGTCATCTGGGGAACAAACCAGCAGATGGAAGACCTTTCTCTCTGTCTCTCCCTCTCTCTCTTTGTTAACTCAATCTCTCAAATAAATACATAACATCTTTTTAATAAAAGAACCTGAACAAATACAACCAAGGTAAGGCATTTGTGAGCAACACTCACCCACAGTCCTGAGGAACACATTGTCTTTAGTGTGTTTCAATACCTGCTATGGAATGTTCTCCTGTCCTCACCACCCCTCCATGCTTCCCAGCCTCCAGAAATCACTATTATACGTTCAGAGCAATCTTTCTTTTAAATCTTCCAGATATGAGAGAGAATGTATGATATTGGTCTTTCTGTGTCTAGCTTACTTTACCAAAAAACATCTTCACATCCATCCATTTTGTTGCAAATGACAGGATTTTGGTTTATTTATGCCTGAATGATATTCCGTTGTGTATATATATATTTTCTTTGTCCACTTATCTGTGGATGATCATGTAACTTGATTTCATAGTTTGGCTCTTGTGAATAGTTTTAGGAAGAATTAGAAGACAGGAATTTGAAGTCTCCAAACATTAAAAAAAAATAAGGAAATAGAAATACTAATTTCTGTGATTTGATCAGTGCAAAAATGTCTTGAAATATCATTTGTACCCCATAAATTATATATAATTATTACATTTTTTAAAGATTCATTTATTTATTTGAAGGTCAGAGTTACACAGAGAGAGGAGAGGCAGACAGAGAGAGAGAGAGGGGTCTTCCATCTGCTGGTGTACTCCCCAATTGGCCGCAACAGCCAGAGCAGCACCGATCCAAAGCCAGGAGCCAGGAGCCTCTTTCGGGACTCCCACAGAGGTACAGGTGCTCAAGAACTTGGGTCATCTTCTACTGATTTCCCAGGCCATAGCAGAGAGCTGGATCAGAAGTGGAGCAGCCGGGTCTCAAACTGGCTCCCAAATGGGATGCCAGCTCTTCAGGCCAGGGCATTAACCCACTGCGCCGCAGCACTGGCTCCTAATTATTATGCTTTAATTTAAAAATGTATAAACTTAAAGCCTTCTCCAGGTTGAACTTTTCAGTTTCCCTCAATCCATACCCCCTGTTCTAATTTACACTAAGAAATAGGCATCTTCCCAAATGTGGTTTCACCAGTATTTTTTGATGATATATATTTATTAATGCAGATCATACTCCCTTAGTAGTGTCAAGGATTTCTATGCCTGCTTCCCTAAGCTGCTATTCAAAATCCATAACCTTCCTTTGGAGAATGCTTTCCAAGTGAAATTTTTGAGCAAATGGACATAGTAAGTCAAGATCAACAGAAATTACTTAGTTAACAAACACTATGTTAGAAGGAGCTCTTGTTCTCCAGGAGACAGATTTCTAAGCACCACTATGTCAATCTTGTTCTCAGTACCATGACAGAGATTCATCCAAGGATCTCCGCAAGCAACGTTAAGGAGATGAGAGGAAGCAGAAACTTAAGATGTGTAATGAAATATGATTTTTGATATCCTTGGTTCTCAAGTAGTAATAAACCATATTACAAAATATGGGACATTTCTCATGAAAAAAATGAGCAAAGACTATAACTGACTATCCAATTGCATTCTGTTAAATATGGTGTAGCTGATGACCATTTTGAAACTGGACAAAAATAATCTTCATTCATTCATTTCTTACACTGACAACATCATACTCTCTACATGTCTTTCTCACTTTGACCACAACCAAATGGAATTTAACAACAGTCAGGACTTACGTATGTATTTGAAGATGTGTATTGCTTCAGCATTTATAATGCTATTTATAAATATACATACAATTTTGTAGTTTTCCACACTTTGGTGGCTTTTGTAACATTCATCCAGAAAAGTAGCTCCATATGTATGGAATTCTACAGCAAATATTCATGGAAAGCTAAAACACAGTTGGTTTGGTACTTTTTGCTATAAAGCTGCCTTTGACCGTTATGAAATTCACTGATAATATACTTACTTTGCTCATTTACCACAGCGCAACACAATTTTCTTCTGGGATCAATTATTTTGAATAACTACTAGCTTTTGGTGCCCTGTCATAAATAGAAAATTCCTCAACTTTGTCTCCTGAAGTTTAAAAAAAGATTATCAGCTCAAAGAATTGCTTGGATGGAGCATCTTTAAGTCCTAGCAGTGAGTCTCTTGAATTCACCTTGTGCTTTCTTCTGAGTACCTCAAAGTCCCTAAAACTCTCAGATAACCTCAGAGTGTTGTTGTCAGAAGGTAGCGCCTGGAGCCCCATATTACTGAGGTAGGTCCCTGTCAAGCACTGAGAGCCTACGTGATTTTTAGAGGGCAGCAGGCCCATAAAAAGAACAAGATACTAAAGAAAATGTATGGGGCCTGCGCTGTGGCGTAGCAGGTAAAAGCCACCACTTGCAGTGCCAGCATCCCATATGGACGCCAGTTCGAGATCCCGCAGCTCCGCTTCCAATCCAGCTCTCTGCTATGGCCTGGGAAAGCAATACAAGATGGCCCTAGTGCTTGGGCCCCTGCACCCACGTGGGAAACCCAGAAGAAGCTCCTGGCTCCTGGCTTCAGATCAACACAGCTCCAGCCGTTGCGGCCAAATAGGGAGTGAACCATCGGATGGAAGATCTCTCTCTCTTTCTCTCTCTCTTCTCTCTCTCTTTGTAACTGTGACTTTCAAGTAAAATAAATAAATCTTTAAAAAATATATTAATTATATTCACATAGGAAGGATAATCTTAATCTACTCAATCTGTATTAGGTGGAAGGTAATAAGAAAAAAAATAGTCTGGCCTCTAAAGTACCTATCCCAACTTATGGAAATGTTTTTGTTCATTCTTTAAGAGCAAATTTTTTAAAATTTATTTGACAGGTAGAGTTATATTCCGTGAGAGACAGAGAGACAGAGAGACAGAGAGAAAGGTCTTCCTTCCATGGGTTCACCCCTAAATGGCTGTCACGGCCAGCGCCGTGCCGATCTGAAGCCAGGAGCCAGGTGCTTCCTTCTGGTTTCCCATGCAGGTTCAGGGGCCCAAGCGCTTAGGCCATCCTCCTCTGCCTTCCCGGGCCACAGCAGAGAGCTGGACTGGAAGAGGAGCAGCCGGGACTAGAACCCGGCACCCATATGGGATGCCGGCGCCACAGGCATAGGATTAGCCAAGTGAGCCACAGCGCCGGCCTCTTAAAAGCAAATTTTAAAATGAGAGAACTCAAATCTGTTCTCCAGTCTTATCATCCCTTAAAAATCATGTAGTTGGGTTCAACTGCCTGGATCCTCTATCACAGGTAATGCATACTATTTTCATTTTATTTTACCAAAATAATTTTAATAAATGTTTTTACTTTCTTTTGCACTATGTTAACAAATGAATTTCAGTAATGTGTATCCTGACTGTGATTCCATTTACAGCAAAACAATGAAAGCAGTTGGTGTTGTGATCATGTTAATATATTCATGCAATACATTGTTAGACATATGGGAATCCAGGTTTTTTTCTCTTCTTATGGAATTTGAAAAGAAACTTCTAGACATGCATTTTACGTACATAAAATATAGTGTTCAACTGGGGACAATGTATGAGAACATCAGTACTTGTCAGCGATGTGCTGTCAGCAGAGATGAGTTTTCAGTGCATGGTATTTTAGACTTCATTATATTTTCCCATGGAGCATTCCAAAAAAAGCAGCAAGTAAAAAACCGGGAGCATTCAAATGAAATGATACTCCAGGGGGTGAAAAGTGTTTTTTTCCTCTCAAATATTCTCTATTGACAGAGTTCACTTCACTTTGCCATTGAACTATGACAAGGTGATTATTTTTAAAAACCAAAATATGGTGCATAATACATTTTAGCCTGAAGCTAAGAGTTAACTGTGAATATTCATTCATTTTTGGTCTTCCATGGGAAAAAAAAGAGTTGCCAGAGTAGCACATAGAGTGTTAACCTCCATCAATTAAATGGAATTAATGAATGATGCTTAAATGGAATCATTTTTAACAAAGGGGAATTGTTTTTATTTCAGCCCTGAGATTTTGTTGAGGGGGAAGAGAAAATACAGTTTATTATTTGCAGTAAACCTTAGTGCAAACTTAAGGAAAAATATTAGAAGTCTAAATATAGAAAAGTGTTAGTCTCCAGAAACAATGCACATAGCTCACACAAAATAGATAAATGCAAGTGCATCCTGTCAGCAGATCCATGCCATATGGCCAGAAATTTGTGAAAGGTACATTTAACCAATCCTAAGGCCTGGCTCTCTAAAATCCTTCCTTAAATACGAGGACACCTCAGAAAGTTCGTGGGAAACTGGGCATAAAAATAAGCTTATTTTGGTGCCAATTTTTTTGAAACACATGCATAGCTTTTTTATAGTATGTACTTTCATGAACTTTTTCAAAACAACATGTATGCATAAAAAATAGTCTGCATTTTTTGGCTTCTAAACAAACATATTTTAAGTTCATTTTGCTCAAATTTCTTGAAGTATCCTCATTGAACAGATACAAAGTCCCTTTGTTTTGATTCTATAATAAGTGTCCAGAATTATAGTCATGGGCCCAACCTGGCCCAAGTCAGGAAATAAATAAGTGGAAAAAGCTCACTCCTTCCTGTCTAATGTGTTATCAGGTTGAGCTTTCAAGTCTGTATTGAGTTTTCAATAAAAATCTTCAAAAAAAGCTAATTCAGAAGGTTGATGTGATCTTTCTTCTTGTGTGGGTAAGTGTGTGAATTAGGCCTCCAGAGACCTACCTAAAATGTGCTTGTCTGAAATTTGTGCTTATCCTTGTATGCTACATTTCTTAAAATGACTATTAAATAACTTCCCCATACAAGCCTCAAGCAGGAGCTCACAAGTCTTAGTTCATACAAATCCTGATCATTTGTTATCTTAGGGTCAAACAGAGCAAAACTAACTTCCTTATAAATATTGGCAAGGAAAAATGAAACCAGGAAGACAAGAACTTCATTTCAATATAGACAACAAAAACCACATTATCCTTCACTTTTTGCAATATTCTTTGTAAGTGTCAAGGTGCAGGACGAGGACAGGCACTGTAGTGAAATCGGGTAAGGTTACACTTCTAGAGACAGTATTCCATATGAATGTAGGTTCTATTCCTAGCTGCTCCACCTCTGCTCCACCTCCCTGCTAGTGTGCCAGGGAAAGCAGGAGAAGACGGCCCAAGTATTTGGGCCCTTGCCATCCTCATGGGAGATCCAGATGGAATTCTAGGCTCCTGACTTTGGCTTGGCTCAGCCCCAGACATTGCTGCCAATTGGGGAGTGAACCAGTAGCTGGAAGATCTCTCTCTTTTTCTTTCCCCTCCCCCTTTTTCTGTAGCTCAGCTTTTCAGTTAAATAAATAAATATTTGGAGAAAAATGTGCCAAGGTACTTCCTTTCTGTTAAACGCTTCCAGTATCAATCCAGCTTGTTTAATATTTAGACACAAGACAATGATTTGCTTCTCTGATCAACCCTTTGCTTCAATAGTCAGAGAAATACACTTCCCGAAATCCCTTTACTTTCTTAAGAAGTGAAATTTCCAGAAATGTCCTTATTAATATGACTAGGTTGAAGTGAATTGTTAAGCAATTCTCTTTTAAAAATATCATTGCTTATTTTAACATAATACACTAAAGAAGATAGCAGAAACAAACAAAAAAGCAAGAAACAACAAAATTTACTTTAGTTCCATATGAAAATAATAAATTGCAGATGATAATTATTTCATGGAACTTTTCACAATTTTACTTCTAAAACATTTGTTCATCTTGCTGTAATACCACCAAAAGGAAATTGATTGTTTGCATGTAGATTAATATACACCAGAGGGAAGAAAAAAGTTAATATTTGAAATGCTACCTACAGTTACTAAACATATTTTAAGATGTTTTGGGGCTAGCAATGTGGCATAACAGGTAAAGCCACCGCCTGCAGTGCTGGCATCCCATATGTGCGCCTGTTCTAGTCTCGGCTGCTCCACCTCCAATACAGGTCTCTGCTGTGGTCTGGGAAAGCAGTAGAGGATTGCCCAAGTCCTTGGGCCCCCGCACCCGTGTGGAAGACCTGGAAGATGCTCCTGGCTTCAGATCAGTGCAGTTTGGGCCATTGTGGCCGTCTGGGGAGTGAGCCAGTGGATGGAAGACTCTCTCTCTCTCAGCCTCTGCCTCTCTGTATCTCTGCCTTTCAAATAAATAAAATAAATACTTTAAAAAAGTTTTTTCTTTAATAGTCACTAATTCCCATTCATTTAAATAATACTAAAAATTAGGTTAAAGTTTACATTTCCTTTTTGACAAATTTTAAAGCCGAAATAAGATTGGAGTGAAACCTTAAATGATTTAAGGGGTAATGATGAGTTTTTTTAATATTTTATTTTATTTTTATTTTTATTTATTTATTTTTTTGACAGGCAGAGTGGACAGTGAGAGAGAAAGGTCTTCCTTTGCCGTTGGTTCACCCTCCAATGGTCGCCATGGCTGGCGCACTGCGGCCGGCACACCACACTGATCCGATGGCAGGAGCCAGGTGCTTATCCTGGTCTCCCATGGGGTGCAGGGCCCAAGCACTTGGGCCATCCTCCACTGCACTCCCTGGCCACAGCAGAGAGCTGGCCTGGAAGAGGGGCAATCGGGACAGAATCCGGCGCCCCAACCAGGACTAGAACCCAGTGTGCAGGTGCCGCAGGCGGAGGATTAGCCTAGTGAGCTGCAGTGCCGGCACATGATGAGTTTTAAGATCTGATTTCATCATCATTTAAAAAAAATCATCTATTATTTTTCACTTTATGTTTCTGTGTGGGAGCAAACTGTTGAAATCCTTACTTAATGTATACTAAGCTGATCTTCTGTATATTAAGATAATCGAAAATGAATCTTGATGTGAATGGAAGGGGAGAGGGAGTGGGAAAGAGGAGGGTTGTGGGTGGGAGGGACGGTATGTGGGGGAAGCCATTGTAATCCATAAGTCGTACTTCGGAAATTTATATTCATTAAATAAAAATTTTAAAAAAATCTATAGTTTGGGGACTTTTGATAAATAAGATTAGTCTCTTTGTGGAATCATTTACTGGTTAATAATAAAAAAGTATCTTCCCCATGGAAAAAAAAAAGATTTACTTTTACAAACATTTAATGTCCCAATTAAAATAGTTAATTTTGTTATAAGACTTCCAGATAAAGCAAGCTCAGTTTGCAGTATAGGCTATGGTATACACAAGAGAGATAAGCCAGGACTTGACCACGAAGGAAAATGGTAATAAAGGTGATCATGCAAAAATCAACAATCTGTAAATACAAGAAGAAACACTGCAAATAAGGACAGAGTGACAAACAGCGAAAATTTGCTTTTTGTATTATAGAGAAAGGACTAACATAATGTATAGACTGACCCTTTCAAAGTGATAGAAAAAAAAAGCCATCAATTTTTAAAAAGCTATATATGAATGCTTCAGCATTGAGTAAATATATTCAATTTTATTTGTAACTGGATAAATGCAAATTAAAATTGTATTAAGAGGGGATGATGCCATGGCGTAATCATCCTCCTGAAGCCCTAGCATCACATAAGGGCGCTGGTTCTAGTCCCAGCTGCTCCTCTTCCAATCCAGCTCTCTGCTATGGCCTGGGAAAGCAGTAGAAGATGGACCAACTCCTTGGGCATCTGCACGCACGTGGGAGACCCAGGAGAAGCTCCTGGCTCCTGGCTTCAGATCGGCACAGCTCTGGCCATTGCAGCCATCTAAGGAGTGAACCAATGGAAGGAAGACCTTTTTCTCTGCCTCTCCGCTCACTGTCTGTAACTCAAATGAACAAATAAAATCTTTAAAAAATTGTATTAAGATAATATTTTCCCTACCAATTTAACAAAAATTAGGATTCTGATAACACATGATATTGGTAAGGGGACAGAAAATAAACTGATCTATTTTATTTGAATGGAATAAGTGAATTTTCTGGTATACATATGAAATGCAATTTCTCAATATCTATCAAAATTTAAAGCTTACCATGCTTCAATCTAGTAATTGCTAGATATTAGGAATTTATCTTATTCACAAACTTAATCATATTCAAATACACAAATATATTATTTTTGACAGAATATTTTCTAATAGCAAAGTGGAAGCAACATAAGTACTCATCAACTGAAGTCTGAATACATAAATCAGGCTCAGAAACTGAAATGCATTCAATTAATAACAAAGTAAGGAAATTTTTTACATATTGGTGTACAGTGATGAAATATTTTATGAAGTTGAGAAAAATATGGTCCCAAACTGTATAACATGTCACCTCTTATATTGTAAAAGGAAAAAATAACATGCTTGTATTTCCTTCTAAATACTCGTATGTGCTTAACTTATCTCTGGCTTGATACAAAACAGAAGAATAACATAGGTACCCTGAGAGAGGGGACCTGGGTGATTAAGAAAGACAGAACAGAGACTCCTAGAAAAGTCTAAATATTCAAAAATAGTATTTAGATGAAGAAGTTGAGAAATTCATTAGAGGATGTTGGGTTTTCCTAAATTTTAAATTCACCAACATACTATAAATGTCTGGATTTGTGCATTCAAGGTAAACAGGCCACGGCATTGCTCAAGAAAAAATGTTGTCCGCCGGCGCCGCGGCTCACTAGGCTAATCCTCCGCCTTGCGGCGCCGGCACACCGGGTTCTAGTCCCGGTCAGGGCGCCGGATTCTGTCCCGGTTGCCCCTCTTCCAGGCCAGCTCTCTGCTGTGGCCAGGGAGTGCAGTGGAGGATGGCCCAAGTGCTTGGGCCCTGCACCCCATGGGAGACCAGGAAAAGCACCTGGCTCCTGGCTCCTGCCATCGGATCAGCGCGGTGCGCCGGCCACGGCGGCCATTGGAGGGTGAACCAACGGCAAAGGAAAGACCTTTCTCTCTGTGTCTCTCTCTCACTGTCCACTCTGCATGTCAAAAAAAAAAAAAAAAAGAAAAAAAAAAGAAAAAAAAAAAGAAAAAATGTTGTCAAACAATTTTGGAGGTAGCCTTCGATAGAACATATGTGAATCACTCAAGTAAGCTTTACATCACCAGGAGGAGAAATGTCTCATGAAGAGGCAGACAATAAAGCAGATAAAATTAACACATGGCAATTTCACAACTAATTCAGTGCCTATAAATCATAAACACATTTGTTATTGGAGGATAGGTTACAGATATCACTAAAATATCCACATTTCTTTTATAAGACATCTTTGTTTAAATATGTCATTCGATCTCAAAATGGACACTGAGGTGCAATTTATAACAGAAAATAAAGCAAAGCTACCTAGTTTATATGAAGAACAGATTAATTAGATTGGAATTGTTAGCACAGACCTCTAGCCAAGTAGGATAATTCAATTTAAAATTACACAGGAAAATAAGAACTCATATTGACCAATTTTCCAGGACAAAATACAAATGAATATTAAAATTTCATGATTCTAACAAAATACAAAGTTCTTTAAAGAGTACTAGAATGAAAGTCAAGCTTTACTACTTGGTGTGTCTGAGAACAAAAAAAAAAAAAAGGAAAGAAAGAAATCGTCATAATTGTCTGTAATTCCAGACAATGAAGATACTCTAAGTATTGTTTTATATATTTTTCAAAAATAATCTTTCAACTTTTGATGTTATTGCAAGAAATAGACACTATTATATAAAAGTTACTATTGTTAGAAAGCTAATTCATTGTTTTAACAGATCTTAGATGTCCATCCACTCAATAATTTATTTTCCCTATTGGTATCTCTTTGACATTTTGAATATTCTATCCTTGAGTTGAGAAACCAACTACCCCGAGAGCTTCAGTCAGGCAGAATTAAAATTGTAAATTCAATGTGTAATAAAAATATTTTTTAATCTTCCAAGACAGAAGTAATCCCAGATCCTTATTGTTCTAATTACTTTGCATATATTACTTAATTTTCCTTTCTATATCCTGTCATATTCTGTAGTGCACCCAGCCCAAAATATGACTTTACTCATCTTAGATTTTAATATATTTATTTATTTATGTATTTGGCAGAGAGACAGAGATAGAGACAGAGAGACAGATTTCCCATCTGCCAATTCACTCTTTAAATTTCTCTAACAGCTGGGGCTGTACAGGCCGAAGTCAGGAGCCAGAAACTCAATCTAGGTCTCCCACATGAGAAGCAGGGAACCAAGTACTTAAGCCATCTCCACTGCTTCCCAGAGTAGGCATTGTCAGGAAACTGAAATTGGTAGCAGAGCCAAGACAAGACCCAGGCATATTCCAGTATGGTATGCAGACATCTCATGCAGTATCATAACCACTATGCCAAACACCCAAGCCATCCCACAATGCATTTCTAATAAATACTTGTAGAACATCAGAAAGAGGTGTATGACAAAGAAACAATCTAAAATTAAAGAGCAAAATAAAAACTGAGAGCAGTGTTTCTCAGATTTAAATATATTGCTGCTCAAAACATACTTCAGAACAATTCAATAGGAAATGCTGGTCATGGCAGTTAAATCTAATATTCAGTGGTTTGAGAACCACTGTCTTAGAGCAAAAGGATCAAGAGTAATATCTAAGCATGGGAAGAGAAAAAGGAAGAAGCAGGAGGAGGAGGAGGAAGAAGTGGGGGAGGAGAAGGGGAATGGCAAGAGATGGTTTATTTCAGCTCACAGTTTGGAGGTTCAAAGTCTGAAAGGGAGAAGAGGGGAGAGGTAAAGAGTGGAGAGGAGAGGAGAGTGAAAATAGGAGAGGAGAGGAGAAAAAGGAGATGAGGGAGGGAGAGGAGAGGGTGGGGAGAGAGGCTATGGAAGATGAGAGAAGGCAATGGAGAGCATAGAGGAAAGAGGTGAGAAAGGAAGGGAGAGGAGGAGGGAGAGGGGAGGGAGGATAAGAGGGAGAGGGGGAAGGAGAAAGGAAACGCTAATGTACTGCCACCAAGGATTATAATTTCATAAATCTTGGGGTTATAAAATCTATTAAAAGAGGAATGAAATACTCACTAGATGAGATCAATAGGCACCAGGTTTGAGAATCATGGCCTTTAGTCCAAGATCAATGGCTCTCAAAGTGTGTTCCCTCAACCAATATCATCATCATTGCCTGAGAACTTGTGAGAGATGAAAGTTTATCCTTCAACTCCAGACCTACAGAATCAGAAACCCTGAGACTGGGGTCCAGTAGTCTGATTTAATGCTGATTCTGATGCACACCACAGTGTTAAGAATCACAAAGCTACATCACTACAGTTCATTGTGTGCTTCATGCTTGATGATTAAAAACACAATTATGCCATCTTATTTTAAATTGACAATTAAATTACATTATGTATAAAGTTTTATATATTTTAAGCTTAACTGAAAACTTCTGATACCTCTTACTACTCTTATGTTAATGTTGAAGAGCAGTGCACATGGAAACCTTAAAAACCAAAAGAATACCAAGTTCTGATGAATCCCGGTTTATTTCAGCTCACTATTTGGTGGCTTACAGTCCAAGATTGGGTGACCACATTAGTCTGGCGTCTGATAAGAATGGGGGCTGGCAATCTTGGATTGTGTGCATAGGACTGATCACACGGCAGGCCAGGAAGTTGGGGGTGGGGGGTGACACACAATATAACTAGAACTCTCTCAAAAACTACCTTCCAAGTGCAAGCCTCCAATAGCCTATAAATATTCCACTAGGCCATCTTCCTGATACCATAATTGGATCAAGACCCCACCCTTAAATCATCTTTAATCATTTACCATTAACATTAATCTATTAACTGTTAACATATTAGAATTTTAACAACTGTATGAATTGGGAGCCAAAGCATGTACAAATTATAATATTTAAATTATAAAATATTAAATATACAATTTTGGTTAAATCAAACTCTGAAGGATCAAGCAATGTATAAAAATTTACTACTTATTCATAAAAACTTATAAATATAGATGCCAATGTTAGAAACTTTATATATAGCCTTTCCATCTCCCATTTTTAGATGTGAGACCCAGCTTTGCAGAATTAAACAGCATGCCTAAAAAGAGGAAGAAATAGGATACCATCATGGGTTGTTCTTGGTCCAAATCATTGAACTTTCCCTGTCTTTAGATTATTTTGAGAACTGTATATCTACCATGTAGACCATTTGGATCTTCCATAATTATAGTAATTAATAATATATAATAATATTGAAGATTTTACCTTTGACCAGGATGAAAGCAAAAACATGGTCCTCTCACACCCTCTCTAGGGCAGCAGAAATAAGCTCTAATGGGAGGATGAATGATGAAAGTTGAATATTGAATGGGGTCCATTGATCCAACATAAATGGAAATATCTCCTCTATTGGGAAATTTAAGAGAATTCAATTTGGTCACATTAGGGGATCTTGCTAATTCTCTTAAACAAATATGCCTAGGTCTCTTCTATAGTTCAAATAGAAAACAACACATGATTCCTGTGCCATCACCTCCCCAGATGGCTTCTACTTTATCCAAATACTGTTTCCAATCAAAGAAACCTTGCCAAACAGAACTATTCACCTGCCATGATTTTCCCTAACATCTTGCCAGCCTTCAACCCAGAGCAGTCTGACTCCTGCTATAGTAATTGAAATAATTATTTTTATCAGGCTATGAAATTCATTCATTTTAGTATTCATTGAGTGCCAACCACAATATACTAGGCACTTGTTATAAAAAAAAAGCTTTAAACAAAACAAAATTCCTTTCCTCACAAGGCTATGGTAGGAGGGATAAGAAATGGAAGAATAGGCCGGCGCTGCGGCTCACTAGGCTAATCCTCCACCTTGCGGCGCTGGCACACCAGGTTCTAGTCCCGGTCGGGGCACCGGATTCTGTCCCGGTTGCCCCTCTTCCAGGCCAGCTCTCTGCTGTGGCCAGGGAGTGCAGTGGAGGATGGCCCAAGTCCTTGGGCCCTGTACCCCATGGGAGACCAGGAAAAGCACCTGGCTCCTGGCTCCTGCCATCAGATCAGCGTGGTGTGCCGGCTGCAGCGCGCTGACCGCGGCGGCCATTGGAGGGTGAACCAACGGCAAAGGAAGACCTTTCTCTCTGTCTCTCTCTCTCACTGTCCACTCTGCCTGTCAAAAAATAAAAAAAAAAAATAAAGAAATAAAGAAATGCAAGAATAAATAAATCAATAAATAAGTACACAGAACTTGAGCAAGTATAAAATGTGTTGTATAACAAAATCAAGCAAAAGTAAAGGGGTGGACATTGCCTGGAGATTACATTGTTGAATGTCACCTTTGGACAGCCCATTATTGGGGAAGAGATCACAGAAAGTAAGCAGCCTGTATAGGAAGGAGTGTGTTTCAAGGAAAAAACAGGAGTGGAAGAGTGCTTGGGATCCTTCCTAAGGGCAAGGCAGCCGGCCTGTCTGTACAGAATAAATGGGGACAATGAGGTCAGTAAAACAGCAGGGGCCAGATTATATGGGACTAAATCTCTTAGTTCATTAAAGGATTTTATTAATAGAACTAAGAAACAGAGGTTTTTGAGCAGAAGGATGACATATTCTTGCCAAAGTTTCAAAAATTCAAATGTAATAAATAATAAGAGTTTAAAAACAATTTAAGCACATCTTGCAATGGAATTTAAATCATAAAATATTTAACACTTAACCTCATATTTGATCTGAAATATTCACTAAGTACTACAAAATATGTTGAATACTTTTTAAAGTGTTGTTTGGAAAGTTACGTAGATGAATATTTAAAAATGAATAATATTTTTTCTTCTTAAAAATTCTAAATAAGTGCAAAGACAAAGCTTGTGTGTGCATTTTGAGGCTTAATATTACTACCTATTCTCCCCAAAATGATCTATAAATTTAGGGTAATTCCAGTAAATCCTAACAAATTGTCTTTGTAGAAACTGAGAAGTTGACTGTAAAATTTCCATGGATATACAAAAGTGAGTTTAGTTGACAACTTTGATATTTCCATGCTCTCATGTCTTCAACAGCAAAAAAAACTAAAAAACTGTTGAAAAAGAAAGAATAAATTGGAAGGCTTTTAATACTTGATAAAAAACAAAAATTATCATGAAAATCTGGAATTAGCATAAAAAGAGACATGTAGATGAACTGAATGGAACAGAAGTCTTATTGGTTTACAACAAAAATTTCAAGGCCATGTAATAAGGATAAAGGTAATCTTTCGAACAAAATGTACTAGAACAACTGAAGAACATTTCAATAAAATCAAATCCTACCTCACACCACATACATAGTAAAATTTAATGGATCATGAAAATCATTATAAAATGGGAGAATTAAATCTTTTAGAAAGAAAGAAGCAAAAATCTTTACAACTTTGGAATAAGAAAGAATTTCTTCAATTAAACATAAATATAACACTCTAACCACAAAAGGGAAAGTGATAAACTGGAGACTTCTGCCCTTCAGATGGTGCTATTAAGAAAATAAAAAAGCATATCATAGACTGACTTAGAGTACTAAAAATACATATTACTTATATGATGTATATGTGTATGTTAGAAATAGCTAACATAAGCCATTTTAAAGGCAACAATATTTTATTATTTCTCATGATGCTGTAAGTTCACTGAACTAAATCAACAAAAAAGTTTGCAATAACTTTCTAGTAATAATCACAAAATAGAAATCTAAATCATGGTTTATTTATAAAAATTAAAGTAGATCTAAGATGGCTGAATAGTGAGAAGCTGCACTGACCTCTGCCACATAAAGATAACAGGAAAACAATGGAAGGACCACATCTGATAATAACAATGCAAGATTATATTTTTACTTATAGAAGAGTATAAAATGTCTATTAAGAAAATATAAATTCAACTTGTAGCCTTCTTTATAAGACATATGTGGGGAGCAATCCGGACTGGACTAAGTTACTGGAATTAAGACTTATTCTATGCATCTGCTCTCCCACAATATGGCGCTGGGAGAGAAGTAAACAGCTTCCGCACAGCTGCCTCCAGTTCAACTAATAAACTGTAGGACTTGCTCCTGATTGGAGGAGAGCAGCGTACTCGGCGTGTGGGCAGCCGAGTTGGGATTGGCGGAGGAGGACTATAAAGGAGGAGAGAGACGGCATGCACCAGGAACATCTAAGGGGAACATCTAAGGGGAACACCTGTGCAGCCCCCGAGAAGAGCCGGCCGGCGGTGTGCCGCTCCCCTGCGGAAGTGGGGAATGTGGCCAGGGGGAACTGCCCTTCCACGGAGGTGGAAGGGATAGTAGCCAACCCGGGAAGAACCAGCAGCAAACCCGGGGAGGGCTGAGCAGACGAAAGAACAGCGCAGGGCCCTGTGTCGTTCCTCCACGAAGAGGGGGAGCGACATAATGGTGCCGTGACTCGGATATGAAGCCTAGGCAGGGTTCTATGTCGTTCCTCCACGAAGACGGGGAGCGACAACATAAATTAATACATTTTCATTTGAAAGTCAGAGTGACAAAGAAGGAGAGAAAGAGATCCTCCATTTGCTGGCTCACTCACCATGTGGGTGGAAGAAGCCCAATTAGTTGGGTCATTACCTTCTGCCTCCCAGGTGTGTTACAAGGAAGCTGTGTCAGAAGCAAAGGTGGGAATTGATCCTAGGCTCTCTCATTTGTGATGCAGGCGTCTCAAGCTGTGGCTGAATCAGCTATGCCACAACAGTCATTCACTTTTTGCACTTTTTGAATTGGTAATATTAGAACTCTTTTTTAAAAAAATTATTTATTTATTTGAAAGGCAGAGTTATGGGATGGGGGGAGAGACACAGAGTGGAGATCTTCCATCTACTGTTTCACTCCTTAAATGACCCAAACTGCTGGAGCTAGGCCAGTGTGAAACTAGGAGCCAGGAGCTGCTTCAAGTTCTCCTTGGCAGATGCAGAGGCTCAAGAATTTTGGCCACCCTCAGCTGCTTTCCCAGGCACATTAGCAGGGATTTGGCTTGGAAGTGGAGCATACAGGACACAAATCAGTGCCCATATGGGATGCCACAGCACTGGCCCCAAAACTCTAACTTGAGTTCTTCCTTTTTAATTTTAACTTGATTTCTGAGTGCATAGGCATTTATTTTATTAGTATGCTTGGAGAATTAATTATATATATATACACAAACACACACACGTGTATATGGATATGTAAGACAAATCTGTATAAATTTGTAAAAAGGAATTATATATACCCTTATTAATTTTTCAAACATTATGTAATATACATATCAAAGAGTAATATCGTCACATTCAAGTCACAACATCCAGTTTTATGTCAGTTACAAAGAGGTTAACCTAAAATCTACTGTCATAATATAATTAAAAGAGATGATAACGGGGCCAGTGCTGTGGTTAATCCTCCACCAGCTGCGCCTTTATCTCACGTGGGCGCCGGTTCTAGTCTCGGCTGCTCCTCTTCCCATCCAGCTCTCTGCTATGGGCCTCTGCACCCATGTGGGAGACTCTGAAGAAGCTCCTGGCTCCTGATTTTGGATTGGTGCAGCTC
This sequence comes from Oryctolagus cuniculus, assembly GCF_964237555.1. NCBI lineage: Eukaryota > Metazoa > Chordata > Mammalia > Lagomorpha > Leporidae > Oryctolagus > Oryctolagus cuniculus. Next base: position 89,717,008 of record NC_091437.1, read on the forward strand.
CGGCCATTGCGGCCATCTGGGATATGAACCAGCGGATGGAAGACCTCTCTCTGTTTCTACCTCTCACTGTCTGTAACTCTACCTCTCAAATAAATAAATAAATACAATCTTCCTAAAAATAAGAGATGATAATAACACTTGGAAATTACTAACCAAAAGATATAAATATTAAACAAAACAGATTTAAATGCAAAGGAAATTATTATAAAGAAAGTTACCTCTATTAGAAATATACCATCTCAGAGGCATAAAATTGACCAATGTTTAAGAACCCAAGAAATAAGCACATATTTTGAAAATTTTACTCAATATAACATTCAGAAACCTCCACAAGCCCCTGCCACCCTTGTGGGAGATCTGGAAGAAACTCCTGGCTCTTGGCCCAGTCCTGCCATTTTGGCCACCAGGGGAATTAACCAGCAGATGGAAGATCTCTTTCTCTCTCTCTCTCTCTCTCTCTCTATATATATATATATATATATATATACACATCACTATTACTTTCAAATAAATAAAGAAATCTTTAAAAGAAGAGATGAATGTGGGGGTGGGCATTTTACAGCATGGTTAAAATGCCAGTTGGGACAACTGCATCCCATATCAATGCCTGGGCTCAAGTCTCAAGTCCACTTTGATTCCACTTTCCTGCTGAGGCAGATCCTAGGAGATAGCACGTGACTGCTCTAGTTATATGGGCCCCTGCTATGCAGGGGGTCCTGCATTGAGTTTCTAGACCCCAGTAAACATTTGCGGAGTGAATTTTTGGAGGAGAGATCTTTCTGTTTGTCTGTCTTTCTCTCTGCCTCTCTCTTCTGTCTATTTATTAAATGAATAAATAAATAAATCTTTTAAAAATTAAAGATAATTTTGTTTTGGTGAAAAAAATTGAAATTGTATACATGGAAGATCTTTGAAAAGTTTATTGAAATGTGCATTGAACACTACACATGGATTTTCACACAAATAATCTTATCTATTAATTGTAATTTCATTAACTTTTTTGAAATTATTGAAATATCAACCGTTATCTTTGGACAATTTAAATATATGACTTTACATAACCCTGAAATTTCATCTTTCTGCATATTTATACTTCTCTTGTCTAGATTTTAGTTAGTTAATATATGTTTTAACTACATTTTTTGTTTTTATATTTCACATCTATATTTTTAAATCAACCATAAATTACCAAAAATGTTTTATAGATTTTGAATAACTTTCAGGGAAATGTATTAAAGAAACATTCTCAAAAAAAAAAAAAAAAAAACAAGCATTTCTTCAGAAATCTTTGTGTTTAGTAAAATTTAGTGTAAGAATACCTTGTAGACCTTATTGTCAATATATGTACATATCTTGCACAATCTGCACATTTTAAATGCTACCAATTGCTAGTTTCAAAAGAACTGCCAACTTATATTCCAACCAGCTGCTATGAAAAAAAACTAGGTATTAATGGACCTACCACACCTTCAGCCCCTTGTCTCCAGCCACTGTGCTTAGCTGCAGGATTCCCATTAACATTAATGGGAGTTCCATGCACATATCACCTAGAGACAGACCCCTGGATGTTTGATCATTATCTTCCTAGACAGGTAGGAATGGCATCAATCAGGTATCCAGCTTAGTTGCACAGTATGTACTATTAAAGGCATCAGGGCAATGAAAACACAGCTTTCTAATACTTTCTTTATAAAACACTAAAAACCTGCAAGAACAACCAAGGGAGAAAATTTTAAAAGCATGCAAGGAGTCCATGGTTTTCCTTCATATTTTTTATAATTACAAATGACTTAAAAGTGAAGCATACTCACTATTTCCTTTGTGAGATAGCCATAATGGGATAATAAAGACAAGCTTCATAATATAAAGTGGATTTGATTTACTATAAAGTAGCCAAATGGTGAAGGGAGTGGAATTTACAAAGCTACTTGACCCCTATTTTTCTTTCCTTTAAACATTTTCTCACTAATGATTAATTATGAGATTAGAAATGAAACAACATGATGGTTAGTGCTAGTATGTGAGCTCCATGATGCTGGAAAGAACTTTATGAAAATAAAAGTGTATTTTCAATTCATGCTTACTATTTACTTAGTAAATTAGGAGCAGCATGCATATTAGGAAAAAAAAAACAGTAAAAGAAAAGTCTGAGTAAGACTTGGGATAGGAGAGATCATGGCAGATCTCCCTTGGGATTGTGACGTTACCAACTGTATTACTGTGGATAAGTGACCTACTGTGTGAAGTCACATTTTTGGTTGTAAAGTGAGCCTAAAATCCATCTATATTACAGACTAACTAGGAGACTTACAGGGACATGATAGTACATGATAATTAGTAAATGCTTAAAATGGTGCAAGTAACTTTATATGTACATATAATTAAAAACTAGAAACACTAGCATGCTATTATAGAATAGGCAGTAGAATAAAATAGATATAGATTAGGTTCTCATGTCTGCCCCAAAGTAACTTTATGATCCTGGCTAACTTATTTCTTTTTTAAATTATACCTTTTCCAATTACTTTTATGTATGTATGCACATATGTTTATAAATTCATACACACACCCACATATCCATATATATACATATATTCAAAAATATAAATCTGCTTAACAAAATACAGTTTTATCACTAGCTCAATTCTAAAGCCTTATATCTTAACTTTACACACGAGTTCAGCAAAATGGCTCACTTGCTAAATTGGAGCCACAATCTCAACATAGTCTTCTACAAGACTCAAGGGAGATCTGAGTCAGAGGCAGGATGTTTCAAAGGCTGCATTCCTGTTGATTGATGCCTGGCTCTTGCTGGCACTTCCACGCATGCTTTCTGCCAGTGAATGGATCACTTCCATGCATAAAGTTTAGATATTCTATTCTCAAGAAAATTCCCACCAGTTGAGGACCTTCTTCCTTGTCTTTAGCTATCCTCTCACCTTCTTTTCACACCCATTTTTTCATGATCAATTCCAGCTCAGGATCACTCAGAGCTTAAATCCTGAGTCCTTTCTGTTTGGAAATATCAATTGTAAGTGAACCTTATCTAGTATGTCCCATAAAATCTAGTTAGATTTTGTAAAACCTAGTATTCGGTAAAGTGCAGTGAGATTTTACAACAAGACTGCCATCAGACTTGGGCTCTCTCTTCCACGGAGACTAAAGAAATTCATAACATCATGAGGAGGACATAAAAAGAACAAACTCACTTATTTACTGAGCAATTTGTCCCTGCTAATGCATTTGTATAGTTAGTTTTCAAGAAAGCCCCCATAGCAGAAGTAGTATAATTGCAGTTTTACAAATGAGAAAACCAAGACTCAGAAAAACTAAATTACTTACCTAAGATCACACTGCCATTGAGTGGGAAAATTATTACTGAATTATTTTGACCTTCCAGATTTCTTAATCCATATTAATACAGCTGTTGGTTAGCTTGTCTTTAATGCGCAAGGTAAAAAGAAGTGAAAATAGATTTCAGTGACACAGTGTCTACCCTCAAAACCTATTACTAATCCATAAATATGAACATTAGAAGGTCTATAATTTTTCTTGTTGTTGTGTAAAGTATTGTTTGAGTACTAGTTATAGCATTAATTCACATAGTACAACATATTAAGGACAGAGATCCTACATGTTGTTCAGTCTCCATGTGTTTGCATATGCTCTAGGGATTCCTGGGTTGCTAATTTCCACTGTGGTCTGAGAAGCTGCATGGTATGATTCTAATTCTTTTGAATTTGCTGAGACTTGCTTTATGGCCTAGGATGTGGTCAGCCCTAGAGTAGGTTCCATGCACTGCTGAGAAGAATATAAATTCTTTAAGTATACGATTGAAAGTTCTGTAGATATCTGTTAGATCCATTGGGGCAATAGTGTCAATTAAATTTGCTGTTTCCTTGTTGATTTTCTGTCTGGTTGATCTATTTCTGAGAGTGGAGTATTGAAGTTCCCCAGTACAATTGTATTGGAGTCTAAGTCTCCCTTTAAGTCCCTTAACATACCTTTTAAACAAACTGGTGCCCTGTAATTAGGTGCATATACATTTGTAATAGTTACATCTTCCTGTTGAATTGAACCCTTAATCATTATATAGTGCCCCGCTTTATCTCTCTTAACAGTTTTTGTGTTAAAGTTTATTTTGTCTGATATTAAGATGGCTATGCCAGCTCATTTTTCATTTCTGTTGGCATGGAATATCTTTTTCCAACCTTTCACTTTCAGTCTGCATGCATCTTTGTTGGAAACATGTTTTTCTTGTAAACAGCAAATAGATGGCTTTTGTTCCTTAATCCATTCAGCCAGTCTGTGTCTTTTAACTGCAGAGTTGATGCCATTAACATTCAATGTGACTATTGATATGTAGTAAGTTGGCCCTGCCATTTTCCTAAAGATATTACTTATATATGCTTTCAATTTCCTATGATCTTTTACTTGGAGGTTTTCTTCCTTTACCTCCTTTCTTCTTGATGGCTGTGTTTCTGTGTTTCTGTTTGTAACACATCTTTTGCAGGGCTGGACGAGTAGTGACAAATTCTTTCAATTTCTGTTTGCGATGAAAGGTCTTTATTTCACCTTCATTCACAAATGAGAGCTTTGCAGGATATAATATTCTGGGCTGGCAGTTTTTCTCCCTTAGTACCTGGGCTATATCTCGCCATTCCCTCCTATCCTGTAGGGTTTCTGATGAGAAGTCAGCTGTGAGTCTAATTGGAGATCCTCTGAGAATAATCTGACGTTTCTCTCTTGCACATTTTAGAATCTTTTCTTTATGTTTCACTGTGGTGAGTTTGATTACAATGTGTCATGGTGAGGATCTCTTTTGGTCATGCTTATTGGGGGTTCTATGAGCTTCCTGTACTTGGATGTCTCTTTCCTTCTCCAAACCCAGGAAGTTTTCTGCTAGTATCTCACTAAAAAGGCATTCTAATCCTTTCTCTCTCTCCATGCCTTCAGGAATTCCTAGAACCCGAATGTTGGGGTTTTTAATAGTATCCTGTAGATTCCCAACAATATTTTTTAGATTTCTAATTTCCTCTTCTTTTCTTTGGTTTGACTGTATACTTTCCTGTGCTCTGTCTTCTAAGTCTGATATTCTCTCTTCTGCTTCACTGATTCCATTTTTAAGGCTCTCTAATGTGTCTGTCATTTGATCTATTGAATTCTTCATTTCATTTTGATTTCTCTTCAATATCACAATTTCATGTTCTACTAGTTTCTTCATTTCATTTTGATTCCTCCTTAAGATTTCATTTTCACAAGAGAGATTTTCTATCCTTCCCAGTAAGGATTTCTGTAGTTTAAGAATTTGTTTTTGAGAACTTCTAAATGTTCTTATCATAAATTTTTTGAAATCCATATCTTGCATTTCTTCTATCTCATCATCTTCATAATCTTGAATTGGAGTGTCTTGTTCATTTGGGGGCATCATAATGTCTTCCTTGTTCTTGTTTCCTTGGTTTCTGCATTTGTTGCTTGGCATTGTGGAGATATTCTTTGGTTTCTTCTTTTTTTCCCTTGCTGTGGTGGCTTTTCTCATTATACTATGACTCTAGATTAAGTGGACTGTCTGCTTTTGATGGATCCTTAGAGGCTTGTGATGGGTGTGACCAGAGAGCTCTGTTTGGTTCTTCAGGGTTAAGGGTGTACCAATGATGACACACCCAGGATAGGTGTGGTAAATCTCTCTCTCTCTTGATTCAGAAGGTAAGTAATTCCACACAGCTGAGTGGAATTGAAGGAAGTCAGTGTCTGATCTCTGGCCCCTGTGGATATAATATTCATCTGCTCTTCCCCCAGGACCACACAAAGGATCTGTGCAGTCCTCGGTGTAAGCTCAGATTCCCCTGCAATCTCCCACTGGGCTGCCAAGGTTATTGAGTGGCTTCTCTCGAGAGTACTCACGTCTCAGGCACTCCTTCAGTTCTCTCACACACCCTCATTTTTTTTTTTAATTTACAATCTCAGTTCATAAGCTCCCCCAAACCACCAAAAGCATTCTATTAACTTGCAAATGATGTCCACACAGAAGTTAGTGGATAAAAATGAAAAATGATAACAGATGGGAAATGATACAACGATATTGCTAGATTAAGTGACTAAAATGACTTACAGAAACAGAACTCCTTAGGAGTTCCAAATATTAGAATATTTTACCAGATATTGGTAACCAATTAGGATTTTCTTAAAGTTAAGATTTATTTATTTGAAACATCAACAGAGCTTCACTGCTCAAACAGCCACAACAGCCAGGTCTGGGCCCAGCAGCCTCTGTCACCTTCCCAGGTACATTAGGAAGGACCTGGATTGGAAATTGAGGAACAAGGATTTAACCAGCACTCTGACAAGGGATGCTTGTGTCTCAAGCAATAAATTAATCTGGTACCCACTGAATTTTCCTCAGAATTTATGGTAAATTAGAAACACCAAAATCAAATTCATTCATTCTACATTAAAATTGTAATACATAATTCTTAGCACAGAAATTGTCATTTATCCATGTTTTTGCTTTCTACGATTTCAGTAACCCATGGTCAACCAAATTTTCAAAATATTAAATGGACAATTCTAGAAAAAAATAATTCATAAGTTTTACAATACACACCATTCTGAGCAATGTGATAGAATCTTAACTATCCACTCATCCTCATTTGTGCTGTGAATCCTCCCTTTGTTCAGTATAGCCAGCCACACTGTAACACGATCTACCCACTAATCTTTTAGTAGCCAATTCAGTTATAAGATCATTTCTCAAAGTATAACTGAGCTTATGTTCAAATAATCCTTAATTTACTCTATAGTGATCCAAAAGTGCAAGAGCAGTGATGTTGGTAATTCGGATATGCTGAAAAGAAGCCAAAAAGAGCTTGCTTTAAGTGAAAAGGTGAAAGTTCTCAGCTTAATAAGGAAAGGAGGAAAAAATTAGGCTGAGATTGCAAAGATCCATGATAAGAATCATGAAGCTGTGAGAAAGGAAGAAAGAAATCCATGATATTTTTGCTACTGTACCTCAAACTATGAAAGCTATTGCTTTGTGTGCAATAGACACTAAAGGCAGAAAAGGCATTAAATTATGGGATCTGTTACTATCTGGAGTTCCAGGAATCCACTGAGAGGCTTAGCCTTTATTCTCCATGAATAAAGGAAAACCATTATACCATAATAGAAAGAATGTAGATTATATGGTGAAAAGCTTGGACCCTGGAGTCAGTCCACCTTACAAAAACCCTAGGTCAGCTGTTAACTACCTTGGTAAACTTATCTCCATTCTTCAATTTCTTTATCTTTAAAATGGGAATAGTAGTGTTATCTACTTTATAATATTGTTGTTAAGATTACATGAATATTATACAAGGGTTCATAATGATGTCTGTTAGTTATACAATGGTGTCAACAATCATTTTGAGGGCCAGTGATATGGTGTGGTGAGTTGGGCCGACCCCTGGGATGCCAATATGGTTAAGATCCTAGCTGCTGCACATTTTGTCTTTCTCATTGCTGGTATGCCTGGGGGGTCATGGTTAGTGGAGGATCTCCCAGGTCCTTGGGCCCCTGCACCTATGTGGAAGACCGAGAGGAGGCTCCTGGCTCCTGACTTCCTTCTGGTCCTGCACTGGACATTGTGACCATTTGGGGAGTGAGACAGTGGATGGAGGATCTCTCTCTCTCTCTCTCTCTCTCTCAAAAACAATAGCATTTTGAAAGGCACAAAGAACAAAGTCAGTCTACACCTGTACATGTTTTCTTTTAAAAAAATGTTTAGATCACCTACCAAATTTCAAGTAAGAAGAAAAATAGTGGAAAGACAAACAGTAAACACATAATCAAGTAAGTGAAACACAAGCTTTTTGACTCCCAAAAGAAATTGGGAATTGAGTACTGAGTGGAGAGAGTGGTCAAAGAAGTCCCATCCAGGGTGATGAACTTTGAGTCAATAGCTCAATAATTTGGAGGAGAAAGCCTTAGGGAAAGATGGGGAAGAGGACCCCCATCAGTACGATAGAGGCTCTGAGAGGGAAGATCTGAGGAGGTGGCCCTTTTTTAATATAATTTTAAAAATTTTATATTTGAAAGGCACATGTGCGCACACACACACAGAGAGAGACACACATGCACGTAGACATACAGAGTTCTCATCCACTGGTTCATTTACCAAGGACCTGCAGTGGCCAAGACTTGCCTAGGCTGAAGCTGGGAGTAAAGAACTCAGTTCAAGTATCCGATATGAGTGGCAGGAACCCAACTGCTTGAGCCATCACTTATGATGAGCAGGAAGCTGAAATTAGGATTAGAGTCAGTCTAGGCATTTACTGTGATTTGGGAAGCAAGCCTTTTAACTGCTAGGTCAAAATCCTACCTCTACTTTTCCATTTTTAGTTATATGAGAAAAATTTTAATCAATTTATATGGATATAGACATTTTTAACTTGCAAGCTAAAGTGTCTCCTAAGATAAAAAATGTAAAACTGATTATCTGCC